>NC_050576.1:185297483-185603108 GCF_011100635.1 Trichosurus vulpecula | reverse complement strand
AGATCCATCATTCTTTTCCAGCCTGCTGTGGATATGGAGGTCATGACTTCCCAATGCAACTCATGCTACCATACTCCTCTTTTAATCCAGGGTAAATCAGGACTGTTTGGTCATAGGGAAGAAGGAAGGGAGTAAGGAGGAAGCCAAGGTAGAGAGGCAGGAATTGCCATTAAGATCTGGACTTTAGAATTACCTTTTACAGGAGGTGTGTGTGGGGGGAGGGTGGTGGGGTGCTCCTTGATTGATGAAGAAGCTAAGATTTCAGTCTTTGACTTACAAGGTAAAATCCAATCAGACCACCCTTTTACATATTTCAACCCATGATTCAAAGTCCCAGTTAGAACCCAATACCTTAACTTTCTAGATTTATGGAGATTGTATTGACTGTTTATTCACCCCCAGACTCCTTCCAACCCCCTACTGCCCCTTTCTCTTTTCCCATTTCTCTTCTTCCTCCCAACTTGTCTCCTATCACCCTTTTTTGTCTCTCTATTCCCCTCTGGGTCCTAGGCTTTGGGGAGGTGGAAGGGGAGGGGGAGTGTTCATGTAGGGAGAGATCTCAGATGAAATGGGTGTCCTGGTTCAGCAATAGAAGAGTATGGGGGCCATGGGGGCAAAGGCACCCCCCTCATATTTCCAACATTCTCTCCAGCTCCTGTCTCATCACTGTCACCATTCAATCATAGCAGATGGGTTGCAGCTGTGAGCGCCAGCACGGCACACAGGCTGGTCCATGCCACTTGGGAGAGAAGGAAAAGAAAGGGAGGGAGGGAGAGAAGGAGGGAGGGAAACAGAGGAAGGAAGAGAGAGGGAGAAAAGGGAGGAAGAATAGCAGGAGATGAAGAAGGAGAGGGATAAGTTGAGTAGAAAGGAGACTTGGTATTTCTTTATCACCCTCTCTTCCCAACAGGAGAGGAGAGGCCAGAGCTGGGCACATGAGCTGGGCAGTGCCAGTTGAGATGGGCATATGCCCTTGATTACTACCAGGACTGCAGGCCAAACCTCCACAGCCGCGGCGGCCTCATAAATCAGTTTTTAAGTAGCAACCAAATGGACATTTCCCAGCTGAGAGCCCAAGCCTCTGCCGGCCCTATGCAGGAGCAAGCCTGGCAGAGGTTTGGGGGAGGGGGATGCAGTTCCAAGGCCAGGGGCTTCCTAAGAGAGGGAGTTGCCCAGCTCTGTCAGGAAGGGAGGGGAGATGATTTCAAGCTTGACCTAAAGGTGATTTAGGGGCTTTTATGAGTGGGCAGGAAAAAGATAGGGCAACAGGTGTATGGAAGAAGGGGACAGAACCCCTCAACCTGAACTTTAGAAGCCCTGAATTCATAGACCCTTCCCTTCCTGGACTTTAGGTTCACTCAAACTCAGCTATTCCAGAGGTCATTGTTTAAAAATAAAGAATCCTAGTAAATTGGCCCAGAGGCATTACCATCCTTCAGCTCCTCCACCCTCCTGCCCCTCTGGATTGGAAATAGGTGTGCGAGAGCTGTGTGTTTGTATAGGTGTGCCCACATTTGGGAGGGGGTTGTATAGACTAGGTGAGGAAATCTATATGATTGTGTGTGTTTGTATTCCTGCCTAGAACTGGGAGGGAATGTGTGGTGTGTGGATACTTGGAGAAGGGGGCAGGGGGAGAAAATGGTAGGACTCAATATATGTGTGATTGTCTAGTTTGTATCTGTATGTCTTTGTGGGGCAGGGCAGGAATGTGAGACTATGTGGCACTGTGTATATGTATTATTGTTCGTGCCTAGGGAAAGGAGGATATTTGTGAGGCTATGCATGTGTTAGGGGGAGATTATTGCTATTACATGAACATTTAAAATGAGGCATGCCAGTGACTCCTGAACACATGGTTGGAGGGAGTAGAATTTGCCACTATATCTGAAATTTCGAGATTGTGGATTGGGGAGGGATTTGTGTGATAACAACATTTGTTTTTCTGTATGCATATATAGCTAATTGTATCTATGGGGGGCACCTGTGCAATCTTATGAGTGTACAGCACTGTGTGTGGGAATGGGATATCTGTCTGTGTATATGAGTAGTGTGTTTGTGTGTTCAGTCACAACCCGCCATCCTGCTCCCCACCCCTTAGCTTCCCCCCCCCACCTCTGTTTCGGCCCTAGAAGGCCTTCCCCTCTACCTGCCTTCAAAGTCAACCATTCTCCCATAGTCGCCTTCTCTCTCTGCACTGGTCTGTGAGGCATCAGTGACCTTTAGCATGGATGAGTGAGGGCATCCTGTTTCTTCCCAGTTCAGGCTCTGTGTTGAGTGTGAGAAGAGTCCTTTCCCTCCCCAATCGAGGCTGTCTGCACCACTCCCTGTCCCGCACCTTCTCTCTAAACCCGGCTAGGGCAAAAAGTGGAGGGCTCCCGGGTTTGTGGGCTAGCGTAGAGAATTTGGGGGACTCTGGCCCTCAGCGGTGGAAGAAAGGGCTGGGAAGGGGTGTGTGGAAAAACTGTCGGAGCCTTCTCCCGCTCTGTGTCTCCTCTCTGGGTGAACAGATGTCTCGGAATTTTAGATGCGCTCCCCGCTCCTCCTCGCTATAACCCCCCCCCCAGCTGGCACCGGCTGCGGCGTGGCGCTCCCTCCCCCCCCCCCTTTCTGCTTCCCCCCGGAGCCCTGGCAGCCGAACTGGCTGACGGACCGAGTCTGCGACCGGGCTAGCTGGGCTGGCTGAGGGCAGGCAGAGGGGATCGGGCGGGGCTGGGGCAGGAACTCCGGCCAGAGGCAGGGAGGGGCCCGGGGGCGGGGTCGAAGTAGCTGCAAGGCTCAGTTAGCCCAGGAGGGAGGGGATGAACTGGAGACAGGCCTCTGGGCGGATCCAGTCTGAGCCTGCAACGCGATCTCTGTAGGTCTCGGTCTCTGTACGTGGCTGTGTCTCTGTATTTGTCTCTATTTCTCTCTGACTGTCTCTGTTGTCTCTAGGTTTCTGTCTCTTGCTAGTCTGCCCCTCGTTCTGTGTCTGTGTCTGTCTCTGCTCTCTCTGTCTCTTTTTTTTTTCTCCGCCTTATGTGGTTCTCTCAGTCTCTGCCTCTCCATTTCTCTGCCCCACCCCAGTGCCCAGATAGTAAGGGAGAGAAGTCAGATTTCGCCAACTGCGGCATACAGGGCCCTCACCTCCAGACAGATCAGCAGCAATCGATCTCCTCCTCTTCCCATACACCCTCCCCTTCCCTTTAATCTAATTTTCCTCCCAATATCTCCTTTTCCTTGGCACTAGGGGACTGTGTCCCCTACTCCCTCTCCGTTGCTCTGGGTTCCTGGCTCTAAAGGGGTGATAAGACTGAGGTGTGGGTGCGAGTAGGGGAGAGAAGAGGATGAAGAGAACAGGAGGGGACAAGAGAATGAGGCCCGGAAGAGAAACACCCTAGTTCCCTCATCAGCGTTAGTTAGTTAATTAATAATCCAATCCAGTTGAACTCCAGTTTGCGGACCGGAGGAGACCGTTGCCCAGCCCCGGGCAGGAGCTCGGCCGGCCGGATTTGGCCACCCCCTCCCACCCCCTGCCCCCGCATTCCGAGGTAAAAGGCATTTGTTCCCCGGCTGGTGCCAGCAGCGATTGGCAGATTCGGATAGGCACAGTCATTCCGCACACAGATGTCCCTACGTTAACTCTTGTGATATGAATTCTGTCAGCTCTGAAACGCAGAGGCGAGAGACCTAGAGACAGAGACAGAGATAGAGAGAGAGGAACGGAATGGAATAGAACAATTGCCTGAAGAAGACAGTACCAGGTGTATTTCCTCTCTCCTGCCCCTTCTCCCCAAGAAAGAAAAAGTCTCTTCAGACTCTTGGGGTAGATCAGTAACATTGTGATCCTTTTTCTCTTCTTTCCACTTAAATCTTGCTGCTCTCATCCCGGTCCAGTGAGTTTTACCATCATCACTCTACTCCCCCCTCCCCATCCAAAGCCTATAATTCCAGAATATCAACATCGGAGAACAGGGATATCGCATAATTCCGCAAACGCACAAAATTCTGGGATTTCAGGGTGTAAAAATTCCCAAACTGGAAAATTTCTGGATTCTAGAATATCAGAATTCCGAGAATTTCCTCATTTGAAGATGCAAATTCCAGGATGCCAGAACCTGATGCTTTTAGGACTCTAGAATTTCTCTGTTTGAGACCTCTAACTGACAGTTGTAGAGGGTGGGGAGCCGTGCGAGAAGAACTGCGGTATAACCGAATACCCTATTTTCTTGTACGGGTGGAGTGTAGAAAGAGAGACATCCTTAGAAGAAGCATGAGAATGGAGGGCCCTAGGCTCCTGGATCTCAAGTGCTGCCCATTGGAGCCTGAGTATGGGTAGGATTGTCAATAAAATCAGCCCTTAAATTAAAAAACAAGAAGAGGTAAATTTCACCGACCTCCTCCCAAACCCTTCTGGGCCAAAGACCTCTACTTCCACTTCTCTCTCCTCACATCGCTTTTCTCTTGCCCCTTGCCAGGCGGCTTAGGACGCTGTTATCGAGTCTGACTTCCATGCATTTCTTGGAGAAGGTTGCTGTTTCCTCCAAAGGGGGTCTGGTCCCTATCGTGCAACCTTTAGCCTTCTGGGAGAGGTATTGGGTGTTATAAAGAGATGATAGCTCGAAGGATGGATGATGGGGAGGAGAGGGTTCTGGGTTCGTGGTTCGTTATGGTGGAGTTTTTTATTTTTATTTTTTGTTTGTTTGATATTGGGTTTTTGTTTTTTGTTTTTTTAGATTAAACCCCCCTATCCTGTGTCATCATTTTTATGGGATCTGCAATTCTGGCAAAAATCTGTCTTTAATTTAGCTGTCCATATAAAAATCCTCACTGTATAATAATGAACAGATGCCATGGAATTTAAGCTGGAGCTTCGGCTCCTCCCCGCCTTCCCCCCGCGCCTGGCACCGGGCACTGGGCACCGGCTGAGTGGCATCGATTGGCACAGTCACCGAGGCGAAGGGTGGGCACTGGGCACCCCGGCTTCCCGCCAGGGTTCTAGGGTGGGGCATGGGGGGGGCGATACTAAGGGGAAGGTGCCGCAGGGTGAAGGGAGTATGAGAGATTTTTATTTTCTACGAAGTGAGGATTTGAGAGCTTTCTTCCTAGGTCCGTAGTGATAAAAACACACGTGCTCATAGACACATTCCAATTTTCGTACCTCATCACTTCGGAACGTGAAAGCCAAGATTTTAGTGACGTTAACTGAGCTGATATTGACCAACCGACTCCCCTTACCACCACCGCCCCAATTCTTTCCTCGGTTCTCCCCCCACTCTGTTTCCCAGCCCCTGCGGGAGCTCGAATTCGCTAAAAGCGGGTTTTATTCATTGCCCAGCAGGGCCAGACCCCCAGCTCAGTCTCCCGCCTCCCTAATTCCCTCGGGAGTTTGTTTAAAGCTGTAACCTGGTCCAAAGCAGGGTAAACCTGACTTCCCCTTGAGAGACAGGCAAAGCCTGGGAAGCTACCAGTCATGGGGCGGGGGGAGTGAGAGGAGATAGTTCATAAGCCCTCCCCGCCTTAGTTCTCTCTCCCTTCCCCAGGGGGTGACTGAGGAGTGTAAGTAAATTCAAGCCCCCCGGTTCTGTCCTCACTCTGCAATGTATAGATTGGGGGATTGGGGTTGAAGTTGGGAGTTTCTGGGCCTTGGTTCGCTTTCTCCCCCCCCCCCCCGCCACTCCTCCCCCCCCCCCCCAACGCAGTCCTCTTTCTCTTTAATGCGGCTCTGGCGAGAACAGATGTCCCGGAGTCGGGCTGGCTGCCCAGACCCGCCCAGCTGTGCCCTTGGCGGTGACTTGGCTCAGGATAGGAGCTGGCACGAGGGTCCCCAAAGGGGATGGTGGTGGAGAAGGATGGGGTGCCCACTCCGAGCTTCCAGCCAGGACCCGACCTGCCATCTCACTTACTCACTTGGAGCGCAAGGCAGCCACGGCTGGGAGCCCCGGAGCTGTCCGTGAAAGAGAGAACTGGAAAGACCGAGCCACGTCGAATTATTTCAAGAATATTACATCAGTTTCATATGCTATGGCGTCGTCCCCAACAGTAGAACATGCCACACGGTCTTCAAGCTGGCTTCTAAGTCAGGCTTATAATACTGCTCGAGAATCGATATTAGTTGTTGGACAATCAGATCTGGTTGGAGGGGCTAACCGCTCTGTGACTGAGTTCTGACACATTCTGGAGCTACCGGGAAAGGATGGATTAGTGCTCTCCTTTAAGGCTATATTCTGTTCCTTTTGGGCTCGAGGACGCTCTTGCTTTGTAGGACGGGGATCCCGCAACGTGCCAAGGTTCTGTGACGCTATCTACTCCCTGTCCAAAGCCTTCACTCTGGCCGTCTGCCCAAAGACCTCTTCCAGTCCTGTCACACTTCATTCCCAGAACCCCCTCGATGCTCTGACCTGGCGCCCAGGGAATCTCTCTCTGGTCTCAGGACCACGGCTGAGAAAGTTTCAGAGCTCAGAGCGACCTCCAGGCTTTAGTACCAAACTTCATCCCCACCTTGCATCATCTTATCCCAACCTCTGATCCCATTATAGTTCTTAGTGAGAATTTGGAAAAGCACAGAATTGACAAAGCTCCAACTCTCATTCTTAATATTTCCAAGTTTGATTTTCACTGGTCCCCATTACCTCTCCTTCCCCACTCCCCCCGGTATCATCTTCCAAGGGCTGGGGCCACAGGGAGGAAGGCAAAAAATAATCCAGATAAAGAGACAGAGACAGGGAGACAGAGAGGCAAAAGCAGAGGCAAAGAGACATAGACAGAGGGCAAAGACCGAAGGTCGAAAGTCCGAAACTGGTTCTCTCTCTCTCTCTCTCTCTCTCTCTCTCACACACACACACACAAACACACACAGAGAGAGAGAGAGAGACAGAGAGAGACAGAGAGAGAGAGAAGGGGGGAGAGAGAGAGAGAGAGAGAGAGAGAGAGAGAGAATATCAAAATTTCTCTTTAAAATTTTTTGAGTTTGAGAAAATACTCGGGCCACAGACAGCCTTGCTCTTCCGCTCAGGGTTTCAGTTGGGGAATGGATATTTGGGTTAGGAGGGTAGGAAAATGGGTGAAATAAAGTTGTACCAGGTGTTAAGACTGTGGGGTCAGAGGCTCTTCACCCGAGACTGGTGTTTCGTGGATTCTTTCTCCCTTTAGCTGGTAACAGGGGAAAAAAATCAAACACTGAAACTAAATCTCTCGGGAAAAAATATATTCTTTCTGAATCTTTAGAATGGGATAACTCTGGAGCTTCTGGGTTCCCAAGGGAGGAAGGGAAAGAAGAGGACGGAAGGAGACTGAAATTCTGTATCCTCACCCCATAAAGTACCGGAAACTGGGTTTTGCTAGATTCTTCAAAATAAGAGAAGAGAAGAGAAAAAGGAGTGAAGGAAGCCTGAGGGCCACAGAGCCAGCACTTTGCCTCTCCACGGGTAGCTATACTAGGTTTCTTTGAGTTTTTTGGAGGGAGGGGGTGTTATTTGGGTATTTGATCTGGATGTTATCTCTTGTACTTGGAGGGGGTGGGAGGTAGAAAGGAGAGGGTCCAACCAGCAGGCGAGATTGGGGGCCAGGTGGAGAAGACGCCAGGAACACTGGTATAAAGATCAGTACTTCCCCTTCTCACTCAGGACAACTAGAAAAACGATTGGAAGAGAGTGAAATATATACACATATATGTATATATTTCTCTGTATTTCAAAGCACGGATTGTTGCGGTAGCTTTGGGGGGGGAGCGTTGATAGGGACAAGAATAAACCCAAAGGGAAAAAAATCCCAGTTCAATCACATACTCCAATCCCTCAGAGTCCCAGCGATTTCTGGAATTAGAGTAAATTGAACACTTCTACGCTTGGAGATCCCTCTTATGGGAATCGAGGGAAGAGGAAGGAAATCTTTTCTTTTCCTCTTTGGCCCGGAGGCACAACGCTGGCCTTTTTTTCTTCTCTTCCCTTGCCCCTTCCTTCTGCTGATATCACTTCTCTGGGGGCTCTATATGACTCTGTGTGTGTGTGTGTGTGTGTGTGTGTGTGTGTGTGTGTGTGTGTGTGTGTGAGAGAGAGAGAGAGAGAGAGAGAGAGAGAGAGAGAGAGAGAGGAAGAGAGGGAGGGAGGGAGGAGAGGGAGGGGAGGAGAAGCTTGGGGCTTTGAGTCCATGTTGTCTTCTCCTTTTCACCTCCTCTCTTCACTGGAAAAGTTGAGGGTGGAGCAGGGAGGGCAAAAGACAACCTTCTGTTGTGTATCTGTATATGGGAAAGTAAGGGGAAAAGGATAGGACAGAAAGGGGGTGGTTTCTGGAGATTTGTAGGAAGCGGAGTTGCTCAGAATTATGGTGGGTGGGAATGGCAACTCTTCCCAACCCAACCTTCCCCCCTTACCAACTCCCAGACAAAGATTCAGTACAAGATCTCTCCCTCCAAATGATTGGGAATTCAGCCCCAAGAAACAGAAATCAATATCTAATCAGTTTCTGGGAGAAGCAGAGTACTGGGGGTATGCCAACTTAGAGTCTTAAAAGAGATCTTCTGTCTTCCTCCTTCTCCACGTGGACCCTTCCTGGAAAACTTAGAGCGACTGATTGATTTCTTCTAAAAGTAATGACGGGAGAAGACCAGTTAAACCACCCCCAGGTCTCAGGATCTAGACACCTGAGTCCTTTCCCCCTCTAAGATCCTACTGCTCAGGCCTCTGCTCTGCCCCTAGGCTCAGTTGCACAGAACTGAATTGAGCCAAAGGGTGCCTTAGTCCAGAGAGGGCAGGAAATGGGAGAGAGGACAAGGTGGGGGAAGGCAAGGAAGGGAAGATTTATGGACAATGGTTGGGAGGAGTCTCACTTAGAACTTGGAAAAAGAGAACCCAAGATTCCTATAGTCCTGACAGGCCGCTGAGAGAGAATGCTGATGACTGAGAACCCAGACCGGAACCTAGAGAAAATCCCAGGAGAATTCGGTGAAATTCTGAGAAAATTGCAGTGAAATTCCCTGAAAACTGCGGGAGAATTCTGGGAGAAATGCAGGAGAGGCCGGTGACTGTGAGTGTCTCTCTGCAGTCTGGGACTAAGCAATAGAGGACAGCTATGACCGACCTCATCTTCAACCTGAGAGTTCAGCACCAAGGCAATGGACAGCTCATCACTGTAACAGTTTTTCCCTGCTCAGGTGTTGGGAGTGTTTCCTTTTCTTTTTCCTTTTTCTTTTTCCCGTTGGGAGGGGAATAAAGGTAGGGTATATGGATAGTCAAACAATATAATTTGCCTCACTCACCACTTTCGAATTAGGATGTTCTCCTCTGTCCCTACCCTCTTTCTCTTTTTTCCTTGCTCTTGATATCCCAATGCTCTCTTTGACGCCTTAGACTAACTACCCTGTCTTAAATGAGGCCAACACCTCAGAAACTCTATAGCTTCCAAGTTCCCACTTAAAAGAAAAGATAACTCCCTTCTAAAAATCATGCAGTTTTAGAGAAAACTAGAGTAGGAGATCTCAAAAAAAGAAAGTACACTTGCCTTTTCCATGATTGAGGAGTATATATGGTGGGAAGGTTTTCTATATGACTGGCCTCATTATCCAGTTTCTTAGTGCTAAGTTTTGGGTTTTAGGGAAAATAGAAGAGAAAGGAAGGGAGCTTTTAACAGAAGTAGGTCCAAGACTACGACAGCGACAAGTCTCAAAGAAATGTGACACTGATTCTTATGAGAACTGGAATTTTGTGAGAAACCTTTGAGGATAATGAAATGATGCAGAGGCTTCTTATCTGTCGTGTCCTCCTCCTTCCTCATTATTTCAAGGTCTTCTCTGAGCAGTAGGAAGTGGAAGAGAGAACTGCCAACTCGACAACGTAGGGATATTTAGTGTGTATTTTCTGCCGCTGGGGTTCTAAAATTCTCAGTGCTCAAAATCCGGAGGATTTTGTTTGGTCTATTCACAAAGGCTTATCCAGAACCAATCTCCAGCTTCCAATGTTTTCAGGCCTCCTCTTGACCTCTTCCCTCTCCCCAAAGGGAACAAATTTTAAAACTTGATGCCCCAAATCCCCGGAGACTGAAAATGATCGGTTTGACTAAAACTGTAGTTTTAAAAAGAACACTTTTCTCCTTTTTTCTTCCTTAAGATCTTAAAAAAATCTATTTCTCTGCCCCTGACAACTGGCTCTTTATTAGGATTCTCCTCCACCACCCCCCCTTCGTGTCTGACACACGAAGATACCAGTCTCTCTTGTCATCAGGTGCAGATGATCCCCCTCCTGTGACTTGACTTTTTTCCCTTTGAAGCCAGTTATAGAAACAGATGTATGTTGTTATTGTTGTTTTAAAAGAGAAGGCATGTGCTTATGTGAGCATGTGTCTGAGTGTGACTGTCAAGGAAGTGCCTATGTTCTTGCTTGTGCCTGTACGTGTCTGTGCAAATGCATTATCTGTGAGTACCTGTTTTGTCTAAGGGTGTTGACTTGCATGTCTCTGTGGAGTTCGATCTACACACAGAAGATGCAATTGCCCAGGACCCAGGGACCCCTAGACGCCTTCTAGCTGATCCCAAGGTGCCACCTCCCTTTTCCGACCTCTTTTTAATCTGCTTCCTCACCCCAACTCCACCACTCCCCGGATCCCCAAACTCAATTGCCCCCAAATGAAATGACGCCACCGTGAGAAACCGCCGTCCAGCTTTGCATCTCATTTACATAAATATTTATTAATCGTCATTAAACTGAACAGAAACACGCAATGCACTTCGGGTGTCCAACGGGAGTTTCAGCTTCGATAAGATGTGAAGGTGAAATTGCGTGTGTTTGAGTGTAAGAGAGACTGAATGTATCTGCGTGTGTGTTTGCATTTTTGTTTTGTGTCAACATGTGTCTATTCGCCTGTTTGGTTTCGGGGTGGTTCTGCGAGTACCTGTTTGTCCTTAACTTCTGTTTCGTGACAGTAACAAAGCGGAGATCCTTGACCCCTCCCGGCCTTGGGTGCTGAAGAGGCCAGACGAGGACCAGAAAGACCCCTGGGAAAAGTTTCATCTCCAGGAATTACATCGGCCCAAGCATCCTTCTGTCCATTCCCAGGCGTCAAGGGGGGAAAGGAGATCACAGCAACAAAGCCCCAGGGAACTGATTAACTGGGCTTGGAAAGTGGAAGGGAGGGAGGTCTAAAGAGAGACCCGGGCTAGAGGGATGTCTCTGGCCTGCAACGTTTCCTTTCCTCTGTCGATTCCCCAGACCCGAGAAAGGCTATAGTTCCCTTCTTTCCCAAGTAGCATTGCATATTTACCGTGTGGCTAAGTGTGTGTTCCTCTGTGTCATTGTGTATGTCTCTGTGTCACTGTGTGTGCGTGTGTGCGTGCGTGCTGTGTCAGTGTGTGTCTTTATCATGCAACCCCCCCCTCCCCAAACCGACCCTCCCCCAACAGTTCGCCATTTCATACAAATTTGGAAACAGGTTTAAAAAACAGTATGACGCACAATGGGGACGAGTGAGGAAGGGAAAGGGGAGGGTGAGGAAAGTGACACTGATGTCCCAAATCTCGGAGTCACTGATTGTAAGAACCGAGGGAAGGGAGGAGTGAGAAAGGGTGAGAGGGGACTAGGGAGAGAGGGGAGGCGCCACGTCCCCAACTTCACCAAAGTGCACATATCCGCTTCTGCAGCTCCGACCCCGGCCCTGGAGCCGAGGAGGGGTGGGGGGATCCCGGGGGACCAGGGGGCGGGGCCGCTTGGCTCAGTCAGAACCTCCTTGCATAGATATTTGTGTCTTTTTATTTTTTTATTTTATTTTATTTTATTTTTTTTTGCCTTTTATTGCTTCTAAAAGTTCTTACTGTGTTTTCTCTCCGCTCCGGACTCTGCGTTCGGCCTCCGTCGCCTTTTTGCGTTTTTGTGTTTGTTTTTTTGTGTTTTTTAAAAAAGAAAGAAAAAAACAAAAAAGAAAAAAGTCGGAATCTGGTTACAATGGTCTTGACCTTTTTCTTTCCTCTTGGATCCCCATCTCCTCCCCCTCCTCCTCCCCTCTACTCCTCCCAACTCATATTAGAACTCCAAAGTGGAGAGACCGGGTGTGTGGGAGGCATTCAAGGCCCCGGGTATGGTGAACATACTAAGGTACGTTCTCTTTAGAAAAGAGAACCCCCTATCTTCCACCCCGCCCCTCCCCACCGCTACTGCATTCCCCCTTTCTGGTATTTAAAAAATAGAACTTAACAAACGAAATGGAATCCGGCCGCTGGGCCGCCCCCTCCCCCGGTCCCCTTCTCCAGGCCCAAGCTGACTGCACTGTTTGGGGGCTGGGATGAGAAGAGGAAATCAAGGGAAGGAGTTGAGAGTGAGAGGGCAGAAAACCCGAGGGGAAGAGCTGGGGAAGAAGGCGCTCCTGGAAGAAGCCGGACCCCTTGGGAGAGGTCCTAGGAAGGGTTCCCCCTGGGGAAGGAAAACTTCTAGGGCAAAGGAAGAGTGACGAGGGAGGGGGACGAAAAAGGGGGAGACATCAACAGGTAACCCGACTTGCACAGCTGAGGGGAACGGAGGGAGCCTGGAGGAGGGGGGTGGCCTCTAGTTAACGTGGCCCTGCCGCCCAAATCCCTGCCATGGTGGGGGGTGGCCCACCTTCTCCGAAAAAAAAAGTAAATAAATTAAAAGGGAAGGAACGAACAAAAAAGAAAAACAAAAGAGGGGGTGAGGGAGGAGAGTTCTCAATTATGGAAAAATGCATTGAGTTCCTCATACATTGGGCCTCGGTCGTGGTGAAGGTGCATATCGTAAGACAAAAGATTCTCCGAGTGGACGCTCCCGCGCACGGCCGAGGAGCCGAAGACCAGGCTGTGGCCAGCTGGCCTGGAGCCGGGCAGGGCGGAATAGTGCATAGAGTAGTGGTAGGTTTTCTCGTGGTCCGGGGACGAGTCCTGCTTGAGGGAGAAGTTACCGTTGAGGCAGAGCGGGGGACTCAGCGGCCCCTCGTACTCCGAGCTGTTGTAGTCGGGGGAGGCGCCCCCGCCCCCGCCCCCGTACAGCGTCTCGTAGGCCGCACAGTAGCCGTGAGTCCGCAGGGCGTGCGTGGCACTGCCGCCCAGCCCGCCGCCTGCTTGACACTGCGCTCCGGCGAGCCGCGAGCAGGGATATGGGTAGGGGTGCATAGCGAAGGGGCCTCCCGAGCCGTGGTAACGTCCAGCCCCCTCGCCGCCTTGCTCTGTGAGGAAGTTGCGCGAGTTGAGCTGGAGGCAGCCGGCCACCAGGTTGGTTGTGGGCTGCGACAGGCCCTTGCACAATGTCTGCACATAGGACACCAGGTCCGGCCGCTTGCCAGAGCGCAGGATCTCAGAGAGCGCCCAGATGTAGTTCTTGGCCAGGCGCAGCGTCTCGATCTTGGACAGCTTCTGCGTCTTGGAGTAGCACGGCACGACCTTACGCAGGTTGTCCAACGCCGCGTTGAGGTCGTGCATGCGGTTGCGTTCGCGCGCGTTGGCCTTCTGCCGGCGCAGCTTGGAGCGCTCCAGCCGCGCCTTGGTCATCTTCCGCTTTTTGGGCCCCCGCTTCTTGGGCCGCTCGCCTTCTGCCTCGTCTAGCCCTTCCTCCTCCTCTTCTTCCTCCTCCTCCTCGCCCCCCAACTCGCCGTCGTCCTTGGCCTCGCCCAGCGCAGGGTCCGGGGGGTCTTCGCCACGAAGAGGGCCCGGTTTTGGGGGGCGGACGGGCCCCGGAACTCCAGCCCCAGGTCCAGGTGGTGGAGGCGGCGGCTGGGGCGGCGTGTCACCCTTTTCACTCCTGGGCTCGTCGTCGTCGCCGTCGTCTCCCCAGCTGGCAAACTTGGGGACGTCGGGGAGGAGGCCGGGCTCGCTGAACAGGCGGGTCAGCATGGTGGCCTGAAGAGTTGGGGGAGGGGGAAAGACAGACAGACATAGACACAGAGGTGAGCATGGGGCAGAGAAACCAGGACAGCCAAACCTCGCAAGTTCCGAGCTCCTGTTAAAGGTGGCTTTTCATACGCGCGCGCGCGCGCGCCCCCCTTTTCCAGACCTTCCCCCCCCCCCCCGTCCCAGTCCCAAATTAAACCTCTCCCTCAGGTGACCTCTTCCAAGCCTCCCATTCCCAGTATCCTTACAAATTTCCGCCCCCTGGAATAGGCTGTAGGAAGAGCTTCTTTCACAGCCTCTTGACTTCTCTTACCCTTCACCCCATAGCAACCTCTACCCACCCCTGGGGCGCTTAGAGGGAAGAGGTACCCCCTCCTCCAAGGCCTCTTTCCCTGCCTCGGAGAAACACTCGCCCCCAGATCCTATCTAGAGAGGTCCATTTTACTCTCGGCTGTGGAGTCTCCAGATTCCTGGTGTTGGGGATTAGGTGCTCCTCCCTTCCCCGCCGCGCCAGCACACCCCCTTTCCTAGGCCGGGAACCCCCAACTCCGATCTCCTTGTTATAATCCTGGCTTGGATTTGAGGCCGACCCCCTCCCCCTTCTCTCTGCATATTTTCTCTATGAGTAGGGGTGTGGGGGTGGAGGGGTATTTTAGAGAACGAATTTCTCTGTTGGGGGCACGCCCCGAAATAATTCTTTTTTCTCCCTTCGGGAGGAGACTTTGAATGTTTCTGGCCGTCCGGCTTCCCGGTCCTGCCTCGTGCCCTGTGCCGGGTGGCTCCGACTTCTCTTTGCTTTGCCCCCTCTGTTCCTTTCCCCACCCTCGCTGCCAGCCGCTCTGCCGCCCTCAACCCCTAATCCAATTTCCAACTTGGCCCCGAGCCGCCCCCACCCCAGCCCGGCCCCCGCCCCCAGCTGCCCCCAGTATCAGAGTAGAATCGGTCCCTGTCTCCATCTCCAGCTCCAGCTCCTTCCTCCAGGCCAACGCCGGCTCTGTCCTCGGACTCCCGGCTTCAGGGCTCGGTGAGTCTCGGACAGGGGAATCGGGGTTCGCGTTACAAAGCCAGGAAAACAAGCCCTTCTCGTCACCCCAGCGTCCAAAAGACACCCGGGACACCCCTAAACCTCCCCTCCCACCGAATGGCTCCCCGAATCTCGTTATATTTGGGATTTGGTGAGAATCCGGTTTTTCTTTTCTTTTTTTTTTCTTTTTTTTTTTTTCTTAGGGACATCTCGGGTTCGGCATGGGAATCATGGGCGAGCGGAGAAGGATGTCTGTCTTGTCTCAGCCCCTTAGCCCCTAGCCCTCTTTTCTTGCCTTTAACCCTAGCCCCTTCGAAAACCAAAGCCACCACTTCCGCAGCCCAAGCCCCAGAGCCGCAGACCCCGGGTGGGGGTGGGGGGGGAGCAAGGATCCCAGGGTGGCTCCATTTCCCACCCTATGGAGGGGGACTATAACCCCGGGAAGCCAGCGGGGCATTTGGGGACTTCCTAGTCCCCCGATTCCAAAGCCCACAACCAGAGCCCTCCCCAGCTGGCGGTTCAAATCTCCCTGCCCCTCGGACAACTTACCTCGAAGCGGAGTCCAGGGGAGAGGGGAGGGGGGAGGGGGGTAAGAGAGAGAGGGGGAGAGAAGGAATCTTCCTGTCTATTTCATTGTTTTCCCATCTTCAAGGAGCGGGGGCAGCGGCTCCTCAAGGCGGCGGGCGCCGGCGTCTTCAGAGCGCCATGCGAAGCGGGGAGCGAGTGTGGCATCTCTACCAGGCGGGGGTACCAGCCTCTATGCCAGGGCCATATGGGCTTGGCACGTCACGGGCAGCAGCTATCACATGAGAGACGGTGATTGGCATGCGTCTGCATTGGGGGAGAGCCGGCTCCCCCGGGACCAGCCGCCATCTGTCACTCTCTACTCCCAAAAAAAAAAAATTAAATAAATAAATAAAGAAAATAAATAAATATCTCTTCGGTCCTCCCCTCCCCTCCCCTCCCAGCACAGGGGAAAACGGGGCTGTAGATAGGGTGGGGGTGGGGGAATAGATCCCTTGGGGCATGTCCCCCCAGACAGGAACAATAGGGTGGGGAAGTTGGAAAGGGAAGGACTGTGGGGGGACCGTGGCCCCTTAATCTGCCCTTCCCCCCTTCCCTTCCTGGGATCTTCCTCACATCCACCCCCTAAGCCCCCAAGGTGGGTCATGGACCAGACTCAGGGCTGGGGAGGCAAAAGGGCCAGTGTTCTTGCTGCCACCTATAAAGAGGGTCCCCTCAAGCCACAAAGGGACAGCTGAGGCCCCCTTCCCAGGGTAGAAGTCCCTGGGTGGGTGGGGAGGGGGTGTCCCCAGCCCAGGCCCCATAGGTAGGTGTTGGCATCATGCCAATCCTCATTCTATCTGCCCCTCCTCCACCCACCCTCACACAACACACACACACAACATATGTGGCTGAATGAAATTCAACCAAAGGAGAAGCAGAGAAAGAGAAAGATTTGCTTCCCTGTGTCTCTCTCTGCATTTCTGTGCTGCTACTTACATGTGTGTGAGACTATGGAAGAATTAATGTGACCATGTGTGTTTCTGTGATCATGTTTGTATCTAGCTTCCCAGTGTGACTGTGTGGGGGTGGGGATTGGGGAAGAAGTCCCTTGGCTGGGCCCATATACATCAGCCATCTGGGAAGGGTATGGGCATGAACTGCTAACACAGCCCTCCCGAGGCCCTAGTCACTCCAGGGGCAGTCAGTGCCCCTCCTTGGGAGGGAATCCTGGTTCAAGAAGGTGAAGGGACTGAGCAGGGGCTTTAAGGCAGGGGAGGGGGGACTCTCAATTGATACTCAGATAATCAGACTCCGCTTACCCCTACAAAGCTATTCCTAACTACCCTAGAGGGCAGCTGAGGGGGCCAAGGCAGGGGCCTGCCCTCTCCCCTCGTTCGCCCAAATAAATCCTAAAGGGAGCAGAGTCAGGGATATTTTGCACGTTCATGCATACACACACACACATACATGCAAAGCTGTTCCTTATACTACGATACAGACGCAGTGGCTACACATGCATACATATTCCAATGTATATGTCAAATGTGTATGCATAGATATGACATTGTATACACATGCACACAAGTACACTCCTACATTTACACTTACCTGTATAGACTTGGATATTTGTACTTCCATAACCTGACACACTTACTTTCACTTATTCTTCTACTTGTGTACACAGAGGCATGCACACAAATATACATCCTTCAGTTTCTCTTTTCACTGATCCTGGGTCTGGGAGAACAGGGACAACAGGAAAAGGAAGAAAAGGAGATATTCACACTCATTGCATCCAACACACTTATGCCAGAACTTGCCTTGGGGACAGGCATACGAGACAAATAATTGTAGGAGGGAGATGAGTGCTAGAGGTGCCCAGCCCCACCCCCAATAGTCCACTTCTCTGCCCTCCTTTCTGAAATTCCAGGAAGCCAGCTCTGCTCTGGTCCAGGTGGAGAGGTATGTGACAGGAAATAGAACTGGCAGCCAAGAGCTGCAGAATTTCTCCATCCCAAGGGATAGTCTCCTTAGTTTCTTCAGGACTTAAAGAAGCCTCATACTTCCCCTTTCTTTTTTGTCCCCACCCCCATCCCAGATTTTTCTACTCTTTTGAAAAAGATGCCTGCTATCTGGAGAAAGGTTGTCTCTTCCCTGGAGCCAGTCAGGTACACTCCAGGATGCCAGACTATGGAACAGAGTATCCAAGGCCTCAGGTCACTGAGTTCCATTGGTTCCCACCCCCATCATGGGCCAGACAGAGCAATTATGCATTGGGACACACATAAACACACATCCACACACTGGGTCTTAGAACAGACACCATTGCCCTAGGAGGAAAGGAAGACTGGAAGGAAAGAAAAGAGGGTAGGTGGATTAGTTCTGTCCTAGTTGACATTCTGTCCCTGCTGTCTCTCCAGGGATGACACCTTAGGCTCCATCAGAAGCTAACCTCCTGCTTCCCCTGGGGATTGAAAGGCTACACACCTGCTTCCCTAAGTATGTTCTCTCCAGGTTTTCAGGTGCCCCTGTTCACTGAGTTATTTTGGGTGGGCACCCCCAACCACATGCTCTCTCCTCAGGGAACCCCTGGAAGAAAAAAGAGCTAGTAGTGTTTTCTGGAACAAGAATGGTGCCAGAACATCCTAGGATAAGTGGGACCCTTCAGAGGTTGTTATAGTTCTCTTCCTGCCTCCAGATCTTGCACCTGTTCCAGCCTGAAACTCCTTTCAAGCCCTTTAGAAGGGGAGTTCTGAGGTGATGGAGAGGAGAAGAAGAAAGGGATCTTGGGAAGAGAATACATTTCTGCTCCAGTTTCTTTCTGACCCCTGAGGCATAGTTCAGTAGTATCAGTATTTCTTGGACTAGGGACATCCTCAGGTGGATGAGGGTGACCAGAGGCCTAAATTTTGAACCACTGTTAGCTGGTTTGATTGCCTTCCCCCCACTTCTTGCTCCCCTACCTGCCTCTCTGTTGACCCTATAATGACCCCAGAATAGCCCCCCCCCCCCACCCTTTGCTGTTAACCTGCCCTGGTCCTCCTCCTTTTACCCAATGAGAGAAGGGAATGGGAGTGGCGATCGGGAATCTCTGTTTCAGCCTGTCTCCAGCTCTATGCCTTTCTTAATCTCCGTCTCCTCTTCCTTTCAAAAAATGGAGCAAGTTTTTCCTCACTTGACACATTTCAACCTTTTCTTTTAAAGGAAATAACATTAAAAAAAACCAACCAGGGGAGGAATTGGAGGGAAGGGAGATTCAGGGTGAGCTCGGCTCCGTGATTGGTTGAAAGACACAGACACACAAGCACACACAGAGAGAGGAACAGAGAGACAGAAATGGAGAAAAAGAGACTGAGAGAGGCAGGACACCCAGAGATACCATCTGTTCCTCCCCCTGGCATTGGAGGGAGGGAGTTGGTTTAAAAAAAGGGGGGGAAGGTGAAGGGAGCTGTGGAGACTCAGGCTACACTAGGGCCCTTTTTAAGCTTCCCACTCCACATGGGACCTGTGTTCAGGGAGCCTTGGTGTTCCTATGGTGACACAGCCCCCACCCCAAGGGAAATAGATCTCTGGGCACCTAAAATGGCTGCCTCGAGGGGGTGACAGCCATTTTGTTTCAACTGGGACTCTGAGAGGGCAAAGGGGTGAGGAGCAGACTGGAACAGGAGTGTGGTGGAGGGAAGAAGGGAAGGAGGGATGACAGCATGACAGTGGCAGACTCCTCGGTCAGCTGGCAAACTAGGGGAATCTTGCTTCACATGGAGGACGAAGCTACTATGAAACAGCCCCAATCCTCCCCACCCTACCCCCGCCCCCTCCCTCATTTCCAGCCCTCATTATTCAGTCCCAAATATCTAAGCATTTGACAGTCTTTGTGTTCATGGCATGTAGCATGTAAGATTGTAGGGGTGGGAGGAGGAGGAGGTCAGCTTTCTCCTACCATAGA
Organism: Trichosurus vulpecula; assembly: GCF_011100635.1. Lineage (NCBI taxonomy): Eukaryota > Metazoa > Chordata > Mammalia > Diprotodontia > Phalangeridae > Trichosurus > Trichosurus vulpecula. Next base: position 185,583,833 of record NC_050576.1, on the reverse strand, counting down.
GACAAAATAAGTCCAGGGTCAGAGTCCTGTGCATGTCCAGACTAAAGGTCTATGCCCCTAGCATAAAGCATGTGGAGGGAGGGGGGAAGGGAGAGGTGACCAGGCTGGCACTGTCCAGCTTGTGACCATTCTGTAAACTAAAAATGCCCCTAAGCTTTCTCCTGATGCCTTGGCAGACCATGCCCACTCCTCTACCCCTAGCTGCCCCCTTGTCTTCCAGTAAGGTGGTGAGAGACACCCACCTCAGTGCCTTTTCTGCTCCAGGGTGGGCGCCAGCCAGGCTGTCTTCCTCCCTCCCCCCCCACCCCCCGCCCGTTGCAGTGTGCTAGGGAGCGGCGGGCACACCAGATGGCGTGGCTGGGAACGCAGCGACGTTGCCGGGAGGTGAGGGCTGGCATGGGAGCGAAGCAGCAACTTGCCTTGTGGTGCCATGGGGTTGGAGGGGGAGGGCACGTGCATCATTGAGGCCTTCCCCCCTGTCTTCTGACCCCTACCAGGGTGCCAATCCGACAGAGGCCCTCCTTGATTTGTTCTCTCTGACCTCAGTGCCACTTTCTCTGGGGCTGGACACTCTCCCAAAGCTGGCTGAGCACACTCCTAGGATGCCAGGCCCTTGGGCAAAGCGTTCTGGGAAGGAGCCACTGCTGTTTCTTCCCTCCATGGAAAAAGACAAACAAGGCAAGCTCCCTCTTCCCTCTACTCCATCAATGAAAGACAAAAAAATGGGGCAGAACAGTCCATTAACAAGTAAGTCTCCTGCCCTGGATGTGGTAAATGACCTTTGTTCGCAGTGACCTCAGACTCATGGTTATGGAGCCAAAACTCTCTAAGAAAGGGAAGCATTTCTCCTCCTGATGACTGTGCGCTCCAACATTTCTCTCCATTCCTCACTGCTGGACAGTACTTTTGGACCCACAAAACCATTTTTAATAGAGCCTTAATGGGAAACTTGAAGTGGGAGCTGGGTTCAAATCCCAGCTCTGCCTCTTAGCAGCTGTTTGATCTTAGGGGAAGTGGTTCTTCTCTCCAAGCCCCCATTTTTTCCTCTGTGAAATATTTTAAGGTCCTTTCCAGCTCTGACTTTCCATATGCAACTTTGCTTCTCTCTCAGGACTTCACCACCATGGCTCAGCTCTCTTTCCCTTTCAGGAACCTTAGAAGTTCCCTTAGTGCCTGTATCCTTCTCACTCTGGAACATCCCACCCTTCATCCCCTTCTCTTATTGGTGAGTTTCTCCTGGGTTCTCCAGTTTGAAGAAGGGCCCAGACCAGCCCTCCTCCTAGTTCTGCTTTTGACTCTCCAGACTTTGCCCCCATGCTACCTTTCTCATCCTTTCCTATCCCTCAGCCTTTCATTTCCCTTTTATGTGTTTCTTCCCTCATTAGAATGTAAGTTCCTTGAGGACAGGGATTATCTTTTTTTTTCTTCTTGTATTCTTATCCTTAGCCCTTAATACAGTGCCTGGCACAGTGCCTGACTTGACTTTTGTGCTGATTTGTGCAACTCCCTTCATAAGGTTTTAATGGGGAAAGCACTTTATACATCTTAAAGCCCTAAATAATTCTGAGTAGCTACTGCTATTGTCTCAATTGCCACCCACTGTTTTCCCACTGTGGGCAGCGCAGAACTGTCCCACCTGTCTCACTGTCAGATCATTGTTTGGAAGACTGAGGTGAGGAGGTAACATATTTCCCTTAAAAAGTGGGACCTGGAAGGGAGGAACCAACAGTGACAGGTGGCCTGACTTGAGGATGGAAGGGGCAGCATTAAAATCCACCTTTGAATAGGCCTCCCCAGTTCATAAGGCTGGCTCTAGACACTGCACCCTATCCCTCCAAATCATAAAGCAATTTCCTTTTAGTCTTACTGTGTTTTATTTCAACTAACGGTCTTGATCATTCATGATAGAAGCCAGGATACCTGGGTTACGTGCCCAGAACAGATATCCCCTTTACTCTTTTCCCAGCCTTTAATGTACCTTAAACATCCCCAGTGAGGGAGTTCAATTCCAAGGGACATGTGTGGAGAGGTCCTTAGCTTAATCTCCTATGAGGGCAAGGAGGGAAGGGACTGTAGAATTTAGAATGGGAAGTGACTGAAAGACCAGTCAATAGAATAAAATCTTCTCAAGGGCAGGGATTGCTCCTTTTTTGTTTTTCTATCCCTGGAGCATAGCACCTAGTATACAGTAGGTGCTTAATGAATGTTTGTTGAATTGAAATGAATTACATTTGGTCTAACCTCTTTACTTGATGAGGGAACTGAGAAGGAGCTGAGCCCAAGGTCATGGGGGCAATACATAGCACAACTGGTTTTTAGAATTGATGTAGTATAGAGAGTCGAGTATTGGACTTGGAGTCAAGAGGACTGAGTTTGAAATCCTTCCACTTAATCTTTTAGAACTCCAGTTTCTCCATCTGTGAAATGGGGATATAATAATTAACATTTGCAAAGCCCCTTATAGATATCTTGTTTTCACAATTCTGGGAGACAAGGATTGTTATTTATTTTACGGCTCACTTTACGGCTGAGGAAACTGAGACAGACAAAAGTTACGTGAATTGTCTGAGGTCAGATTTAACTCAAGTCATCTTGACCCTAGACCCCACTCCATCCACTGTGACACCTTTCTGCCTCAAAGCTTAAGGCTGGAGAAAAATGTGAGTTCCTATTATGACTCTGGTCACACACTCATTCCTGGAAACTACATAGATTGGGGTCAGACATGTAGGTGAGTGGGCAAGGGCAAGACCTCCAGCAGAGACTGTTATTTTTGTCTTGTATCCCCAGAACCTAGGACAGTACTTGGCTCCTAGTAGATGCTTTACAAATGTTTGTTGGTTTGGGGTGAGCCCAGCCACTCTGATCCTTCCTTCTAGCAGAAAAAGATTTCTCCCTCTTCATATTTTCTTATGGTAGTTTGTCTGGGCAGCTAGGTGGTGCAGTAGATAGAGCGCAAGGCCTAGAGTCAGGAAGACATGAGTTTAAATCCAACCTCAGACACTTACTAGCTGTGTGACCCTGGGCAGTTCACTTAACCCTGTTTGCCTCAGTTTCCTCATCTGTAAAATGAGCTGGAGAAGGAAATGGTGAACCACTCCAGTATCTTTGCCAAGAAAACCCCAAATGGGGTCATGAAGAGTTGGACATGACTGAAGCAATGGAACAACAATACCTTTGTCTTTTTATCACATGGTATTCTGTATCATATTTGCTGATGGGCATCACTCCCCCAACCCTTATCTGAAGGATAGGGACTTCATTTTATCTTTAAAAGGTTAGGATGTAAGGTTCTTGCCAGTAACAACTGTTTGCATTCTTTGAGTTTGTATCCTCAGTGTTTAGCACAGTGCCTGGTACACAGCAGGCGGTTAATAAATGCCGATTGATTGATTAGCATGTGTTTGGTAAATGAACGAATAAATGAATGAACGAACGAATATTCTCCTCCCCAGGTATCAGGAAGAGTCCCAACCACTTGAATTCCCAGAACTCTTCCTCTTACTTGGAATGCCTTCTCCCATTCCTGTCCACTTCCCTGAACCCTCCAAACTCTTCAGAGTATCACCTCTTCCATGGAGCCCTGCCTGACTGACTACCTTTGCCTTTAGTGCACTCGCAACTTCTCTGAATGATTTTGTCTAAACCATTTATTTAACACTTACCTCTGTTATGGAAGTTTCCAGTCTCCTGCCTCCAACACTTCCTTGTCAGAAACGTCATTCCTAATAACAGGTCACATTTCAATTTCATGTTGTAGTTTACTCTCTGGCAAACCCCATGAAGCAGGAGATGTTCGTGTTGCCCTAATTTTATAAATGAAGAGTTTAAGTGATTTTCCCTGAGCAAGAAAGTCAAAGAGCTAGAACATGAGTCCAGGTCATCTCATGGCAAGACCACTGAACTACACTTCCTCCTGTAGAAATATGATTATTTGAGAAACATGAGGATGGTTCATAGAATCTAGTACTAGAAGGGATCTTAGATATTGCCTAATCAAATCATAGATTTAGGACTGGAGTTTTTGGTTGTTTAGTTGTTTTTCAGTCCCACTCTTTGTGATCCTACCTGGAGATTTCTTGGCAAAGATACTGGAATGGTTTGCTATTTCCTTATTCAGCTCGTTTTACAGTTAAGGAAGCTGAGACAAACAGGATTAAGTGACTTACCTAGGGCCACACTGCTAGTAAATGTCAGGTTGGATTTGAACTCAGGTTTTTCTGATTCCAGGCCTTAGCATTCTATCCACTGCACCACCTACCTTCAGAATCAAAGTCATCTAGACCAGTGGTGTCAAACTCAAATAGAAACAGGGGGCTGCTAAACCATACATAAGGATCTCTAAAGACCACATAATAACTTAGAAAACCACACATTAATTGCTTGCCTTCTCAATGAGGGTGGGTGGGGAAGGAAGAAGGGAGAGAATTTGGAACTCAAGTTTTGAAAACAAATGTTAAAAATTGTTTTTACATGCAAGTGAGAAATAAGATATACAGGCAATGGGGTATAGAAATCTATCTTGCCCTACAAGAAAGTAAGGGGGAAGGGGTTAGGGGGTGGTGATAGAAGGGAGGGCAGACTGAGGGAAGGGGTAATCAGAATGCATGCCATCTTGGGGTGAGGGGGAGGGGAGAGATGGGGAGAAAAGTAACTCAAAATCTTGTAGAAATGAATGTTGAAAACTAAAAATAAATAATCTAAAAAAACCACACATTAACATTATCTACGTTCTGTTATATTTTTATTTTTATTAATTACTTGGTTAAATATTTCCCAATTACATTTTAATCTAGTTCACCTCAAGACTGCCTAACTTGTTTAATACCACATTTTAATTTAGTTCACCTTCAGACTGCCTGACTTGTTTAATACCTCCGATCTAGACTAATCCCTTAATTTTGAGATGAAGAAAATGAGGCTCAGGAAAGTTGTATCTTGTCAACAGTCAGAATTTGAACCCAGGACTTCTCACTCCTAATCTAATGTTCTTTAGATTGCATCCTATTGCCCCCTTAACCTAAGCCTCTCATTTTGCAGATGAAAAAACTGAAGCCCATACTGGTAGAGTTGTTACTCACCGAAGTTTACACAGCACATTCATAAAAGATGTGGGGCTTGCCCAGAGGTGTCCTGGCTCAAAGTGCAATGCTTTCTCTACTCTACCACAGACACTTTCCCAGCCTTGCTGTGGTCAGGTTCGAATGAAACCTTTGTTTCCAGAAGACTTGTACACTTTGATGAACAAGGATGAGTTTTCTTTCCCCAACTAGTCCATAAGTGTTTACACTTTGGGTGCTCCACACAGCCCGTGGTTGGTTCTCAGTAAACTCTGTGACTCAGGATAAGAAATTAGCTGATAACCCATAGGGATATAGGTAGCACAAAGAGCCTTGGGAGAACCGGGTTCTAATTCTCGATCTATGACTGCCCAGGTGACCTTGGGCAAGTCAGTCACCTCACCCTTGGGCAGGAGCTAAAGGACCATTTTGGCACTGAATCTGCTATAGCCTAAGAAACAAAGTCTAAAATCCTTGTTTAAATCTAAACCATCACTTTTAGGACACTACCATAGACTGGGAAACTATAGTATGTTACCCGTGGATGAGGGAGAAGGAGGAAGACGGTTTATTATGTTGATTTCAAAGATTTTGTGGTTTCAGGATTTTAAGAGCCCATAGGTATGGGCCTAACCTATTGTGTCATCTGGACAGCATGGAAGAATGGAAGGTGATGGGCCAGGAGTGGGGAGGGAAGAAACAGGGAAGCACTGAGGGCAGGAGGAAGAAATATGGAGAGAGACATGGGCCATCTTTTAGATTAGGGTCTGCAGAGTACTAAGTTAATAGTGGTTTCAGAGAACCTACCCTCTGAATCTCTTAGCATTTTCTTTTTTCCTATCACTTTATCTTTACCTTACATTCAGTAAAATGTTCTCTTTTTTTGGTAAATAATTCGATATTTATTTAGTACCTACTATGTGCTAGGGACCCAAAGATTTAAAAAGATCAAAGTCTCTGTCTTCAAGGGAGGGACTGCAATCTGCTCTCTGGGTCTCAAGTGTTTAATCAGTCAACCAATGTGCAATTATTAAAAGCCTGCTGGGTACTGTGTTAGGCCCTAGGAATGCAGGGATAAAAATGAAACAATTCCTGCCCTCAAGGAGCTTTAAAAACAAATTGCTGTCAATCTCCTTTGTTTTCACATCACCTACATTTCTCAATATCTCTCTTCCCCACTTCCCCTCCCAGAGAGTCATCCTTTATTACAACAAATAAAAGAGAGAGAAAAACCCAGTTTAGCAAAACTAATACATTTTAAAAGTCTGACATAATATATACTCTTGATCTCTCATCTCTGCAAAGATGTGCCTTCTCACTTCTCTTCTTTGGAGCCAAATGTGGTCATTATAATTTCTCAGTATTCCATTTCAATTGTTTTGTTGTCTTGTTTGTTTTGTTTTCATTTACATTGTTGTGATCATCTTATATACTGTTTTCATGGTTCTTCTTACTTCACTCTGCATCTGTTTGAATATCTTCCCATGCTTCTCTGTCTTCATTATAGTCATCATTTCCTACAGTATGGAAATCATTGCATTCATGTACCACAGTGCTTTTAGCCATTCCCCCAATGGATGGCTACTAGCTACAAAGTAGGCTACATCTACCTTGTTTCTAATTCTTTACTACTATAAGAAGGGCTGCTATAAATATTTTAGAGCATACGACACCTTTCTTTATATCACTGATAAAGAAGCCTACATTCTGGGGGTGGGGATAGGGGAAATGCACATAAATAGATACATACAGAAACAAATAGATACCAAACCTCACTCTACTATGTCTGGAATTCTCTCCCTCCTCATCTTTGATTCCTGGCTTCCCTGGTTTTCCTCATGTCCCAGCCAAAATCCTATCTTCTGCAAGAAACCTTTTCCAATATCCATTAATTCTAATGCCTCCCTTCTATGGATCATCTCCAATTTATCCTGTCTATATCTTATTTGCACACAATTAGTCACAAGTTATTTCTCCCAATAGATTGTGAGCTTCCTGAGGGCAGGGACTGTCTTTTGCCTTTCTCTGCATCCCCAGGTCTTAGCAAATACTGGGTGATAGATAAAGGCTTGTTGTCTTGACTCTATGGATATAGGTCTGCTCTTCTTCTGCACTTACAATCTTATTTTTAAAATTATTTAATATTTTATTCCCCCCAATTACAAGCAAAAACAATCTTTCACATTCATTTTTTCAAATTTTGAGTTCCAAACTGTCTCCCTCCTTTCCTCACCTCCCCCACCCATTGGGAAGGCAAGCAATTTGATATAGGTTATACATGTGTAGTCATGCAAAACATATTTCCACATTAGTCATATTGTGAAACAAAATACAGATGAAAGAGAGAGAGAGAGAGAGAGAGAGAGAGAGAGAGAGAGAGAGAGAGAGATTGAGAATAAAGAAAGCAAAGAAAAAGTATGTTTTCAATCTGCATTCAGACTCCAAAAGTTCTTACTCTGGAGATGGATAGCATTTTTCATCATGAGTCCTTCAGAATTGTCTTGGATCCTTGTACTGCTGAGAATAGCTAAATCATTCACAGTTGACCATCCTACAATATTGCTGTTACTGTATACGATGTTCTCCTGATTCTGCTCATTTCACTTCGCACCAGTTCATATAAGTCCAGATTTTTCTGAAAGAATCCTGCTCGTCATTTCTTATAGCACAATAGTATTCCATAACAATCATATACTACAACGTGTTCAGTCATTCCCCATGTGACAGGCATCCCCTCGATTTCTAATTCTTTGCCACCACAAAAAGAGCTGCTATATTTTTGTACATGTGGATCTTTTTCCTTTTGGTTTTTAATCTCTGTGGGATACAGACCTAGTGAAAGACCTAGTGAAATTACAATCTTAGAGAGTTACCTTGAGCACTGAGAGGTAAAGAAATTTGTTGAAGGTCACATGGCCAGTATATGTTAGAGATAGGACTTGAACCCAGATTTTCCTGGCTAATGCTCTATCCACCATTCAATATAGCCTCTCTAGAAAAATAAATACAAAGTAATTCTGGGAAGAAGGATACTCCAAGCTGGGGGAATCAGTAAAGGTTTTGGGTGCTGCTGCTTGGGCTTAGGAAAAGAAATTCCAAGGGGCAAAAGTGAAGAGGGAGTCTATTCCAGGCATGTGGACACACAGGGCAGACTATGAGGAGTGGATGGAGAACAACGAGAAAGTCAATAGGTTAGACTGAAGGGAGGAATGAAGGAAGTGATCTGTAATAAGACTGGGAAGGTAGACTAGGGCTAGGGAGTGAAGTGTTTCAATTGTCAAGCAGAGTCTCGATTTTATTTTGGAGTAATAGGGAGCCACTGGAGTTTACTAAATGGGAAAAATGACTTGGTTGGATTGGCATTTTGAGGAAAGTCACTTTGGCAGATACACAGGGGACAAATTGGAGAGAAGAGAGATGATCCAGGGAGACCAACTAGAAGGTGATGGTGATTGCTCTAAAACTCGGGACTTGGTGCTCAGAAGACCTACCTGAGTTCAAATCCTTTCTCGGAGAATTACTAGCTTTAGGACACTTAGAAAGTCACTTAACCTCTCTCAGGCTCAGTTTCCTCAGTTGCCAAATGAGGATAATAATAGCAACTACCTTCCAGGGTTGTTGTAAGGATCAAATGAAGTAACATGTAAATTGTGATGTAAATACTAGCTGTTGTTGTAGTTCAGAAGACAGGTGATAGGGGCTTAAACTAGGGAGGGGACAGGGTGAGCAGAAGGAAAGATTCAGATGTGACAGATTCAGCAATAAAGTAAGTGAAAGACTTTTCCAGGGCCTCAGAGAAGACAACAAGGAACCAGCAGCAGTATTTCTTTCCCCTGGGAAAAGGCTGCCTTGGGTCAGGACAAGTATTGGAATCTGAGCTCATCAGGATATTTCCGTGCTCCCATGTAAAGGGGCTGATATTTCATGCTTTAGGCAAATGTCTTGATAAGATTTAGAGCTGGAAATGAGGGACCTGAGAGACCACCTAGAGGGAACACTCTGAACTAATTTGGGGAGTTTTAGGGCTATTGGGGCTGTCCCTCCCTTGGAGAGCTAACAGTGGAGGAAATAGGTACAGAGAAGTAAAATATCTAACCTAAGGTCACTCAGCTAATAAGACAGACAAGCTGGGATTTCAACCCAGGTCCTAGGACTTCAAAAACAATGCTCATCCCACTATGTTTTCATGTCCCTTCTGGTGCTATCATTCCCCTGTTTCAAGGTCCCTCCTCGGCAATCAATCAACAAAGCTTTAATAATCATTCTCTGTGCAAGGTAACTTGTATAGCTGCAATGGCAAAAAAGAAATGGTCCCTTCCCTCAAGGAGCTTACAATCTATTGGCAGAAACAATATGTACATATATAAGTATGTACGGAAAAAAATTAAAACTGGACCTGTGGTTTCATCAATCTAGGAAGCTCCCTGTTAGGAACTTCTGCAATGTTATTAGCATCTTCTCTGCAGCAGTCTGGGGGTACTGAAAAGTTAAATGACTTACCCAAGGTCACACAAGCAGTAAGTATACTATGTATGTATACCTTTCCAGGTAGGTGGAGGGAGGGTGCCAGCAGATGGGAGGGTCAGGTGAGGGGGGAGATTGACAAGAAAGGCTTTACATAGAATTTAGCCCTTGAGCTTAATCTAGAAGGAAATAAGGGATTCTGTGAGGTGGAAGTGAGGAAGAAAAGCATCCTTCCTCCCCCCTCCAATAAAGGACAGCCAGTTCTGACATCGTATGGACTGCTAAGACACTTCCAGCTTTAACATTTTATGTTCTGAGGACCCTGCCAGCTCTGATTGTGCCAGACACAGTGCTAAGCAGTTTACAAAGATTTTCTCATTGGAGTCTCACAATAGCCCTAGGAGGTAGGTGCTATTATTATCTCCCTCTTTGCAACTGAGGAAACTGAGGCAAACAGAAGTTGAGTGATTTGCCCAGGGTCATACTGCTAGTAAGTGTCTGAGGCTGCATCTGAACTCAGGTCGTCCTGAGTCCAGGACCAGCACTCTATCCACTGCACTGCCTAGTTGCCAATAGTCTGCTATTCTGCTGCTCTGCTATTCTACATTCTATGTTCTAAGCTCCCTTCCAGATCTGACATATTGCAAGGTCCCTCCCACCTCTGATATTCTATGTTCTAAGGTCCTTCCTACCTCTGATATTCTATGTTCCAAGGGCTCTTCCAGCTCTGATATTTTATGTTCTATTTTCTAATGTCACTTTTAACACTAACATTCTTTTGTTGTAAGGGCCCACCCAGTTCTGACACTGTGCAGTTCTGGAATTCTTAGACTGGAGGCTCAGAATCAGGAAAGGAGGGAACACTCTGAACTAATTTGGGGAGTTTTAGGGCTATTGGGGCTGTCCCTCCCTTGGAGAGACAGCACATCCAGAGAATTCAAAGTCTGCAGGAGGGTGGCTGCCAGGAGTCCGTGGTGTATTTGGCGGGGGCCATACCAGTATGTCACAGATTAACCAGAGAGTTCTTGGCTCAGTCCCTAAGGTGGGGAGGGAGGGGGTTGTTGAGACCAGAACAAGTGTGAAACCATCTTCCTTTCCCTCACCACCCTCCCCTTCCTTCACAGATGGCTGACTGGCACAGTGGGTGGTACAGTCCAGGCCCTGGACTTTGCTTATCTCTTCTTGCCAGCTGACCCTATGGGGCCAGAGGGAGGACACAGAAATATCTTTCAAGGGGATCATTAGGTATCCTTTGCTAGTTCCCCTTTCCCCGTAGGGGCATCACCTAGTGTTCAGAGAACCCTACAAAGTTAGAGCTGGAAAAGATATTACAGACCATCTAGTCTGATGTACCCATTATACAGAAGAGGACACTGAGGCCCACAGAGAGGAAATGTCTTGACTCAAATAGCATAGCAATTTAGTGGAAAAACTAGGAGTGTGTGTGTGTGTGTGTGTGTGTGTGTGTGTGTGTTTGTGCACGTGCACGAGCACTCTCTCTGGAGCTCCAGAGCAAGATCCAGGTGCCTCTTAAACCAGTGCTCCTTCCATGGTATTACACAGCCAGTTGGAGAAGGGTCAAGATGGGGAGCTGGGAAGGTGGGGACAAAGTGAGCATTTGCTATCTTTACCCTACAATCATAGGTTGTTGTTCAGTCATGTCTGACTCTTCATGACCCCCGCAGACCATACCATTCATGGGGTTTTCTTGACAAAGATACTAGAATAGTTTGCCATTTCCTTCTCCAGCAGATTGAAGCAAACAGAGGTTGCCACTTGCCCAGGGTCACATGATGGTAAGTATCTGAGGTCAAATTTGAACTCAGGTCTTCCTGCCTCCAAGCCCAGTGCTCTATCCACTGTGCCATCTAGCTGCCAGTGAATCCAAGGCAAGAAGGAGACAAATAGATTTCAGGAGCAGGGGCCTGGAAAGGGGCTGCAGGGAGATGGGAAAGAGAGAGAGGTAGGGTCTGCTTGTAGGATGAGGGGTTTTCGTGGTGAGGCTTATTTGTGACTAGGCACATGTTTTGTCAGGCCTGAGGAAGAGCCCTAGATTCCCCACCCCTACCCCAAGGCCAGAGGGCGAAGAATGGCACAGGGCTCAGACCCCAGCTGTACTAGAAAGGGAAACCAGGATGGATCCATGCCCCCCTCACACACCCTCCCCCCCGACCCCGTCCCACCCCAGGTTACTAGACACGTGTTCCATTGCTCACTGGGACACACGCATTCACCCTAGCCCCCTGCAGGATTTGGGGTGTGGGAAAAGGGAAAGAGCCTGGGCTGCTCGGGGAGATGGAAGGGGGGAAAGGAGAGGGTAGAGGAGGGGGGTGGTGAAGAGAAGAGGCGCGTGGCGGCAGAGCTGGCGGGAGGGCGGGGAAAGGATGCTGCCCCTTTAAGGTGCCACCGCCGCGTGGCAGAGAAACAGCTTGCGCTATCCCCATCCCACCCGGCTCCGCTACCAACGAGAAACACAATGCATAACAATCAGGCCGGGCTCAGGCACGCTTGGAGCCGTGCCATCCGCGGGCGGGCGGAGCCTCCCATCCCCGCCAGCCAAGGGGGGAAAAGGGGAGGGGGACGGCAGGGAGGGAGAGCGTGGCGATGGCCCGACCGCGGACCCAGGCGTCCGGCCGCCCCTGACCCCTTCCCCGTGCCCTGCCCTTTGCCCCCACCCGCCAGACGACCCCGAGCTCCCCACCCTCAGCCCCCTCCCCGCCTGCTTTCCCCCCACTCCCACTCCCCACGATCTCTCTCCCCGCAAAGTTCATTTCTACCAACTCTTTCCAGACCACTTCACACTCACATCTGACAATCCGGGGCCCTCATTCTCCCAGTAATCACTCCACTGCACTAATTGCACATGCAAATATGCAAATGTGTATTAATTAATTACTATACTAATTAGTTCTGTGGTATTTGCGAGTAATAAATCATTGGATGGGAGCGAGGAAGCTGGAGACCTGGCCCATTTTCATTCCGCATAAAATTTTAATGGTCTCTCTGGCTGATCCGGGACAGCAGCTCCGAGAAGGGCTCTTAAAGGGGCAGTGGCGGCGGGAGCAGGATGGGGTGTCGGAGAGTGACCTCACGGGGCCTGGGTTGGGGGGGAACAAGTGAGCACTGTAGCTGGAGTGGGGGTGGGGAGCCGGCTGGGTGCTGTGTTGCCTTCCTCCTTCAGGGACAGGCGCCAAACTGGGCCTCCCCCTCTGCAGTTGGCGATGTTCCATTACTTCCTTCCTCACCCCTGGCCTGGTTCAGGTGGGTCCCTGAGCTTCCTGTTCCAATCCTGAGGGGCATCAGCTTAGAGATTCCCAGCACTGCTGCTCAGCCTGCGCCTCCTGAATCCAAGAGGAAAGGAAAATGGGGGCGGGGGAGAGCTGGGCCCTACCCACCTCTTTAAGAAGGTGGTAGTGGCAGTGGTGGTGATAGGGGGAAATCCCTGTCTGCATCCCCTGCCCAGGAGTGATTTTGGTGAGGAAGGGAAGTGCAGGATGGAGAAATGCCAGCAGAGCATGGGACCCCAAGATCCTGTTCCCAGGCAATACCAACCTCAGGGTGGCTGAGTAAACCAAGGCACAGATAAGGGGACTGGCATGACTGACTTGTCATCTGGAGAAAAAGAAGCCCAATGTCCTTGGTGCCACCTAGGTCCCTGGGTACAGAACCTCCTCCCTTTCTTTTTCTTTGCCAGGCTTAGGCCTATGGAGGGTACCCTCCAGTTCTCAGTTTCCACATGATCGAGCCAATGCCCCCGCCCTTGTTGGCACCAGCTGGCACCCTGGCAGAGCAGCCCTAGGACTGAGTGAGCCCTGGGGACCTGTCTTTATTACAAGGAGGGAGTAAGGGGCATGGGTTGGGGTAGTATAATCTGGCTCCTTTGATGTGGGGGAGCGGGAATTGTCAGAGGTATTTTACTGAGTGACCCACCACCTTCCCTAGGGGACTTGGGACAGAGCAGGCAGGTGCTGAGTACTTTGAGGCTGGAAGCCAGGTTCTCATACCTCATACCTCAAATCCTTTTCTTCACACCATAAACAGACTGTACCACACTACCACCCCCCTCCCCAACCCTACCTTTAGTTGCCCTCCTGCTAAATCCAAAGTGTGAGAATGAGACCATGTCTGAATGAAACATGCTTTGGTCTCCCAGGAAAGAGATGCTTGATGGCAGAGGAAGTTTAAGGAACCTTGGAATTCGAATACTTTAGATCTGGAGGGAATCTCCAATCCTCTTGTTTTCATATGAGGAAACTAGGATTTGAGAACAGAAAAGATTTGCCCAAGGTTACAAGGTATTAAGTGACAAAACCTGAACTCGGGATTCCTACTCAATTTCTTGACTAGGGATCCAATTCTCTTGTCCACAAAACATACTGCTCTGCTCTAATCCTGCTACAGGTCAATGGGGAGGAATTTCATGTTGGGCCTTGGTGGTGTAGAATGGAGACCATGAGTGTCCTACAAGCCTCCCTTCCTCCCCCAAACAATCAAGAGAAAATGGCTGGAATCAAAGGTTAGACAACAGGAGGGACTTTGTGATCGCAAAGCAAAAGACCAAGAATAGATAACTATGGGAAGGTCTAGACACTGTTTCCCTGGGAATCTTGAAGAACAGGAAAGATCACCTCCCTTGCCATTCTCTCCATGTCATAGGGCTGAGGACTATCCTGCCTGTTGACCAGAGAATGGGCAAGATGGGACCCCAAGAGAGCCCCTATTCCCACTCCCTGACCCTCACCACTGAGATCCACTGTGATTCCTGGTTCCCAAACCATCTAAAAACCTCAGAAATCTGGTCTTCTAGCCCGTTTTTTAACGCTGGCACCAAAGCCTTGCCTCAATTATGTCCTACCAGATGATCTCAAGTTTCCCCATCCCAATTCCTGGCTTATATAGGGCAAGGGGAAGGGAACTACCCACGATATGGTCTCCAGTCCAGCAGTTTGTAAACTGTGATCCAGGATTTCAGGGGGGTCCAGGAGGTCAAAACTTTTGTCATAATGATATTAAGATATTTTAATTTTGAATGTAGTACATATCAATAGATATAACTCATATAAACAAAAGTTCTTTGGGGTCCTCAACCATTTTGAAGATGTAAAGGGATCCTGAGACCAAAAAGTTTTAGAACCACTGTTTTAGTCTATCCCACGAGCAGCTGGGGTTCAATAGCAAGGAGTAAGACATTAACATGTCAGATCTGTTCCCTCTAGTCCCCAGCCCTCTGCCTGCAGGAGGGACATAGCTGGATCAGTTCCCTTGCCCACCTGGGTCAAGGTTCACCTATCGATCCCTGGAAAATGGGATAAGGAAGGGGAACAATAAGGGAGGCTGTCAGGGGCAAGGACAGCTATTCAATTCTTAGTATCTCAGGCTAGAACCAACATGCCAACAGATGGTTCTGATCTCCCACCATTCTGAAGATGGGAAAAGAGGGAGGGGTCCTTTCCATCAGGGAAGGAAAGAATTCTCCAGCTTTCCTTCTTTTCCAATCATCCCACTACAAAGAGGAAAATGGTATCTGAGAGAAAATGGAAATGGAGAATGGAAGTGAAGTGAATGTCTTGACCCTGGCAGCGGGGCAAACTGAGAGTTAAGGCACCTCTGGGTTGTCTTCATCAGGCAGGTAACATTTCCTAACTCTGCCTCTGTGGTACATTTTTTTAATGTACCACATTTTAAAGGATGCACATTTATCTCTTCCCCACCCCACTCCCCAAAGACCAATTGAACTTTTGAGATGCCCCCAGATGATCTCTAGAAATCCCTTTAGGTGAGAGACACAGTCCCCCTCCAAACTTCTGAACAGAGCTTTTAAGTGTTTCAGGGAACCCACTCCTACCATGGCTCTCCCAATGTAAGAAAGGTTCTAACTGAGCTCTAAAATTTAAAGCCCAGAGAACTGCCCTTACTAGCCCCCATATTCCCCAGGGGGTTTGGGAAAATGGAGAACCAGGGGGAGCATAGGGCTCAGTAGTTCAGAGCTTATCTGTGAGCCGCGCCCCCCCCCCCCACCGGGCCGGGAGCTTGGGCGGTAGGAGAGGGCATGGCAGCTGCTGGCGATTTATTAAGCAGTCACGGAAAAATTGGTTTATAAATTAACAGCTGTTTTAACTTTAGGCCTCTTCTTCAGGGAATGGAGGCAGTCGACTGGACCGGGATTGGAGTGTGTGTGTGAGGCTGGCTGCTGAGGGGTAGAGGGGAGGGTAGTGTGTATGTTGGGGAGGGGAAGAAGAGGCTCCAGAAGGAGGAATTCTTTTCTTCGGGACAGCTGGCACCTCTGTAGGGCACCAGACAGTGTCCAAAGAAGGAAGTCAGCCTTTGTCCAGGTACCCCAGACAGAGGATGCTCCCACAATGAGTTGGGCGGGTCCTCTCCTGAGACTGGCACTGTTGTTACTCCCAACTGCCTCCTGGGAGCACCAGAGGATAAAGACGTGCGCTGTTCCCATTTCTGCCACCAGAGGGGGGTCTCAGCCCATGTATTCCAAAATCCTGGTCGTTCCAGAGTCTAACTCTGCTGCCCCATAGGGATGCCCACCGTCCCAAGTACGAAAGCATTGTCCAACTGGGTGCTACCAATCCCCTTGTCACTAAGAGGATCCTTTTCGTCCTGCAACACGCCCCGTCCCCCCAAACAGTATGAGTCTCCAGAAGATATAATGATGTTTGTTCATTTCAAGGTTCCAGGCAGACAATCTCCAGAGTTCCCAATGGAGGTGCTGGGCCACCAGTGCCTGGGTAGTCCCTATGACCGTCTGCCACCCCAACCCTTCCTATGCTGCTTATCTCTAGCCAAAGCCCAGGGTTTCTAGGGGACTCCATGCCAGCAGCAGTGTGCCAATGTCCCTGCCATCCAGCCTGGGCTGGCTCTGGCTTCATGATGCCAAGGTCATGGATGTGATGCCCAGCTCCTAACAGAGGTGGTGCCAGCCCTATCTGCGCCAGCTGATGGCACAGTAGGAAACCCTGGCTGGCTGCTGACACCTGCTGGTCACAATTGGAACTCCAATACTTGATCTCAGGACGCTGTCAGATTTGAGGCTCCCTCCCATCTTCTGAAACAGCATAGTACAAAACCCACACTCTGCCCTCCAAAAGGCAGGGATTGAACTAGTCTGCACTGCTTGAGGTTGTAATCAAAGGAGGAAGGACAGAAATTAAAGAGAGTGAGAACTGAAAGGGATATTAAAAGTCCACCTCTATCATTTTACAGAAGAGGAAAATGAAGCCCAGAGAGGGGGGTTGACTTGCCTAAGGTCACACAGCTAAAATTATTAAATCAAACCTATGGGGCAGGGAAGGGTGGGGAGTGGTGGGAAGACCTGTCACCTAGAAGACCAGATTTCTGAGCATCTAGGATTTATTTGCTCCTTTTACTCAAAGTGCCTTGGTGGTTGCTTCATGAATAATAAAGAAGAATTAGCATGGTATTTTGCATTTCATTTGCATAGGGCTAATTTAATATCAAAATACACTATAGTTAGCCTTAGCCCCTGCCCTTCTCCCCTAGTCTCCATGGCCTTTCCCTCCCCCAATACCCATTCCTTTTCTCTAGGTGACCTCTGATACCCTAGTTACCCTTCTCTTTCCTCCCACAACCCCCACCTCTTTCCCACCCACCTGAAAAAAGTTTTTCCCCAAGTTCTTGAGGAGGTTTGCAATCGCGTAGGATCCAGAAGAGAAAAAAACCAAAGTAATAAAACCTCATTTAATTCCTAACGGAGGGCAGAGCTGTGAGCTGCAATTATCTTAATGTTCTGCTATTTTTACTCCCTCACTCACTCTTTTCTGATCTCTCTGTCTCTCTTTAACTGCCTCCTTTTTCTGTCTTTGTTTCTCTCTGTCGATCTTTCTTTTTACTGCTCTCTGTTCCTTCCTGTCTCTTCTGTGCTTTCTCCCCATCTGTCTTTCTCTTCATTCCTGTCCTTGTCTCTCAGTCCCTCCCCTACCCCAATTCCATTGCCCCTTCCTATTCTGGAGCCCCTGACATGTAGGGCTTACTGGGGTCAAGGTTTTCAGAAGCCTAGAAAGAGAGGAAAGAAGGGGGGTTGGGACTGAGAGTCTTAGAGCTGGGACTTTAAACCCTACCCAAGCCAGCCCTTTCACTTTACAGAGTTGGAAACTAAGGCCCAGAGGAGAGGATATGACTTCCCCAAGGTTACAGAGCTAGCCAGGAGCAAAGCAAGAGGCCAAGAACTCCACCCCACCCCAGGTCCTCTTCCTGCTGCATCGCAGTTTTACCCATTATTAATGCTTCTTCACACCCAAGGTGACTCCCATGACCGGGTCTGCCTGCACATTTGAATTCCTTGGCTGTTCCTCCTTCTCCATATTACTCGCCCCACCCCCTAAAATCATCAGAGAATCTTTGTCCATAGGCTTTCAAGAAGGAAGTGTTAGGACTTTGGTTAGGACCTATAGGTTTCCAGTTTGAAGGGACCTTAAAGGTGATCCAGTCTAACCCCGGTCAGAGGAAACTGAGGCCCAAGGTTACAATGAACAAAGTTCTACTCTCCCCACCTAGTGGCTCCCTTCCTGTCCTGCTCTTCTAACTCACCTCTGCCCTGGAGAATCATCCTCAAGAGCAAGGCCCAGAGAAGCTAAGAAGTTTGCCCTAGGTCATGACATTGGATTCAGGCAACATTTTCCTCTCCTACGATATGTTAAGATCTAGAAGGGCTAATGTAGGTCATCCTAGGCTCAGAGTCTATATGACCTGTGACTTATGTCCCTTCCATTGCCTTTATGGCTTAAAATATTTTATCCAGAGTCTCCTCTTCTCCAGGCCCCAGCCCTACTCAGGCAGGAGCCAAAGAGACGTCAGTGCAGGGTGTGGGGGGGGGGGGAAGGGAGCAGAAAACGAAGGAAGGGGTGGTGACTCACTGTCCTCTCTTTACCCTCCTCTCATCACCCATCTGTTCTCTTGGCCACCTGCATCCCTCTTCTACCAGTTTCTATGGACCAGGTTCTGAGTTCCCCTGGGACTCTTTCCATCTCCATTCCAGGACCTCTCCTCTCCCATCTCATCCCTTCTCCTTCTATTCAGTTCATGATCCCACACTGCCTACATTTTCCCTCTTCCCCTGTTCCACATAGGTGCACAGAATTCAGAAATTATCTATAAACCCTCTCATATTATAGGTGAGAATACTGAAGCCCAGAAAAGCAAAATGGTTTGTCCTGGGTCATGACACTCAATTCAGGCAGCATTTCCCTCTCATAGAAGCATATATTTAGATCTAAAAGAGACATTATCAGTCATTGAGTCTGGCCTCCCTCATTTTGCAGATGATAAAAACAGAAGACCATAGAGGTTGTGACTTGCCCAAGGTCACAGAGGTAATAGAATATAGTAGTGCTAATATTCAAATCCAGGTCCTCTGATGCCAAATCCATCCCCGCTCTTTCTACCGCACCATTCTGTGCCTCCTCTTTGCTCTGTGCCTTCTCTAGGCCCCGGTCATGCCCACCCTCCAAGGGACATGCCCAGGGCATGGCTTCACTGTGTCCATTCAAATGTAGGGACATCAGTGGGGCACGCCTTGTTTACTGTGCTGAAGGCACTGCCAAATATTCTTTCCCTCAAAATACTAGGTGTGTGTATGTGTGTGTGTGTGTGGGGGGGTTCCAGGCCAACCCTGCTTGCCAGCTCCACTGTGTCTCAGAGTTTTGATGCCAATGGAGCACGGGCAGTGCCAGTGATGCCCACACCCTAATCCCAGTGTCCTTGCATCCGGCTGCTTTGCCACAAGCTTATAAGTCAACAAATATAGCAAGTCAGGCTGAGCCTGAGTGGATGAGGGTGGGTGGAAGGGCTAAAGATTTCCAATTCCTTGCCCCCCACCCCTACCCCAGGGCCTAAAGTTAGTGCCTGTCCTTCTGTAAAACCTCTACCACCCTTTCTCTCCTGGTCCTAAAAATTACTGCCAGGAGCATGCCCTGGGAATTCATCAGAACCCAACAACCTCTGTTTTCAAAGAATTATTCCTGCTTTCCTCCTTCCCACCATCAAAGGCACCACTATGGGAGGCCTAGACTCTGCGCCCAAGGAGGTTTAATGAAAAAGTCACTGGGGGAGTGGCAAGGCAGAGTGTGGGAGGCAGGAGTGTGGAGAGCTGGGGAAGAAGGGAGGGAGGGAACAACTCCCCCAACTTCAAGCTGGCCCATCTAATTCCTGATTGTGACCAAGAGAAGGTGCAGCCAACACAAATACTCAGCCAGGGAGGCTGTAGTCCAGTGTACAAATACACAAAGATACACACACATCTAGAGTCCTGAAAAGGACTACAAAGTCAGATGAGGGTCATAGCACGTCACTACAAAGACACACAGTCCTACACAGATACAAACAAACGTTACACACCTACAAGTATACACACACTATAAATCTTTTATCATAGGACTTAAGGCTGGAAGGATCTCAGAGATCTAAGCCAGCACTCAATGTTGTTTTATCTATTGGAAAAAAACTGCTCTCTAACTCACACAGGGATCAACCCCCACATTTCACAAAGGAGAAACTGAGGCCTATCTAGTGAGATCCAAGGTCATACAACTACTAAATGTTAGGGCCAGAACTCAAACCCTTATTAAAAATCCAGCATAATTTTCATTAAATACACCATGCTGGTAAGTACAGACATAATAACACATAAAGTAAATACAGATATACTAACACATAAAGAGCCCTAAGGGGCACACACACACTCACCCAAACACAGAGACACAGATACACCATACATCTGAGGTATAATCAGACACACAGGGATAAAGACTGGACCTGGGATATAGGGAAGTCCAGGAAGAGGAAACACTCTACCAAGAGTGGCAAGCACCTTTTATGAAATTTCTGGTCTAAAAGAGTTACCCAGAGCAGAGGTGTCAAACTCCCTCTCTGAGGGGATCCTAACAGTATCAAAATCGGGAATGTTTAATGAGAAAATTAAAATGCAACACAACAAGACAATGTTAATTTGTGGTTTTCTCAGTCAGCATGTAGTGACAGGGGATCAGTTTCTACCTGAGTTTGATACCACTGATCTAGAGCTCCGAGAGTCTAAGCGATTTGTCCTGGGTCATAGTGTTAGTATAGCATCAGGGTTCATCTTCTCCTCCTGCCTCTTCTCTTTTTCCTAGGTTTTCATGACACTGCTCTCTCACTGTTCTCCTCCTACCTCTTGGACCCCTCCTCAGTCTTTGCTGGATCCTCATCCACATCACTCCCACTAACTATGGGTGTCTCCCAAGGGGTCTTCTCTTTTCTGATCTGGTGATCTCATCAGCCCATACAGGCTCAAGTATCATCACTGTGCATATTATTCATATAAACAATGTTTACATACCTATATATCTCCCTAATGTACATATCTTTATAATATATATCTATCTCTAGAAATCTATCTTTGTTGTTGTTCAGCTGTGTCCAACTCTTCATGACCTCATTTGGGGTTTTCTTGGCAAAGATACTAGAGTGGTTTGCTATTTCTTTCTCCAGCTCATTTTACAGATGAGGAAACTGAGGCAAATAGGGTTAAGCAACTTGCCCAGGGTTACACAGCTAGTAAGTGTCTGAGGCTGGGTTTGAACTCAGGTATTCCTGACTCCAGGTCCAAGGGTCTACCCACTGAGCCACCTAGCTGCCCAGATATAGCTATATTGTATATGTGTATATGCATATACGTATGGAGAGGGGGGCAGGGGAGGGAGGGAGAGGGGGGGAGAGAGGGGGGGGGGAGAGAGAGAAAGAGAGAGAGAGAGAGAGAATGTGTGTGTGTGTGTGTGTGTGTGTGTGTGTGTAATCTCCTTAATCTCTTTCCTGAGCTCCAGCCATACATTGCCAATGGCCTTAAGGACATCTTGAGCTGGACGTCTCATGGATGACTCAAACTCAGCATGTCCCAAACAGAATTCATTCTCCTTCCCTCCAAACCCTCCCCTCTTCCCAACTTCCCTATCGCTGTGGAAGGCACCATTATCCTTTCATTCTCACACTGAGGCTCACCACCTCGACGTCACTGCTCGCTTCCTCGGCCCACACATATTACTGTTCTCACATCTCGTTTCGATCTTCACACCATCTCTCATCTACATCCCCTCATCTCCACTCACACAGCCACCACCCTAGTTCGGTCCCTTATCACCTGGATTATTGCTTTCCTTGTTGTTCAGTCATTTTTCAGTCGTGTCTGACTCTTCATGACCCTATTTAGGATTTTCTTGGCAAACATACTGGAGCGGTTCCCCATTTCCGTCTCCAGGTCATTTGACAGATGAGGAAACTGAGGCAAACAGGGTCAAGTGACTTGCTCAGGGTCACACAGTTAGGACGTGTCCAATGCTGGATTTGAACTCGGGTCCTCCTGACTTCAGGCCCTGAGCTCTATCCACCCATCACCTAGCTGCCCCAATTAATACTACAGCCTCTGACTGAACCCCCTACCTCAAGTCTCTCCCACTGTGATCCATCCTCTGCAGAGTCAGCTTCCTAAAGCACAATCTTACCATGTCAGTTGCCTATTTAATACACTTCAACGGCTCTCTATTTCCTTTACGAACAAATATAAATTCTTCTGTTTGGCATCTAAATCTCTCCTTTCCAGTCTTCTTACACTTGATTCCTCTCCCCTCACTCTACAATCCAATCACACTGGCCTACTTGTTCCTCCCACATAATAGTCCCTATTTCCTTTCTCCACGTCTTTGCACTGGCTGTGCCCCACACCTGGAAAGCCCTCCCTTCTTCCCCCTGCCTCTCAGCTTCCCTGGCCTCTTGAAAGACTTAGCTCAAATCTCACTTTCTACAGGCTTTTCTCAGTCCCCCTAGATACAAGTGTCTTCTCCCGTGAAATTACTGTCTATCTACTCTTTATTTACTTCATACGTACTTATTTGTTTACATGTTTTCTCCCTCATTAGAATGTTAGCTCCTTGAGGCTAGGGACTGATTATGCCTTTCTTTATATATTCTTTATGTAAATTAGAGGCAGCTAGGTTCTATAGGTGATAGAGGACAGGGCTTGGAGTCAGAAGACCTGAGTTTAAATCTAACCTCGGCTGATTATTGGCTGTATGACTTTGAGCAAGTCGTTTAATTTGTCTTTTTAGTTTCCTAAACTGTAAAAATAATAATGTTGTTGTCAGTTGAGTCCAGCTCTTCATGACCCTGTGGACCTCAGTCCCCTCAGGGTTTTCTTGGCAAAGACAGCGGAGTGGTTTGCCATTTCTTTCTCCAGTGGCAGATGGGTTAAGTGACTTGCCCAAGGTCACACAGGTAGGAAGTTTCTGAAGCTGGATTTGAACTCCGGTCTTCCTGACTCCAAGCCCGGTGGTCTATCCACTTTGCCATAATTGCTAATAATAGCACCTCTCTCTTGGAATTGTTGTGAGGATCAACTGAGATAATATTTGTAAAATGCTTAGCCGAGTGTCTGGCGAGTTGTAGGCATTTAATAAATCCTTGTTCCTTTCCCATTTATACCTCCATAGATTAGCATCAGCATATAGTTAGTGCTTGTTGAGTGGCTGACTGACTCAGGTCCTTCTGTCCACTATGACACACTGACTCCCACCAGAGACGTATATACTAAAAAAAAAAGGATCCACAGAAAACACATACAAAGTCATGCAAATACACATTCTCCATGTACTCATCGATTCCCCTGGTAGAATGCGAACTCTTTGAGGCTGTAGATTGCTTCATTCTTAGTATTTATATGGCCAGCACCCAGCACGGTGACTGGCATATAGTAGAAACTTAATAAACGCTTGTTGACTCACTGATTTATGGGCACAAATACACACTTTTATATCATTGTGTTGACATACACTTAACAAGAGGCAATATGGTACATTAGGGAGATCCCTAGATGGTGGGTTAGTCAGTGAGTCAATAAGAAGACCTAGTTCTTCAGTCTCTTAGCTCTGCAATACCATTAACTAACTACATGGCCTTGGGTAAGTCACTTCCCCTCCATTGTCCTTGGTGTTCTCAATTCAGTGCCCTCAGCTGTAAAATGAAGGGCTTCCACCACTGACACTTTTGTCCTGTTCTAAGGCCCCTTCTTTTTGTTGTTGTTGGTTTTTTTTTTGAAGGGGGGGAACGCAGGGCAATTGGGGTTAAGGGACTTGCCCACAGTCACACAACTAGTAAGTGTCTGAGTCTAGATTTGAACCCAGGCTCTCCTGACTCCAGGGCTGGTACCCTATTCACTGTGCCACCCAGCTGCCCCTCTAAGGGGCCTTCTAATTCTGACATTCTTTATCATACGTTCTAAGGCCGCTTCCAAATCCAACAATTTGCACTGTATGTTTTAAAATTCCTTCCAGATCTGACATTCTAGATTTTATGTCCTAAGCTCCCTTCAATATCTGACATTTTATGTTCTATGTTCTAACCTCCCTTTTAGCTCTATTTTATGTTCTATATTCTAAGCTCCCTCTCGACTCTGACATTCTAGATTCTATGTTCTAAGCTCTCTTCCAGCTTGGATGGCCTATGGCTCTTTGATGAACAGAGTAAAATACACCTGTGACAAAATGCACGTGTAATACATCTTTATCTCCTTGCATTTCTGCCCCTCCTCACTCTGTTCCTGCTTCCCACATAAGATGATGACAGTCACTCCCCTCCCCCAGCTCAATGCCCCCAGACTTTTCTCAACCGTAATGTTGCCCCACTGCTCTTCCCTCTCAGCCATGAGCATATATGAGGAACATGCCTCACACATGTTCTGAAGCACTAAGTGGACAACAGCTGGTGGGTAAATTTCATATACATACATGAGTCCACATGTTCATACTCCTATATACTTACATACACACACTCACAAGTATGTGCACACACACATGCCCTCATGCTCTCTCCCCTATGTGCACGAAGGGAGCAGACATAGGGGAAGATATTACACGTTTTCACATGCTCCTACTTCTACACTCCTACACTCTCTGATACACCCACCCGCACATCAACACATTCCTGCACACCTGATATTTTCCCATACTCATGTAACCTGACCCAGCAACTACATTCTTTCTGACCCTATCCTCCCCCTGGGACTCAGAGAATCCCGGGAATGAAATAGTTAAAGGCTCAGGCCCCAGTTCCCCCTCCCTACTGCCCTCTCCACACTCCCCCACCCCCATTATCCACTCTGCTGGACTCCATCAATAATGCAGCTTCCAGTTCTGGGGATCCAGCAGGGGGCCCCCAGCCTGAAGCACCCCCCCAACCTGGCTCCAACTCTCTACCCCACCTCCTTCCAGTCCCAAAGAGAAAACAGTTCTCCTCTCATTGGTCACCTTCCTAAACACCCTCTCTGAAACTACCTAGGTGATAGTCCTAAACCAAGGGGCTGGGATTCGACCCTGAGGCCAGAGCCCAAAGGAGTGGGCAGGAGGGACAAGCAGGCAGGCAGACAGACAGACTCACCCTCTCTCACTCTCTCTCTCTCACTCACTCACACACACACACACACACTCATTCACTCACTCACGCCACATAGAGACAGAGAGATTGAGAGAAGCAGAGAGAGTGAGAGACACACACAGAAAGAGACAGAGAGTGAGAAGAGAAGAAAAAAAAAGCCTGCAAATCCTCATTCCCCATCGCTCAGTACTGTATTTTTATCTGTGCGTGAACAGTCCTCCTCCACACGTTGCCTGCCTGTCACCGCACCCTCTGAGGGGAAGGGGAGGGGAGAGAAGGGGAGGGTAGAGGGGAAGGAAAAGGAGGGAGGCGAGCGGGGGAGCAGAGCCCCAGGAGGAGAAGAACAGCTCAGGACCCACAGGCTCCTCCGGTTCCCCAGACCGCAGAGGCAAGAGGAGAGCCATCCCCCTCAACCTCTCCGTCCCCACCATGGATCCCAAAGATCGAAAGAAGATTCAGTTCTCCGTGCCTGCGCCCCCGAGCCAGCTAGACCCTCGCCAGGTGGAGATGGTAAGCAGAGAAGCGGGCACAATGGGCTCGGAGGGCACTGGATGTCACTGTGGTCACCCAGGGCTAGCTCTACCCCCTTTCTCTCTGCTCCAGGAGGCACCCACCTCCCTCCTAACATTCTACTTGACTTTCTCTTCCCCCTCCCTAGGATACCTGTCCTATCCACCAAATGCCAGGCTAGACTCCTGCCTGCTAGAGGGGGAAAGGTTTGGGACTGGGGGCAAGGGGTAAGGATGGATGGTAGAGAGGGTGGGGGCGAGGGGGGGGCTCCTGCTACCCATGGGAATGTTAATATGGTAATTGGGGGGCAGAACCAAAGCTCTCAAAGTTAGCCGGAGAGTTGGTCAACTTTTTCCTGGGGCACCAGTTCCCCCTCCTCTCCCCTAGATTTTTTCAATGAGAGCCCTAGGCAGCCAGGCAGCCAGGGGGTACTCGGTGCTTGTGGGTCAAGCCCATGAATGTATCACCAAGGGAACTTTCCAACCTCTTCTAATCCGCTCCACCACATATGTACTGTCCCCATTCCTCCCCCACAGCAATGCTTTCTCCTATCTGAGAACTGCTTGACTGAAAGGACATTAACGAAGCTGTGCTCCTTTCCCGAGGGACCCTAACACTGACCCCATTATTCCTATCCCCTGAAGAACCACTTCTTGCTTTCTCCCTCTCCAAGTACCTTGCCCCTCTCTAGCTTACCATTAGTTCCTCATCCTGACCCCATTCATCTCCTTTGGGGCTGAGGTACTAGGCTCCCCTGGGATCCTTAGAGTCCCCTGGTGGGGCTGTGGGAAATGCTTCCCACCCACCCCCCTCTCTTCCCTTCCCCCACCTGCAAAAAGGAAACAAACCGAAGCCCTGACTGCAGAACAACCAGACCTCTTGGCCCAGGACCCTTCCCCCAGATTGTTTCAAAATAATGTTTGTTGAAATGAAGCTGACCCCACGCCCAGCTCTAGAGAAAAATAGCCCAGAATTCTGGAGACTCTGTCCCTGGGGCTTAACGCTCCCCAAAATGGTCACTGGCTCAGTGGGTGTGGATTGTGGGGGGGCGGCGCTTGTTGACCAGTCAAGAAGGCAGCTGTATCACCTGCTGCTGAAATATAGCTGATTCTGAAGAAAAGCAAAGAAAGTGAGAGTCCCAACTCTAAAAGAACCATGAAGTGGGCTAGGGAAGAGAACAGGCAAAATAACAACAATCTCTTATGTTTACTTATCAATTCACCATCTAAAATGCATTTTCACATAGGTGGTCTCATTTTGGAGGGGCGGGGTGGTCCTTGGTGCTAAGCAGCATTTTTTTTGGTAGAAGAAAGAATGGGGGAAGGGTTGGTAATCTGGCATGGGGGAGATAATTGTTGGATCTTAACTCTCACCTGGTTCTCTTTATGAATTTCCCTGGAGCCCACAGAGGGGACCTAATTAATTGATGTCTCCACTTTTGGATCTCAGGCACTTGAAGCAGCTCAGGGGCTAAAACCACTGCCTTCTTGGCATGGCATGAGCACCCAGGGGGTGCCTTTCACTTCCAGCCTTTTTAGAGAGTCAGGTTTGTTCAATTGGGGGTCCTACATCAGAGTCAAGCTCTCTTAAGGGGCCCCTGGACAGAGAGAGACCCTCCACAAAAGGTTTCCCAGACTCAGCAAGACTGCATAGCAGAGGATTAGACACAGAGAAGGCCCATAGAGGTGGAGCAGACCCCTTTATAAGAGAGACCCTACAGAAACTCTAGGGCAGAAATCAGTTCCACCTGGAAATCAGCATAATGCTAGACAGAGATGCTTCCAATGCTTGCAGAACCCATCTCCTCTACCTCATCTCCGCAGGTGGATAGGGTTTCCCCAGGAGCCCTTGAATTGACCTACAGGAGGGCAGTGCCAAGTGGAACATGAGGGGATCTTCCCCTGGATAGCACAGCCCTGGCAACTGAAGCCAGACTCACATGTGCTTCCCCTCCGACTCCCTCAAAGACTGAAGAAATATTTGATTTCTCCAGATCTGTGATGCAGGATGGAGGGAGCAGATGCCTCTATAGATGGCCACTTGAATTGGCCCGTAGAACCCCGATTCCTGTCTCCTGGTAGGTGTAAGGGTCTAAATGGAGTCTCAGCTGCATTCACTATCCTGGCCCCCACTTTCTATTTCTGCAGATCCGCCGCCGAAGACCAACCCCGGCCATGTTGTTCCGTGTTTCAGAGCACTCTTCTCCAGGTGAGGTCCCTTCAGATAGAGGTGGAGTTCAGGCACTGGTGCTCCCCTGTATCTCAACTGATTTTGTAGGTTCCCCATCCTGATGTTACCCCTAACCACTACGATCTACTCTCCTAGACCTTCCCATCCTTGGGTTCTGCATGTCCCTCAGCCCCCTCTTGTTTGGTTAGCCCACTTGCCCCATCCTCCTGGGGGATGTCTACCTCCTTTTCCAGAAGCCCTGGAAAATGTCCTAGTCGTTAGAGGCTAGAGAGTTGGAGTAAGTCCTGGAGCTTGGGTATTCTAGGTCCTCACTGTCAACCCTAGTTCACTATTAGGTAAGAGAGGTCCCAAGCTAGTTCCCCTACCCACTGTCTTGCCAAGCTAGTTCCCCTACCCACTGTCTTGAGGACTACAGCTTGGGGACAATAACACTGATTCCAGTATCTGGTTGTTATTTTTTTCCCGGTCTGGTGATGGTCTGGTTCCAGAGGAAGAGGCTTCCCCCTATCAGGTAAGAGTTTCCCAGGGAAATATAAACAGATGGGGTCACCTAGGTCAATTCAACCAATTTGATTTGATTCAACAAACATTTATTAAGCATCGACTATGTGCAAAGTACTGTGTCCTCTTGAGGGTCACCCTATCAGCAAAGTGGCTGAGCTTTTGACTCAGAAAATAAATTTGCACATGAATTTCCATCTCATTCACAAGTTATTTGTATCTGCCCTAGACCCATAGACAGACAGAGCTAAAAGGAACCTTAGAGATCATTTAGTCCAGAGGTTCTTAATATGGGGTCTACAGCCAATGACAGATTTCAGGAGGGTCTGTGAAGTTAGATGGAAAAATTTTACATCTTTATTTTCACTAAATTAAATTTAGTATTTCTCTGAAATGATTTTTAAGAAATCATTATTCCTAGAAGGGGTCTATAGGCTTTACCAGATTGCCAAAGGGGTCCATGACACAAAAAATCAGGTAAGGACCCCTGATATAGTCTAGTGCCCTCGCTTTACAGAAGAAGAAACATGCCTAGAGAATGGAAGTGAGGGTCAGAGCTCCCATAGTTCTCACCTCTCTGATCTCACTCTACCTCCTATACTCCAAACAGGATATGGTCCAGGACACAGGGTGGGGCTAGGGCCTCCAAGGAGCTGGAGGCAGGGCCAATGAGAAAGCACCTTACAGGGTCACTGCTGGCTCTAAAGTACCTCTGACTCATTATCAACTTCCCCATCTTGTACAGGTATCAGTGACCAAGGCGGGCAACTCTAGGAGTCACCCTTAGAGACTAGCATAACCCCTACACAACCTGTGGTATCAGGGACAATTTGTTCAGAGTATCTTCTTGGCATCTAGGCAGGGCACTATGGAAGGACCAAGAAGGAAAGAATACTTGGGAAAGAGATAGGGTGGGCATGAGGAAGGGAGCAAGTGGTTGTGAGAGGGGGAGAAGAAGACAGGGTAGAATGAATGGCTTTGCTCTGTTAATCCCAAGCTTTCCCTCTGGCAGAGATCCTCTGGTGAGGGGCACCACCTCAAGACCAAGAGATCCAACCCCTGTGCCTACACTCCCCCTTCTCTGAAAGGTACTACCTACTTATTCCTCTATCTGTTCCTTGCCTCTTTTCTGGGCCTGGAGGGAATCAATTACATTCAACAAGTGCCTATTATGAGCCGGACACTGAGCTATGTGCTGGAAATACAAAAACAAAAATGAAATTGTCCTTGACCTCAAGGAGATTCCTTTTTGTCAAAGGGATACAGCATGTATGCAAATAGATACAAAATACGTACCAAGAAACACCAAGTACTTTCAGAGGGTGAAACGAATAACTAGAGAATCAGGAAAGGCCTCCTTGAAGAAAGCTCCAGGAAGCCGAGGGAAAGAGGGAAAGGGTTATAGCCAGAGATGGCCTCCAGGGGCGGGGAACCTGAGGCCTCAAGGTCACATGTGACTGTCTAGGTCCTCAAGTGCGGTCCTTCGACAGAATCCAAATTTCACAGAACAAACTGAAATTTGAATTCCGAGAAAGGGCCACACTAGAGGACCCAGAAGGTCATATGTGCCCTTGAGGCCATAGGTTCCCCACAACTGGTAGGCAAAGGCATGGTGTGGAACATGAAATATCCTATACTGAGTAACAGCAAATAGGACAAATTGGATGGAACCAAGAGTGCTTGAAAGGAGTACTGTATGATCAGCCCAGAAAGATAGGATGGAAACATGTTGATTTCTCTTTCTTGACTGTACTCATTACAAAGGAGGGTTCTACCAGGGTGGGGCATGGGGAATCAGGAGAAAGTGACAGGGGATAGAAAAAAAGCGTATCAATAAAACATTTTTTAAAATTAAATTAAACTTTAAAAAAAAAGGCTGGAACCTGATTGCAAAGGGCTTTAAATATCAAACAGGAGAGGTGGCATTTTATCCTCTCTGGAGCCAGGGAATGATATGGATGAAAGGGGGATTCAGAGAGACCTTTAGTGGAGGCATCTCTGAAATGGGCTACTTTCTTCTACAGTCCCCATCCCTCCTCATGTAATTCAGCTTTGTTGGATTATCATGAAAATATTTAGTCCTTTTGAGCCTAAAAAAAAAAAAAGTTAGGTGGCAGAACCTAAAGAAATGTCTATGGGTGTGTGTGTGCATGTGTCTACAATAAAATAAAAGTTCATATTTATATAGGGCCCCGGTGGTTTACAAAGCATTTTTGTGGCTTTCCTAAAGAAACTTCGTGGTATGGAGAGAAGGGCACTGAATTTGGAGTCAGAAGACCTGGGTTTGAGGCCCAACTCTTTGACTTCCTACCTGACTGAGAACTGGGAGACCTGGTTCTGTCAGTAACTAAGAGTGTATGACCCTGGGCAAGTCACTTACCCTCCTCCATCCTCATTTACCTTCTCCATAAAGTTAGTTGAGGGGAGTAGGTCAGCAGTGGAGAATCATCTAAATTCTCTAAAGTTTCTTCTTGCTATAAATCCTGTTGTTGAAACTTTAAGAAATGGACCCAGCTCTTGGTCCACTTTGTATGTTCAACCTGTTTCCTCTTTACTACCATCCTAATCTTCACAGATTGAGGAACGGGGGAGTGACAGGTCCTCCTTCTTGCTTCCTCTGAAGGAGAAGTCATCCCCACAATACTAGTATCTTCCTCTTTCCCCTTCCATGAGTTTGCAAAGATCTACATAGACTGAATCTATCTCTGTTTTTCTGTGTTGAACATTTTTCAAATAGTTACGCGTATGTGTGGAGGGGAGGGAGGAGATGTCTCTCGCCATCATCTCTTGATCTCTGCGCTCTTCCCCTTCTGAGCACTATGTGGGGCTAAGTACTTAAAGGCTCTTCCTCCCTTTTCAACTCCTGCCTGAGGCTCTTCCTGAACCCCTCCCCTTCTGTCTGTCTCCCTCCCTTTCCCCAGGCCAGATAGAGTGTAACAAGAGCTCCTGGGGGTGGGGGTGGCTTTAACTAGCACCGCATGCCAGCCAAAGTCAACAGGTGCATCCAGCTTGGAAGTGAAAGGAGAAGGTAGACGGGACTGTAGACTGTTAGTCATAGGTAACTGATTGGCTCCCATGCCCAGGCCCTGGGTCACCTCTTTCCTCATCTCCTAGTTCTCAACATTCCCATCTAAAGAAGAGGGAAGGACACTGAGGTTTCCCCAGAACAGGAGAGCTGATGGGAAGGAGGTCCTGGGACAGGGGAATAGTAAATGAGATGGCATTTTTCCTGCCTAGAAAGAATAGAAAAAATCAAATCCCTAGCCCCACTCCCAAAAGGCTTGGGGGAGAGGCTTCTGGAGACTGAGGGAGGGAAATGACCTCAGGAGGGCCTGGAAGAGTAGTCTATGATTCAATGGACCTTCTAGTCCAGCCCTACCCCCTCTCCACTTCTCTTAGGTAAAGGCATCTGACTTGGCTGGGCCTCCCAGGGGAGGAGGGGTAAAGGCAGCCTTGTTCCTCTCAGTGGGGACTCACGTTGCCCAGGAAATGTTCCACTCCTGGGGTCAGGCAGCCAGGGCACTCCAGGTGTTTCATGCTGAGGGGTGGCAACTGGCTGAAGGAAGGGCAACACAGAAAGAGGAACTGGGGAGGGGCAGGCCTGAGTTAAAAGGAAGGAGCAGATATAGAGAGACATGGGGAGAAGGACCCGGTTAGATACAGGCAGAGGAAGAGGAGACAGAAAAGCAAAGGAAGCCAAACTCCAGCATGAGCACAGAGTGTTCACACCACTCAGGAGTTCCCCCAACCCCCATTC
Source organism: Trichosurus vulpecula (assembly GCF_011100635.1). Lineage (NCBI taxonomy): Eukaryota > Metazoa > Chordata > Mammalia > Diprotodontia > Phalangeridae > Trichosurus > Trichosurus vulpecula. The sequence continues at coordinate 185,551,922 of NC_050576.1, read as the reverse complement.
CCCACTTCTCACACACACCTATTGTTGTTACAGGCTCTGCTCACACCTCACGAGCTCTGAGATTGTCCTCCCCCATTCATTTCAGAGTCCCTGGGTTCTGGGGTGGGGGTGGGGGGAATGCCTCAGCCTCTGCCTCTTCTCTCCCTAGGCCCCTTTTATCCTGGGTACCCCCAATACCATCCCTTCTTCTCCATCAGAACACACCTCTTCTTTTACTGATTCCTATGTCCATTTCATCTCCTAAATTCTCCCCCCACTAGGACTTTGCTAAGTTGTCCCCTCACCCCCAGGTTCCCTGGAATTCTTTGTCCCTTTCCCTGCTTCTGCCCCTACTACTCATACAGTGCCATAGGTCAGTTCTCTGTCTCTCTCTGAACCTCTGTGATTTCTCCTTTGGATGAAAAGGGAAGAAAAACAGTATGAAGAATATACAGGTTGCTAAGTGCTTTGAGATCCTGGATTGTTGGGAAGGATCAAATGAGATAAGGCAATTTGAAAAGCTCAAAAAGCTATGTAAAAGTTTATTGTATCTATTACCATTATTTTTTATTTATCCTCATGGCCGCAGGTTGGGGTCGGCTAGAAAGTGAGAGGTGAGAAATTGCAGGGCACTGGAGAGAGATAACTTTGAGGCAGGGAGACATTGAGGGGAGAAGAACAGGGGCTGGGAGGAGACCATGGTAGAAGGGGACAGGGAAGGAAAGAGGAAAGGGCAAGGAAGATATTAAGAAAAAAGTAGAAGCTGGTAAGGAGACATTTGGAGAGAGGGAAGGGGATTGGTCTAATATCTCGAGTCCTTTAGGGGCTCAAGGAGAGCCAGGACACAGAGGCCTCAGGTTTTAAGGGCTGATGCAGGCTTCTGGAGCAAAGGATCAAGGACAAGGGTGGAGGGATTTATGATGTTTTTATTGCGTCTCCAACTTTCAGAAAGTCAGGCAGGCTGTAGTGAAGGCCTGGGTCTCCCAGGGTGTGGAGTGAAGGGGGTGGAGGGGCCATTGAGGGCGGGACCAGTGGGCAGACAATGGAGGCACTGTTGCCATCCAGGGAGCTGGCAGAAGCCAGGACTGCTCTGCTCCCAGGCTCAGCAGGCAAGATTTCCAGCCAGGATAGGCCCCCCTGGGCCTTCCCTGTTGGGGCACTGTGCCAACCTGGGGATTGGGGAGGAGAGAGGGTGTGCCCAAGCAGTGGGGGTTGGGATGGAAGAAGGCAGGAAGCTGGACCTGGCCTACTGAACAAATACCCAAGCTGTGGACTTCCAAAAGAAAGCTACTTCATTTGCATCTTACACTGCATTTCCTTTCCTCGATGCTCATTTAATGTCTAAATGCTCAGAAATCATGCTAGACTTTACCTCCTCCCGTTCTCTCCCTTCTCTCCCCCAGTATTTTCTAGTCTTGCCCCTTCCCCCTCCCCTGGTGTCCCCTTAGTCCTCACCCCACTCTCCTGGCCCTTTCATCTCCTTCACTGTCAAAGTTTCTGCCCCTCATTTCCCCACTTCCCTTCCTACATATTCCAAGCTAGGATAGCTCCTAGTTCAGCTCCTCCCTGGCTGTAGGCCTGGCTTGGGGAAGTAGGAACCATGCCCATGCTATCCCTGTTGTTGAGATCTGTGCCCAGCCTGCTGTTTGTCAGCCCTATCCAATTGAGGCCTGTAATGACTTCTGCTTTCTAGGTCAATGCAGAGAGAGCTGGGAAGGAGGGGATGTGGGTCAAGCCAGCGGGGGCTGGGCTGGGAACTTTCTGGGTCCCTGGACACTCTGTCTACCTCAATATAACTTGGTATTACCCTCCTTTCATGACTGTGAGCACCCTATGGTTCCTGGAGGGGACAGCCAGTATTCACCAGGGGTGGCTGGACTGGGATCAAGGGTAATCAATGACAGAGAGATGGAATTAGGAGCACTCACTAGAGTGGGTGGGATGCTCAGCCCCAGGGCCAATCAGAAATATTCCTAGCATGCCAGACTACAGTGGAAACAGCCATGGCTTTGGAGAGGACCTGGGTTCAAATTCTACCTCTGACATTTATTACCTACGTGACCTTGGGCAAGTCATTTAATTTCCCTTGGCCTTAGTTCCCTTATCTGGAAAATGAGGGGGTTGAACTAAATGGCCCTTGAGGTCCCTTCCAACTCTGTATCTATGATCATAAAATTATAGGGCAGAGTGTCCAGGGGCTCAGACCATTATTGGTCTCTTCTGCCAGAAAAAAAAAAAAAGATGATTCTGGACTAGCACATGCCCAACCTGGCAATGAGAGTAGTGAGAGGTTTCTGTGACACTGGCATATTGCCCTCTAGAAAAAAGCCCTTTTCCCAGGTACCCCTATGTCCTTGGGGAGGGGGGGGACAGCTGGGCGTTTCCTCTCTGCCCATTGTCACTCTGGCTCCAGGACACGGCCCACTCTCCAGCTGAATCACAGGCCATGTTGGCTGCTGGCTTCCTGGCCAGAGAACGTTGACTCGATACTATGCCCACTTGGTCTTGCCTGGGCTCTGGCACCTGGCACAAGGTATTCGGTGGGGGCTTCTCTTTTGCCAGCATCCTGGGGGCCAGAAACTCTACCTCAGAGCTAACCATGGGCACAGCTGGTGCCAACCAGGCCTCACCCATCAGCCTCTGCCATGCTCTTTTCAGTTTGGCTGCTGAAAGCTGCCCTGACCCTTTCCATATAAGGAGGCATAAGAAAAATGGGTGGCATCCTCTGTCTCACAAGTAGGAATGCCATAGTTTCCCATAGCCCTGATTCGGGGCAAATTCCATGGTTCATTCTCCCATCTGGTCCTAAGTGACCACATGGGAGTGGATGCCCCACGATGCCCTCTCTGTGCCAGCTGTCCAGCGTATTGCTGAATCACACCTGCAGTCCATCAGCAACCTGAGTGAGAACCAGCATTCTGATGAAGAAGAGGAGGAAGGTGAGCAGGGAAGCCAATGTTGTCAGCGAGAGGAGGAGGAAGAGGAAGAGGAGGAGGAGGAAGAGGAGGAAGATGACTCCAGCCAGGCAGAGATTGTCAAGGGCAGAAATGAACCTGGTGAGTTAGAAGGTCTGAGATCATTGGGCCCCTGGGCAGCTCCTTTCTGGCTCATAGTGTCTCTTACTCTTATGAATTGTTTCAAAACTGTGGGGGGATAGCCTCACTGCCTGTGGGACATAGTCTAGATCTAAGCTCTTAAATTGAGGAGGGGGGTATACAGTTCTAATCCAGTTCGTCCAGAAGATCTTTTCTAAGATATTTTCTGGCTCTAAATGTCATGGTCTCCTCTAAGACTGGGACAAGAAGAATAAGCTGCTGCAGGGAGGCTTAAGGTTAGAATTAGAAAGATCTTCCCTGCAGGCAAAGGTAGGAGATACAGGCCTGAGGATGCTGGAGAGGTCCCTTCTTCTACCCACAGAGGATGGATGCAGGTCAGTCTAGAAGCAAGAGTCAGGATGATATGGGTTCTCAAGCATCCTATGGTTCTGGGCTGTCCTAGGTCCTCTCAGGACCCCAAACTCAAAGGTGACTCAGAAATCTAAACCACTGCCTTGTGGTGAGCAAAACAATGCCCTCTAGTGTCTGGATGGAGAATCAAAGTATCTAGGTTTAGGAACCAGTCAATCAGCAAGCATTTATTAAGCACCTACTATGTGCCACTGCGCTAGAAGCAAATGCTGGAGAGACAAATATAAAGAATAAAACAGGACATATTCACGAGGCCCTTACAAGAAAGGGATGCTATGAGACAGAAGTTGAGGAGAGAATATATTCCAGGTATGGGAGAAGACCCTAAGCATAGAGATAGAAGTATGCTTAGAGATCATTTAATCCAATCCCTAATTTGAAAGAGGTGGAAACTGAAGCCTAAAAAGTGACAAGGCCACAGGGAATCAAAGCTGGGTGTTTGTGTCTGTGGATATGGAGGCATCCAGATACAAGGAGAGGCCACAGAGGGGTTCCCAGGCAAAGAAAGATACCACATAAGAGTGCCCAGAGAGACCCCGTAGGGGAGTTCTTAATCTAAAGAGATCCCCTAAAGAAGAGCTTCCAGATGTAGAAACCCTCGCCAACCCATAAGAACCACACAAGGAGGTCCCCTAGCCCCAGAAAGAGACCCCACTGGAAGGTCTTCCAGGCCTAGAGAAATGCCTCAGCAGGAGCTCCTGGCCCCACAGAGGAATCCTGAACTGGGGATATGCCTTCTACAGAAAGTTTCTTAGAACAGTGATGTTATTCATTCTCTTGGTTTCTTGCCACGTTCATAGTATCTAACCTCCATTCCTTCTGCTGCATTTTTAGCATTATTCCCATAGGGCTTGTCAAACAGAAAAGTAATATTAATAGCCAATATTTATATAGCACTTTAAAGTTTACATTCCCATTTGACCATGGGAATGAAGAAGCGCTAATAATGTCCTGCCCCAGGTAAGAGGTAAACATTTGGTTCTCTATCTCCTCTTCTTGGTGAAGGGGTGAGTGGGAAGGAGAATGTCAAAATCTCTTATTCTGTAAGTCAACTAATTATCTAAACTCTTGTCCCCTAATAATCACTTGCATTTATGGAGGGAGGGAGAAAGGGAGGGAGGGGGAGAGAGAGAGAGAGCGAGAGCGAGAGCGAGAGAGAGAGAGAGAGAGAGAGAGAGAGAGAGAGAGAGAGAGAGAACATGTAGTCTCTCAAATCAGCAAAACTGGAAAGAGATGAATTGTTTGTTTGAAGGGGGTTCTGCACTCTCCCCTATCCGCAAAGCACAACAGTGGAAAAAATGAGAGGGAAATCTGCCTTTCCTCAGGGAAAATAAAAGGATAGGCAAGAAGGGGACCAATTTGTCAAGGAACAAAACACTAAACTGGACCAGCACAGAGACAGAGACAATTAGGGCACATATTTACCATATATACATACACTGAGGAGGCAGAATGGGCTCGATGGATAAACAGAGCTATTTGCCTCTGTTCCTTCTTCCACTCTCTCTCCTCAAATCCAATAGCTGTGAAGCCGACTTCTTGTGGCCAGGGCCTGGAGGGGCCTTGGGAGCGGCCACCCCCGCTGGATGAGCCCCAGAAGGATGGAACCTCTGAAGGCAAGAGAGAGGAAGAAGAGACTGTGCAGAATGGTGAGAGACAGAAGGCATTAGAGGAGGCAGTGAAGGGGTGAAGCTCACAGGCAAAGGCACTATGTCTAGGCTTGGGACTCGGGACAGGGACTGGTTGAGGACTTGGATTGGGGTGGAGGGCCCCATGACAAAAGGCAAATTCAGAGAGAGGGCTGGATACTGAGCCAGTTCATACTTATCTTGCAGAACCTGGTGAGGGGACCCAGCCTCCTGGTCCTCCTGTCCCTGGCACATAGACACCCCTGAATGCTGTTTCCTCCTTCTACCAACAACCCTGGATACCCCTAAAGAGGGAGGAAGATGGGGGAACAGCACTGTTTCCCACTCCCTACCCCTACCTCTCACCTGCCAAGGCTGCAGCTTCTGATACCTAGGAGACCGAGGCTAGTCTATGTGTTTGCTTGTTTGCCTGTCCCTTTGCTGATGCCCAGGGCCCCCAGACAATGCCCAATGCCCACCCTTACCATTCATACTACTCCCTGATTTCCCCCCTTCCTGAGTTGAGAAGGTGAGGTTGGGCTAGCTTTGAGTCCCATACCTGTCTTGTCCAATGCCTCATGCTGGAGATTTCAAGGCACTGGACTCAATAATTAAACCTCCTACCATTTCTGTTTCTTGGAGCCCCCTCCTTTTTAGGCATAGGAGACCCACAGGGCAGGACCCTAAGCCCAGAGTGGGGGGAGAAGCAGAGGGAGATGAGATCTCCCCCATTCCTCTGGCTTCAGGAGCTCTCAGCATCTTTCCTCTTGAAGGACCCTTTGTAGTCCCTTTCCCCTCATTTAGCTTTCCCCAAGGCACAGGGCCCAAGTTTCCTCCATTCCTACCACTTCTGATGGGGAGCCTAGATGTCTGAGTCCCTGGGACCCCTTTCCCTCACCCTGAGATGGTCTGGGGGGAATTGTGTTTGTTTTGTTTTGCTTCGATGCCAGGAATGCAACCTAGCCTATGTGTGTGGGGATGTGTACTTCTTCTGGGTGGGGGTGGGACAAGGTTCCCCTCACCCTCAATCTGCCCTGTTACCCACGTTCCCTTTTCCCTACCTCTGCCAATGGGCCTGCTCCCCTCCCTTGCTGGAATAAAGCTTTGTAAATAACTGCCCTGCTCACAGACTTTGTTTGGGAATAGATGGGGGCAGGGGTAGGGAACCTTCGGCCTTGAGGCCACATGTGGTCCTCTAGGTCCTCAAGTGCAGCCCTTCGACTGAATCCGAACTTCACAGAACATATCCCTTTAATAAAAGGATTTGATCTGAAAAACTTGGATTCAGTCAAAAGTATGAACCAGAGGACCTAGAATGCCACATGTGGCCTCGAGGCTGCAGGTTCCCCACCCCTGAGTCAGGTTATGGGGAAGTGGAAGAAGGCAGGTAGGGCTTTGGACATTGACAGATGGGACACTGGACTTCAGGGATGAGTAGTAACTTGCCCAGTAACTCATCATAGTAAAGTTGATCCAGGTGTCAGGACCAGAGTATAGGTTACCCTCCTTCCAGTTCAATGTATTTGGGGGGTGGTGTAACGGAAATTCCTGTTACAGAGGTAACATATATGGGAATTGCTGGGGGAGAAGTTCAAATTCTCTATTTCCTGCCTCCCCACAAAGACCAACCAGAGAGATTAGAAGAATGGATCTGGGTAGAAGAGTTTTCCTGGGTTAGTCTCAATTATCCACAGCCTCAGGCAAAACCCAGCAGAGGAAAAATCTCTCCTATTTTCTCTTTATGCACAGCAATGTGCTATAGAGACATTTTCTCATAGTATTCTGGCTATGGGCAGGGAGATAACAGAAACAAAGCTGTTGAAAAGCACCTTTTGGGGGAGGGGGTTAAAAGGAGACCAGAGCTTCCAACCTCACCCAGGCTAGAAGTGCAGTTGCCCTTCAAGACCCACTCCTAGCTGCTGATCAGTTAAGGAACCCTGACCCACTCTGTTTCTGTCCTGGGTCAGTTTACAGCTCCTTAGGCAGCTGTCACCTGCCTCCATACTGGATTTAGTACAGTCAAGTGATCAGTTTGAGCACACCGCAGCTAGAACTCCTGAGCTCAAGCAATCCACCAACCTTGGTGGTCCGTTTAGCCCAGATCACAGGTATATGTGAACACTAAGATACACTTTTTAAAAAAAATTGTCTGTTACCTAATGATGCCTCAACCTCATCACCACCTACTCCTTCCTCTGCAAGAAGCTCTTCTTGCTAAGGTCAGGAATGACTTCATTTCCGACTCTAATACCCTCTTTTCAATCCTTATTCTCTTTGACCTTTCTGTAGTTTTGATACTAATATTGTTCTTCTTCTTCGATCATGACTGATTCTCCATGACCCCATGGGCCACAGCATGCCAATACTGTCCAGAAGGTTTTGGCTCTTTTTTTTTTTGGCAATGATAGTGGAGTGGTTTGCCATTTCCTTCTCCAGTGGATTAAGGCAAACAGAGGTTAAGTGACTTACCCAGGGTCACACAGCTAATAAGTGTCTGAGGCCGCATTTGAACTCGTCTTCCTGACTCCAGGCCCTCTATCCACTGAGCCAGCTAGCTGCCTCCTTTTGACACTGATAACCACACACTATTACTTATTAGCTACTTTTTCCCACCCTTGGATTCAGAAACTTTACACTCTTATGGCCCTCTTCTGTTTTCTCCCCTTATTTCTTATCCTTACTTCCTTAAGATGTGTTCCCCCTCAAGAGAATGTTCTTGGCTCTTCTTTTCTCTCTCTTCTTTCTCTCCCTTGAAAATCTCATTGATATCCATAGCTGTCATAGTGACCTTACTAAAGCAGAGGTCTGACCGTGTCACCCTCATAGCCACTCATAAACTCCAGTGGTTCCCTGTCACTTTCAGGATCAAATATAAACTCCTCTGATCAGCTTTTATAACCCTTCATATACTGGCCCCTTCTTCTCTTTTCAGTTTTCATACATTTTATTCCCTTCCACATTTTCTGTGATCCAGGGACGCTGTCCTATTTCCTGTACCTCATACGAGACATTTAATCTCCTGACTGGTGGCATTTTCAGTGACTGTCCCCTATGCCTAGAATATTCTCCTTCCTCACCTCTGCCTACTGGATCCCCTGGCTTACTTCAAGTCTCAGCTAAAATCTTACCTTATGCAAGAAGTTATTCTTTATCCCCTTTAATGCTAGAGCCTTCCTCCTGAGATTATCTCCCATTTATCCCATACGTGCCTTGTTTATTCATAGTTTTGATGTTGTCCCCCCCATCAGGCTGTGAGTTCCTTAGGAAATGGGACTGTTTAGATCTTTCTTTGCGCCCTCAGAACTTAGTACAATGCCAGGCACATAGAAGGTATTTAATAAATGCTTGTTGACTGGCTGACTTAAACTATTGTCTTTCCACATGTGACTCCCAAATCTGTATCTTCAACCCTGACCTTCCTCCTAAGCTCCAGATCTGCTTTTGTTAACAACCAACAGGATAGCTCTACCTGAATTTCCTACTAGAAGCTCAAACTGAACAACATGCCCTAAGCCAAATTCATTGTATTTGACTCCACTGCTAAAAACATGGGGTTATCGCTGATTTCTCTCATATCCAGTAAGTTACCAAATCAGTTCTACTTCTCAGCATACCCCTGCTAGAATAATCTTTGTTATTCATAAAAAGTGCTCATACCTTCTCTTTTTGAAAAATCTTCACTGGATCTCTATTTCCTCTAAAGCGAAGTCTAGACTCCTTTGCATTCCAGGCATTCAAGTCATTTCACAATCAGGCTTATCTCATATTTTGTTGTTTAGTCATATCCAACTCTTGGTGACCCCATTTGGGGTTTGCTTGGCAAAGATACTGGAGTGATTTGCCATTTCCTTCTCCAGCTCATTTTATAGATGAGGAAACTGAGGCCAACAGGGTGAAGTGACTTACCCAGAGTCACACCAATAGAAAATGTCTCACATTACTGTTACCCTTACTGAATTAAGTCAGACTGTGTTTGGGGCTATACAGAGTGGTCTTAGGACCCTGAATCTAAAGATGGAAGGGATATAAAATATCATCTAGTCCAACTTTAATTTACAGATGAAGAAAATGAGACCCAGAGAGCTTAAGTGATCCAAGGTCAGAGACAGAAATAGTAACAGCTGACATCTATATAGCGCTTACTATGTGCCAGGCACTCTGTTAAACCCTTTACAATTATTAACTCATTTTGATCCTCACAACAACCCTGAGGAGATGATTTTATCATCTCCATTTTACAGATGGTGAAACTGAGACAAACAGTGGTTAAAACGACTTACCCAGTGTCACACAGCTAGTAAATGTCTGGGGTCACATTTGAATTCAGATCCTTCAAACTCCAGATGCAGCTCTCTGTCCTCTGTACCGCCTAGCTGCCTACAGCAGAACCAAGGTCTTCTGACTCCAAACTCAGCACTCATGCCACTGCCTCTCATTAAACAACTCTCTGCCCACTTCAAGCGATCTCTCTCACATCTCTAGGACCATGTTCCCTTTTCTTCCTCACCCATCCTTTAAAGTACAATTCAAATGGCCCCACCTCCAAGAAGCCCTGCCCAACTTCCACCCCGACATGCACTCATATAATATAGTTATCTACGTTGGTGTCTTATCCCCTTACTAGACTGTAAGTTCTATGTGAATAGGGACTGGGTCTTATCTAAACTTTGGCTCTGCACTAGGACCTGGCACAGAGTTCTCTGAACTACAACAAACATCTTTGTTAAACGAATGGGTTGGTTCCTTACAGCACTTAGAGGAGGGGGGTTTGCAAGCTATTTTTTTTTCCCCTTAGTGGGTAGGCTGGGGTAGGGGCCGGGATTTTTCCAGAGGCACCTGCCCAGCAGCTGCTGTGTTTTGGGGCTAGGTTATAACTAACTGGGTAGGGGGTGCAGGGGAGGGGCGTGATGGGCAGTCCGGGGCAGGGTGGGTGTGGCCGTGATGGAGACAAGCCTCGGGATTGGCTATCTCCTGGAGAGTGGGACGCGACCCATCTTCCCATCCTCTGATCATCCTCGGCCATGGACCCACACACGGGGAAGTGGGGGGCCTGGCTCCCGCTTGGGAGATCACTACCTTAGAGGGAAGAAAGTTCTTGGCAGCCCCTCTGTCCTTGCCATACCCTCCTTCTGGTGTGTCCCCACTCTGGGCAGAAGAGAAGCCTTTCCCCAACGCTGACTTCTACACAGCCGCCGGCTCTAGCCTTGCAAGGGGTGGAAGAGGGGGCGGGACCTGAGCATAAGAGGGAGGGGCATTGCAGAAGGGGTGGGACCTAGCAAGAATCACGGCCCGTGCCCTGCGACCCGGGGGCGGGCTCAACCCCGGAAGAAGCGATTCCGGTACGACTAGTGACTTCCGGTCTGGTCCGCTGCCGGGACCGGACAACCGGGAACTGGAGAAGGAGGAAGCGTCGGAGCCGCTGCCGTCATGGAGCCAGCGGGCCCTGGGGAAGAGGACAGGACCAAGGTAGGTGATGTGCGGGTGGGGATGTTCAGTTCGGCCTGCTACCCCCTACTTCCGGCCTGGTGTCCGCGTTCCCTCCGTCCGTCCCCGCCCTCACCCCTCCGCGTCCCAGGTTCCGGCTCTTGCCCACTCTGTCTCTCTCTTGTCCTCCAGAAACCTGAGAGGGGAGATGGGGGAAGGCGGGGGGAGAGTTCCTTCCGCGCGTGCGCCATTCCGTAGGAGGAGGGAAGTTGCCCCCCCCTCCCTTATCCCACCCACCTAGGATTCTGCGGGGTGAGAGGGGGAGGGGGCAATCATACCGGGACTGGGGAGTGTGGCGACAAGTTGGGAAGGATGTAGCTTCTCCCCCTCCTCCCATCCTGACCCCCCGAGTTGTTGGCACCTTCCTGTCCCAGGAGGGTCCCCCACCCGTCCCACCATTAGAGGGGCGGGTCTGTGTACGAGGGCTGGGGCTCTGTACCCTAAGGAGAAGGGGATATTGGGATAACAGATGTGGGCGTGGGGCTCAGCATCCTCGCCTTTCCTCCACACCTCCCCTCCCGCTTGTGACCCCCTTCCCAGCCCCCACTCACTCCTTAAGTCACCTTAAGCCCAACCCCCAGCCCTTGAGTCTCAGGACTGTCACAGGACCTTCCTGGTCTCCCAGGACTTCCAGGGGTAGGGGGTCCTGGTTCAGGGGCTTATGCATTTGGGGGTTAGGAAGAGTAACGTTACATAAGGCAGCAGCAAGGCTCCGTCATCACTGGTCTCCCCAACCTCAGATCTCCCACTCCCCAAGCGCTTTTATCACCTAAACTCTGCGAGACACACACTGGCAGAGCAGTGTCACTGGAACCTAGGTTAGAGAGCCATCATCCTCCGGGACACCTTCCCCTACCCTTCACCTTACGGTGTTAGAACGGTTTAAACAGAGAGATCTGTGTATGGGCTGGGGGCGTGTCATGATGGTTCTCTTTAAGCTTGATACAGGTAGGACCCGTCTGGGTCCTCGGGAAGACTAAAGCAGCAACAAGGTTCAGCAGCTTCCTTTTCCCCACCTTGGATTAATGATCTTTTCTCAAAATCCTTAAATTACCCACAATCCTGCCACAATAGAAACGTAGCAGACCAGTGAGGCTGGAACCTAGGCTTGCAGACCAATAACTTCTTGACCCCCAACCTCTTTTGTGCACAACCCAGGATTCTCAGGAACACTATCCCTTAATTATCTTGCCTTATAGGACTTATGGAAAAGGAAAGGACCTGGAAAGGGCCTTAGGTCATTTAGTTCAACCCTCTCATTGTATAGAGGAGGAAATCAAGGCTGTGAACAAGGCCTGGAGAGGTTAAGGATTTGTTTATCCATGTGGTAAGTAGCTGTGGCTTCTACCAGCCACAGAACAGGAGCATGGAAAAATGGTATCCCCTAGACTGCAGAGCAGCAGAAGACGTGCTTGCCTTGTAACTCCTTTTCCAAATCATCAGAGTGCACCAGTAGTCTGAGTTCTTGGGCATTTGTCCCAGCAGCTGTTTACTTTGGAGAGTTCTGCAGCCCCAGAGGGGGAATTAGTATGAATGAGATCGAGTTGGAGTGGTATTCCTGAATAACAAGACCATCTACAGGACTCTTAGAACTCCTTCACCTCGTGGTCATTCAGGTGGAGAAATTGCTTAAGGACCCAGCCTACTTTGTCTTGGAGCTACAGGTAAAAATGAGGCCTTCAGGGAGGAGCCAGTAACAAGGAGTTGGGACCTCAGTGAAACTGGGTATCAGTGTCAGAAATGCAGTCCTTTCCATAGGAAAGTGATACCCTTGACATACATCCCTGAGAAGCATAGATACTTTGCGTTGTTTCTCTGGTGGTCATCTCCATTTTAACAGATGGGGTAATTGAGACTGGAAGACTGAAGGGATTTGTCAAGGGGCATGGAGCTCATAGGGGCTAGAATTCGGTCCCAGGAGTGCTGACTTCAAAACAAGGACTCTTTCCCTTTCACTCTGTTCAGTCAGCCACATGTCATTGTTTGGCTTCCCATGTTGGTAGTCCATAGTACACTTTTGGAAGGGCATTGGCCCTGGCCAGTGTTCCTTGGAACACTTTGACCCTGTGTGAAGGGGTTTGGTCCTTAGGGCAAAGGAACCCAGGACTTTGGCCTCATTAGTAGCATCTTCAGCCAATGGAATTAAAGAACTTGGACAGCTGATACTTGGGGGAGCAGGGAAGCCTTGCCTGCATACCTGTCCATGAGCAAAAACAGGTTCATGAGAATGGGGGGGAGGGAAGGGGAAACTACCAAGCTTTGAAGGAGCCCAGCTTTCCCTTTCTGCTGCCGAAGCTTCTCTAGAAAAGCTAAAATCCTTCCTGCTTTGGGGGAGGAGGACCTGACCTTGTAGAGGACTTTGATGAGCTCCTCTCAGCCTCACCTCTGGAGCCCAGATAGCTCCCAGGTGCCAGGGACCAATGCTGGGATAGGGTACTTAGTGCTTAACTCTCAGTCACCTCCCTTCAGATGAGGGGATGGGATCTGGGAAACCAGATCTGAGAATCTGGTTTCTGTTTTTATTTTTCTTTTCTATCTTGCACTTCCCAAACACAGCTGTGAGAGAAAAATGAACGAGGGTTTCACCTTTTGATATCTCTGATACCAAACCCCTTGTCTTTCTCTCACCTCTCCTCCCCCTTTCACTTCTTTAGTAATCTCCTGCTTACCTGAATGAGCCCTCTGCCCTCCCTCAGATGGGGGGAAGAGGGAGGAGGCAGCTATCCCAGGATTAGATAGCAAGAACTTCTTTGTCCCTGAGTTAAAAATGGATGCAGAAATGCAGTCCAGAGTCAACTTCGTGACCTGTTTAGCCTTGGAAGCTGGCTTGCTCAGAGACACAAAAGAAGGTGTGGTGAGAGGTGATTGTTCCCCTACAAGATGGGGAGGATTTTAGCTTCTCCAGAGAAGCCTGGGCAGTGGGAAGGTGAGGTTGGCTCCATTGAAAGTTGGTAGCTGCTCTCTTCACTCTTAACTGCCTCTGTAGGACATAGCCTAAAGGGAAAAGCATTTGTCTCAAAAAGAACAAGGTAGCACGCTCTGAGGAACTAGATGCAGCACTGAAGGTTTCCTGAAACAGGCCTTGGTGTTGAGTTGAGGGTCGGGGCTATCCTGCTGCCTAGCCATTTCCATACTCAGTTTTTCTTTTGAAACTTTGGGGAAAGTGCAGTAGATCTTTTCCCCATTAGCAACCCAACCCAGCATTGGTCCCTGGTACCTGGGAGCTCTCTAGGAACCTCTGCCACTACCCTCTTTTCACCTGACCAGATTTAAGAACCTCTTTTGTGGTTCCCCTGTCCAGGTGGAGATTAATCAGGATGGCTATAGAAAGTGAACTCTGTGTGCATTTACATATACTTTTACAGTATAAACTGACCCCTCCCATGGAATCATACCAGTTTCCTTGTTCTATCTGTTTCTCGGGAGAATGGCCTGTCTTAGATGTCCTCAGCCATATTTCATCTGCTTTGCCAGCCATCACTGCCCTCATGAAGCAGTGTGGGCTACGTATAGGGCTGGGGGAACACCAAGGGGAAGAACAAGACAGGCCCCTCAAAACCTCATCCATGCTGGGTGTCAGTGGTGTCTCCTTATCTCACCTCCTTTCTATTATTGGAGGCAGGGGGGACTATTTCTTATGCTGTGGCTTCTCCAGTCTCATGCCTCTTTCTTCTTTGTTCCAGAGTTATGGTGAAGGGAAAGAGAAGGAGCAAAGCTCCTTATTACTGCTTCATTGTGTGTGTTGGGGAGGGGGTGGTGATTGTGGGAGAAAAGTGGTTAGGAAACAAAGCCTGGTTACTCATGGATCTTCATCATTCACGTGGATTGTGGGAACCCCACCCCCAACAACCAGAGTAGCTAGCTGATCAGGACTCCTGGATGGAGGGCTTTAGGAAAGACTCTTTCTCAATGTGGGGGACCCAGGGGAAATTGGTTGGCTTGGGGGCTTGGTGGGGGAGACATTAGGGAAAAGTGAAGTTTACAATGAGTAAGGACGGGGTGATTAGCCTGTGAGACAAAGCTTGAAGTCTGTAGCCATCTGAGGCAGGGTTGGGGGTGGAAGAGCCTGGCATTTTAGGCTGACTCCACATTATATGAAATTGGGTCTGAGGTGTGACTTCAGAGAGCATGTGTATTTTAGAGGGGGGTGGGAGGCAGACTGACTTAGGATGTGAGCCAGGGGCCTGTGCTGAGTCGTGCTAAATTCGGTGCTAATAATAATAATGATGAGTATTAATGGGATGGCAGGGTTTGGGAGGGAGGTGCTCATAAAATAGATGTGGCTCTGACTCCCCCAACTCCTCACGGCGAAGGAAGCACACAAAAGGGGGAGCCCGGGTCATTGGAGACAAGACTTGCCTGAATTTGCTCCCATGTCTCTTGGATGAATGTTCAAGGCTCCTTCCCCTCTCCCCAAAGCAGGGCATGATGCAGTAAGGATACTCTTCCCCTGCAACCTCTAGCCCTCATTCTGCTAGCTGGAGAAAGCTTGGTTAGGGCCAGAGATCAGAGCTGGGCACTGGGCCTGTGAATCCACAGCCCAGGATGTCCCTGACTTCTGTAGGTAAGGGCGGCATAGTAGTAGAAAGAGCATAGGACTCCAAGTTAGGACAACACTGAGTTTGAATCCCCGCTCTGACCTAAGGGTAGCCGTGTGATCCTAGGCAGATCACTTAACCTCTGTGTCAGGTTCCACAATTGTAATATGAGGCTAATGCTCCCACCTCGCAGAATTATTATCAGAAAATGAGAAATCTAAAGCACCGTAGAACTATAATGCAGACCGCCCAGTTATATTTACTCTTGCCCTTGTCCAGGAAGAGGGTTGTAGACCACATGGATGGGCATGGGAATACCCTGAGCCCCAAGACCAGCTCACTTCCTCCTCTGGGAGAAACTTCCCCTTCAGGGGTCAGGCAGGCTCTTTGTGGCTCCAGAGGACAGTTGTGAAGAAAAGTCAGCTGGTCTGGTGTGTGTCGAGGGGCAGAATCACACTTTAGGCAAAGATGGGGGAGAATGGTCAGAAAGGCTTACCCGATGGGAGCGGGGAAGGGGTGGGTTAGCAGCTTCGGACAAACAGAAAAGGGAGTGCTGCAGGGAGATCTGCCCTGCCCCCCACTGGGCACCCTGCTCATTGCCTCCCACCCAGAAATCTCTTGTTAAAAGCCTCTTACTAGGGATTCTACCTGTACTCTAGGTTTTAGCTGTTCCTGTTGTATTTTTCCTTCATTTTTGAAGAGGACCATGGCATCAGGGAAATGATGACCTGACTTGCAGTTAACTTGGACTTCAGTGAGGGAAGGTCACCAGCCTCACTTTCTCCTCTAGAGCCATCTGGATCCAGTGACCAGATATTCATCAGGATGACTGGAGATGGCCCAGGATGCAATGGGAGGCCCTGGCCCTTTTAGGCTAAAACCTTTTCAGGTACTCATTTAGAGTTAGTTAATGCCCATTCAGTGAATAGGCCTCTTTAAGAAGTTAGAAAAAGAAAAAAAAATCAAGGTGGGAGGGGAAGACCCTCTGGGTTGCTGTTCCAAAGAGAAACAGTTACCATGGACATTCACTCTAAGCCAGGAGTGCCCAAAATACAGCCAGTAAGTAGATCTTGGGCAGGGACCTGTTGTGGTCCAATCTATGGACTTCCCAGTTCACTGGGTTTAAGGTTTTCTCAGGGGAAGAGGGAAGGGAATGGTTTCTGGTTTCTATTTTTCTGTGACTTTTCATCTCTCTCTGATGAGAGTTAGCTGTCAAGCTTGGCTCAGATTTCCCTGCTCTTCTTCTACCAAATGAGAGAATTAGCCTCCATCAGGGGTTCTTAACCTAGGGGTCAATGGCCTTTCATCAATGGGTCCATGAACTCATAAGGGGAAAAAATTAAATCTTTATTTTAAAGTAATTGATTTTCTTTGTAATTCCACATATTTTATTTCATGAATTTCAAAGCGTTATTGTGAGAAGGGATCCAGTTGGATCCACAGGCTTTGCCAGACTTCCAAAGGGGGTCCATGATTAAAAAAAAAAATTGATAATGCTTGCCCAAGATAAACTCAATGGCCCCTTCCAGCTCTAACATTCTATGAGTCTGAAGTCTATAGGAACATAGATCTCAAGCTGGAAAGGTCCTCAGAGGCTCTCCAGTTCAACCCTTTCATTTTTCAGACGAGAATACTGAGGCCCAGGGAGGTTAAGTGACTTGCCTGGGGTTGCAAATATCAAAATTGGAATTTGAGTCCAGCTCCTCTAACTCCATTGCTTTCCCTCTCTACCCTAGGATGTTAAAACTTCAAACACTCCCCCCTCTTGCCTTAGCAGTTCAATTCCCGCTAACAAATTGTGTGTCAAATCTGCCGCCGTCCCAGGCGGACTCGTTCACGCCCTGCAGTTCATTTTATAACACCTCTGCCAGTGCTAGGGAGGGGTGGTGGGCATGTACCAGAGACTGTCACAGGGACATTAGCAGCAGGCTGGCTGAGGTGGGGGCCAGAGGGGTGAGCGAGAGGCAGACTGTCTCTAGCACCCCAGCACTCCCCCCCTTCCCTTTGCTCTGTTCATGTGTAAAAACACAGATTGATCTAAGAAGGTCAACTGCAAAAACTAGGCTTGTGCCCACCGAGCTGCCCAGGTAACAAATTGGGGCAAGTTATATTAAAATTCTAAAGAGTGCCCCAATAATAGAGCAAAGCCAGCAGCTAATGAGTTGGCCCTGCCAGCTGCTGCCCTTGCTGTCTTTCTCTGTCCTGCCTTCCCTGGCCTAGTGGAAAGAGTAGAGTAGGCCAGAAGGAAGCCTTAGGGATCTATGAGCTCTGTTTGCAGACTGAGTATTCAGTTGTTCTTGACTTCAGAGAACCCAAGAATGTCAGGGCTGGTAGGTCCTGAGACATGAGTCCAAACCTCTTAGTTTAGAGCGGAGGAGGACATGCCTAAAGACACAGCTTAGTGACAGAATCCAGACTAGAACCATGATGCTCTGAAGAACTCAGATTTCCTGAGTCCCAAGCCAGGTCTCTGCTTGTCTGAAAAGATTGGAATTCAGTACTCAAGAAAGGGAGTCAGGGCCTTGAAATGATAGACACTCCTTTCTCTGACTTTTGGCCAGCTCTCCCCACTCCCCAATTCTTTCTACATTTTTTTAAGGCACAATATTTGATTCTCCAACCTGCTTGCATTTCTTCCTCCAATCTTATCTCTGACATCCTCCCCCCTCCTCATTCTCTCCCCTCCCCCCTTGTGTCTCGTTTCTCCTGGGTTTATCTGGGGTGTGAGTGAGTGTCGGTGCTGTACTATCTCATGCCCAAGCTGTTGTCACTTGTATTTGCTCTTGAAGGGAGGGGGGAGGGAAGGAGAAATAACTTAGGAAAAAGACATACAGAGAGAGACACAGAGTTAGTTTAGAGAAGAAACTTAGAGAAAGAAGAAAAAAATATGGAGACAGACCTGGGAAGGAGAGAGACAGAGAAAGAGGAGACATACATACTTAGGGAGAGAACTCACAGATGAAGGAGGTTAGAGGGAGGAGAGGACGGGACAGATGAGGAGAAACATGATGAGAGGAGGAGGCCCGATGGGAGGAGAGACATCGAGGAAGCAGAAAGGAGAGTCAGACATGAGTAAAGACAGAGAGATGTTAGGAAATGTCGTGAGCCCTGGAGCTTCCTCTTTCAATAGGAGTGAAGGATGGGTGTTTACCAGTGTTGTAATGCTACGTGCTGCTATTGGATGTTGGGGTGGCTCGCCGTCAGCTGCTGGTCACCATGTCTTCCATCCTAGGTGTTGCACACCCTTCCCACCCAGGAAGGAATTAGGAGAGCCCCATGGATGATGGAACCCCAGCTCAGGATAAACTCACCCGCTGTATGGTTTCTCTGTCAGTGGAGAGAAGCATTATTGACAGGGCACAAATGATCCCCTTGTTCTCCCTTGGGGACAGGACTCCTGGGTCCCATTCTTAGAAGCCACAGGAACACATATCCTGGAGCGTGACTCTCTTTTGCCTAGTCCCGCGCGCCCCCAATGCTGCCCATGTTCCCCATATGTATATAGATCGAACTTGCCTTTAATGCAAAGAGATGTTTGGGTAGGGGGATAGAAGGAGGAGTTGGCTTTCAGCTTACAGGTTTTTCTGAGGGACTTGGGGATGCCATACAGTTCCCCGATTACCTTGGCAGAGCTTCAGTGGTTTTTAAAATCTGAGATATTTTAAGAACAGAATCATTCTTACTGGTTGGGGCAGAGTTAGGTGTGGTCTTGCTCAGAGATCAGGGTACAGACAAGCTCACTTCTCCAAAGCCCACCCCACCCCCACCCCCTGCCCAACCCAATATCACTCGATCAATTATTGAAGGTGAGGGAGATCCAGGGATATGGTAGAGAAAGGGGAGAAGCAGACCCTGATTAATCCCAGGTAGCAAGCCAGTTGCTTGTCTCTCTGTTCTCACCATACCTTCCTTGAGTGGTCCCAAGGATGAATGAGCTTTTAGAATGAGTTTGTTTGGCTCTTGCACCCTGAGATCAGGAGCAGAAAATCCAGAGTTTCCTCCTTCCCCTCCTACAAGGAGATCCTCAGTGTGGTCATTGTAATCCCTGACTTGTAATTCATCAGACTCCCATCCCTTTGGAAGGAGGTGGAACAGAGATGGTTTCAGGAAAAGTGAGGGAGAGATAGAGAGAAGTTGTATCATATCTTTTTTTTTTGGAGGGGGGAAGGCAGGGCAATTGGGGTTAAGTGATTTGCCCAAGGTCACACAGCTAGTAAGTGTGTCATGTGTCTGAGGTCATATTTGAGCTCAGGTCCTCCTGACTCCAGGGCCGGTGCTCTACACACTCTGCCACCTAGCTGCCCCCCGGTGGTATCATATCTTTCTGGACTGACCACTCACCACAGAACATTATTTGAATTGAATCCTAGCACCCTTCAGCCTCTAAGCTTCCCCCCCTCAAGCCCCCTAAATCATCCCTCTTGGACATTGGGGATAGCAGCTTCTCCTTGTACCAGAGAAAGGGAAAGGATCATCAGGCTTCTTTCTGGAGATCTCAATGCATCCTGGAATCTCTAAGGAGATCGTGGACCAGGGATGGGGAACCTGCAGCCTCGGAGTGGCCTTGAGGTCACAGGTTTCCCATTTCTGTCACAGACACTCTGGGCCAAGGCAGAAAGTTAGATATTGAACTGATGATTCAACCTGGCCAAGCCTCAGTTTCCAAATCAGTAAAATGGGGATAATAGTACCTGTAGTACTCAGGAGGCATTGGGGCAGAGCAGATGGAATGCTAGATCTGGAGTCAGGAAGACCCAGGCTTGAATCCGCCTCCTTTCAGACACTGTGACTCCTGGCTAAGTCTTGTTACCTTGGTCAGCCCTCATTTCCTCGCCTATAAAATTGCGGTCATAGTGGTCCCTACCTTACAGAGCTGCCACGTGGTTTACAGGAGATAATCAGAGAAGTGAAACCCTCTGCAAACAGAAATGTGAGCTCTAATTGCCTTCCTCACAGTGCAATACTGTATATGTGAGAGTGCTTTGAGAATATCAAACTCTGAGAAAATGTTGGGTGATCGTGGATTGGATTGGGGCTCCCTGGTGAGCCATGCCCCACGCCCTTGATGTTTCACAGGCTAGATCTTGGGGATGTGTGTGTGCTGCCTCCATCTCCCTCCTTGAGAATCAGGAAAATAACCAGGGGTAGAAGGGAGGGAGGCAGAGGATATCTCCCACTTCTACCCTCACCACCAACTGTTAGCAAGCTGGTCCTGCTCTTGTGATAGTCTTCACTCGAATAAAGAATTAAAAAATTCTTCGAGAAGTGGGCCCCCTCCCAACCCAATCCCCATCTCCACCCCACCCCTAGAGTTGCCAGGGGAGAGGGGGAAGGGAATGTGGCTTTGTCCTCCGCAAACAAAGAACAGAGCTTAGGCTCCCTCCTCCTAGGGAGAGGGGCCAGGCTGTTGGCAAAGCACAACGGCCCAGCCAGCATTGGGCTGGACTGGACTCTTAGGAGTGCCCCAGGAAGGGATTGGAGACAGGGGGTATGGAGAAGAAGAAGCTCAGATCCCGAGGGATAACAGTGGGGGTGAGGATGGGTGTGGGCCGGTAGAGTTTGCTAAGAAAAAAAAAGATTCTAAAATTCTAGGGTCTCTGTGATCTGATAATTACACAGTTGCAATGGGGGGCGAGGGGGGGGGAGACTGTATGTTTGTTGTCTCTAGAAGACTATAGTGGAGGGAGGGGGTCTGGTCAGCTGCTGTGGGGGAAGGGTTGTTGGGAGCAGAGGGAAGAGAACTAGGGGCCACTTAATGGGGTATCAACAAGTGCCAAGGCTCCAGATTTGGATCCCAGGCACTGCCCCTCCCAATAGATCAGTCTTGCTCTTTCTAGTATCTCCCCTGTTTTCCTTCACAGATACATTGCTGAAAGCTCTTCCTCCCCTCCAGTGAGGGGGGAGGAAGTCCCACCAGGATGACCAAGCTGCCTGTCAACTCATCAAGGGACTTGGAGCAAAGTCTTCCGGCTGTGGCCTCCTTGAGCTCTTCACTGCCCAGAAGCCAGAGCTTCCAGCCACCCTTCTTCCCACCCCTCCCAGAGAAGCGCAGGGCCATTTCGGATGTCCGCCGGACCTTCTGCCTCTTCGTCACCTTCGACCTGCTCTTCATCGCTCTGCTCTGGATCATTGAGCTGAATGTGCGTGGCTTTGCCTAGTCCCTGGGACAGACATACCTCTCTAGGCTTCAGCTAGCCTTCTTTTTAAAATGGGGGCAGGATGGAAGTGGAGACTGTCAATCCCCCCTCTCCATGTCCCATGTCTAATATTCTTAGATTCTAGATTTGAATTCTGATGTAGTTAACAACTTGCTATGTGACCTTGGTGTCTCTGGACCTTAATCTGTTAGCAGTGAGAGAGCATCTTACCTCCACCCCCCAGAAGGCTTTAGGATAAAATGAAAGAACGGAGGCAAAATATCTTAGAAAGTAAAGGGATGGTGTGGTGTAGAGAGTGCTGGACCAGGAGGCAGGCATTCTAGAAACTGCCTGTGCCCCCTTGTGCATGTCATTCTGTGGGCCTCAGTTTCCTCCCCTGTAAATGAGGGTGTTGGATCTCTGAGGTCCCCTTCAGTTCAGTTCTTCTGTGGTTCTTTGGTTCCCTGACTCTAAAATCCAGTTCTGTGCTCCTCTTCTTCCTGCCCCTTTTTGCAGTGATCCTCATCTTTCTCCCTAGGGAAACCTCCATCAGTCTAGATTTTGTTAGACTCCATCCTCCCCAAGATGGAGGGATGGTCTAAACTCAGTTCATTTTCATGGTGACCACCACCTTCAACAGACATTTACTGAGTGCCCTCCGCATGCAAGGCCCAGATCTGGGCTCTGGGAATGCAGCACATACTCAGATAGGTACACACCAGAGTTCCAGCTAGACTTTACATACATAAATTATAAAGATAACTTTTACTGGCAGCCAGTCTAAGAGAGGTGAGGTGTGTGGCCCAGACAATAGAGATTCCTGTGGGTGAGGGTGGGCTGGGAAAGGCTTCACAAAGGAAGCTGGACTTTGAGAGATGGACAGGTCTTCACCCAGCACAAGGGGCCAAGCATTTCATGCAGAGGGAGAAGGATAATAAGATGGGAAATCAGGAATGGACGTGATATGTCTGGCAGACAACAAATGGAGTAATTTTTGATTATTTGTGTAATAGGCTAGAGTTGCGTTAGATTAAACTGGAAAGGTCGGTTGGGACCAGATTGTAAAGAGCTGTAAGTACCAGACGGAGTAATTTAGAGATATCTTGGAGGCAGCAGGGGGGTGTTTGAACAGAGGCCAGTTTGCTGAAATCTGTGCTTTAGTAACATTAGTCTGTCAAGGATGGATGGTCTGGATTTTCCGAAGGTGAGCCTGGAAGCAGGATGACCTAGGAAGGTAGGCCGCTAATCCAGGTAGGATTCTGCAGTCCCCAAGTCTCTTGCTGTGTTCTTGGGACAGGTTGAGATTAGAGACAGAGATTTAAAAGTTAAGATATTGGAAGAGACTTTAGAAACCGGGGGAGGCTACTGAGGTCCCCAGGAGAGAAGTTGGTTCCTCACAGTCTAGTTAATGGCAGGGTCAGGATTAGAACCCAGGTCCCCTTATTTCGGACCTATCATCAGCACAGAGACGGTAAATAAAATGATTTCTCTGCAGGGTCCTAGGAGCAGCTGTAGTTTGTGGGTTTGAGAAGGAAGAAGATTCAGAGAAGTAGGAGGAGAATACTAACACTGCCTTCAGTTCTTGTAGCACTTGGCAGTTTTCAAAGGCTCTCCACACGTGATTTTGTGTGTACCTCACGACCGCCCAAGGTCATAGAGCTTGTAAGTGGGCTGGAGCCTGCGTCCTAACTCCCAGGCCTTTGCTTCATCCGTTGTGCCACAGATGGCATTGCTGCCAGGGGCAGCTGCCTTCTTCTTTGCCCCAGCAGCCTCACTTAAATTGTGGTGGCCAGGCTCTACCACGCCCAAGCAGTTGGGTTCTAATCATTCCTGGGTTGTCCTCCATATGCCCCGTCTCTCACACTCTACTTTCCAGTCCAGCTATCTTTGCCAGAATTGGAGAAGGCTCCATCTCCCCAAAGTCCTTTCCTAGTGGACTAGGGGAGAACTGACTGTATTAAATCACATGTATGTAGTTGGAGATAAGGGAGAAGAACAGCATACCCATTTATTCCTTCATCCTGGCCAACCAGGCAGAGTGATGGATTCTCCCCATTAGATGCAAATCTAATCAACTGATTTACCACCTGGGGCTCTGTCTGACACCACTACCCAACGCCCTTTCTCTCCCCATTCCCTGCCCTCAAGCTCCCTCTGACTCCCTAGATGGATTGTTGACTGGGAAGGTGGAGGGATATTAAGTTATGCAAATATTGTGTTTACTGAGATCCGATCTATGTCCTTCTATATGAGAGGCAGGCCTCTCATAGCAGGAGAGAAGCTTTCCAGGTCTCCTCATCCCTATCTCTCTTCTGTCCCCACTCAATCTTGCCTATTTCTCACACATACCAACTCAGAGGTGCTTAAACTTGCTTCTGCCAGTCTGGGTTGCCTTGGAAACAAAAGTCCCCAGCCTGCCACCAGACTCCCCTTCCACTCTCCCTCCTTTGGAGCTGCATGGCCCTTTAGTCCTATTTGATGAACCTGCTTTGATGAGTTGTCCTATTTGATGAACCTGTTTCATGCTTCAGAAACATATAGGTCTAGGTCAG
The DNA here is from genome assembly GCF_011100635.1 of Trichosurus vulpecula. Lineage (NCBI taxonomy): Eukaryota > Metazoa > Chordata > Mammalia > Diprotodontia > Phalangeridae > Trichosurus > Trichosurus vulpecula. The sequence goes on along the minus strand of NC_050576.1, from coordinate 185,528,137 downwards.
GAGTGGGGAACCTGCAGCCTCCAGGCCACATGTGACCCTCAAGGTCCTCAAGTGCAGCCCTTTGACTGAATCCAAACTTCACAGAACAAATCCCCTTAATAAAAGGATTTGTTTTGTAAAACTTAGACTCTGTCAAAAGGCTGCACCCAAAAACCTAGAAGGCCATATGTGGACTGGAGGCCAAAGGTTCCCCACCCCTAGTTTAGGTATTATGTCAGGGGTCATGGAGAGGATTTAGAATTTGCCACTAACACGCTCACACCACAAGTTTCTTTTCCCCATTGACATTTTTAGCAGAAGACAAAGCATTGGAGGGTTGGGGTGTGAGCAAAGCAGCAGAGGGGGGAGCCAGCCCTGGCCGATGGTTCAGCCAGCTCACCATCTTTCTGTGTGTCCCTACTCCCAGACAAAGACGGGCATCAAGAAGAATCTAGAGGAAGAGATCATCAACTACAACTTCAAAACCTCTTTCTTCGACATTTTTGTGAGTGGCCCAAGCATGGAGGAAGCAGCCCGTTGGCGGCTTTCAGATCATCCTTTAGGTTTTTCTTCTCCCTCTCCCTTTGTTCTCTTTTACTCAGTGTTTGTCCTCCCAGTCTAATGGGGGAAACACCTAGCCTCTGCCCCCAGGAACATCCTAGTGGCCTGAGGAAGACACACAGAGCCTCCCCCAAGCATGTAAACAGACAGTGGTTGGGTGAGGTGTGCTCCTTAAGGGCCAAGGGCTCTCCTGGAGTGGACAGGCTTTATTTGGGAAAGCTGCCTAGAGGAAGTGTGTGGCCCCACCCCCTTAGTCCCATGGGAGGACAAAGTCAATCAGATTTACCTGCTCATCGTAAAGGAACCTGGGAAGTGAGAGAGGGGACAGATTCATTTCCAGTTTGAGTGTAAGCCCCTGTGGTTGGGGATGGGTACCATGTCTGATCGTGTATCACCTGGAACACCAAGTACAGAATGTTGCATGTTGCCCATTCATCTAATATGTGAATGCTTATTGAATTGCTTCCACCTATGGCCCCCTCCTCCAGCTTCTAGCCTTCTTTCGGTTTTCGGGGCTGCTGATGGGCTACGCTGTTCTGAGGCTTCGACACTGGTGGGTGATCGCGGTAAGATGCCAAGCCCCATGCCCAGTTCCCTTCCATAGAATACATTGGCCCATTTGACATTGGAGGAGTGGGAGTGGGGGAATAGGTGGAAGAGAGGCCTGAACTCCTGGCTGCTTTTCTCCCTGTTCCGGCCAGATTACCACACTCGTGTCCAGTGCCTTCCTCATTGTCAAGGTCATCCTCTCTCAGGTCAGTGATCCTAGGTGGGGTTTGTGGGGAAAGGGATGAGACTCTTGGAGAGGAAGAGGCTTGGAAATGTGCTTCTTATTGTCCAGGGTGCTCTATTAGGGGCAGTGGTGGAAGGCTGACAAAGGATGCCCTCCAGCGCTTAAGTCCAACTGGACTCACTTCCTCCTTACTTTTTGTATAGTTATAGTTGAGTAAATTGGGCTTGGGGTCCTGTCCCATCTCTTTCCTGAAGCCTCTCCCATTTCAGGAATCCCCGCCACTTTGATAATCAGGAAGTTCTCCCTTAGGTCCAACCTCAGTCACTCCTGCTGTAGTGCCAGCCCGTCTCCCTCTGTGGAGAGAAGGCAGAGGGCTCCTGAGGTGTTGAGATCAGGGAAAGGGCCCATCCTCACACACACTCACAGCTGGCCAGGTTTGGCCTTCCCAGGGGTGGAGCTTTGGGGGTGGGGTGATCCACCCCCTCACCGAGCCCAGCCGACTCTCCCCAGCTGCTCAGCAAAGGCGCCTTCGGCTACGTGCTCCCCATCGTTTCCTTCGTCATCGCCTGGCTGGAGACCTGGTTTTTTGACTTCAAGGTCTTGACGCAGGAGGCAGAGGAGGAGCGATGTAAGTTCCACAAGGAGGAAGCAAAATGGAGTGGAAAGAGCTCTAGATTGGAGTCCCAAGGCCTGGACTTGAAGCTTAGTTCTGCCCCTTTCTACCTGGGGCATCTTGGCAAGTCACTTTTACATGTCCAGGCCTCAGTTTCCTCATCTGTAAATGAGGAGACTGGACTAAACTATATGTAAGGTTGCTCCTATGATTCATTGATTGGCAGGGCCAGGGGGAAGCTGTCTTGGGTAGGAGAGAGTAAGCTTGGGGAAGAGTGCCCATGCCTATGGAGGAAATCCTTCTGGTGCTCGTGAGAAGTCCAGGCACAACTGGAAAAGTCTTGAGATTTTTCTCTCAAGTATCTCAGGTGATGGCCACTCACCAGTGGCTATCAGACTCCCAGTTTTCCTTTTGTCTGGAGTCTTTTTCCCTTGCCATTTTGCTTGTCACTGTCACCCATAGAGCCTGGGAGCGGTAAGCAATATGACAAGTGTGGGCCCTGGGCCAGCCCTGTAAATCCAAGGAGACATACTTGGATAGATCTGGGGCTAGTGCTGTGCTGAAGGGAAGATAGGGAGGGCACTCCAGGAAAGGGAACAAAGCATCTGTGGATCTGTCCCCCAGGGTATCTGGCTGCCCAGGCTGCTGCTGTCCGGGGCCCCCTGCTCTTCCCTGGGGCCTTATCTGAAGGCCAGTTCTATTCTCCTCCAGAGTCATTTGCAGGTGAGACATGTAGCTTCTCCCCCCTTTCCTCCTCTAGCTGTCCTGGAGATTGAGTAAGAAGGAAGCAGTCATTGGATCCATGTGGAAATGGGAGGGCAGGGGAAAGAAGGGAAGGCCATCTTAGGGTTCCTCTTTCATGTCAGGTTCCAAAGGGAGAATATCCGTGCTTCCCCACCACGTACACACACATGCTAGCACTCTTCCCCCCATTCCACTGATCCCTCTGTCCACTTGGCTTTTTTAGGATCTGACAATGAATCTGATGATGAAGGACCTGGAAGGAAAGGCTTCTCTAGCCAGGTATTTGCCATTCCCCTGCCCAAGGACCCCAGACCTGGCCCCCCAGCATGGTGACCTCGAGGAAAAGGGTCATGTGTCTTTGAGAGGGACAGATTAAGAAGGGGCTTTAGGTGAGATCTTGGGTCAAAAGTATTTAGATAGTCAAGTGTCTGTTCCTTCTCAGCCTGAGCAGTGCTAGGGCTAGGGGGGGGATTCAGACAAAAGAGGCTTCTAGTCATCAAAGTCTGTTGGGGGAAACATGGGAAAGGATGAAGAGAGCCAGGGTGGGTGGGGTCAGACCTAGAGAGGGAGAGTGAGGAGTAATGCTGAGGGCCAATGGAGTAGCCTGGGGGAGGGGGAGCTATGCTTCCTTGTAGATTCCAGCCCTGTTTCCTCCTGCCTCTGCTGGGAAGAGAGTGGGGAGGGAGAATGTTGTATGGACCTGTTTGAGCAATGCACACATGGATTGTACTAGGATCGGGAGTATATCCAGCAGGGGAAGGAAGCCATGGAGGTGGTGGACCAGATCCTGGCTCAAGAGGAGAATTGGAAGTTTGAAAAGAATAACGTGAGCCCAAAGCTAGCCCTGGCTTTGTGAGGTGGGAGCAATGGGGGAGCTAGAAGGCTCTATCTGGCCATGAAAAGTGGAGAGGTAGTGGTGGCACGGGATCGCTAGGTTAAGGCTGAATTCTTGCCCCAAAAAATCAGATCCATGCCCGCCATTTGGGTCTTGGAGGAACTGATGCTCTCTGTGATCCCCATGTTGGGTTCCAACCTTCCCTCCCTTCCCTCTCTAATGTCGTAGGAAGAGGCAGAGCAGCCCTCTACTGACTCTTGTGGAGTGTCCCAGCTGGTCTTGTCAGGGATGCTCTCTCCCTGCCTGGTCCTTACCCAACCGGCCTTGCCATCACCCCAGACCCCCTCTGCCTTCCCTTCCTTACTCCCCTTCATCTCTCAGTCCCATGACAGTCATCTTCAGCTACCCTACCCCTCTCTGCTGCCTTCTCTCTCTACACCAGGAGTATGGGGACACCGTGTACACTATTGAAATTCCTTTCCACGGCAAGACATTCATCCTCAAGGTAAGAGGTGACCCCATTTGCAGCCCCACCCCCAAATACACAACTGCCATGCATCTAGCACCTGCCAGACCAGCTGGCATCCCAGAGACCATCTGATCAAGGATCCCCAAAGAGGGTCCTTAGTTGTCCTCAAATATTTGAGGGGCTGTCATGTGGAAGGGGGCCTAGCTTTGTTCTGTTTGGCCCCAGAAAGCATAGCCAGGAACAATGGGTGGATGGTGCAGAGAGGCAGATTTCAGGCTACTTAAGGGAAAGCTTCTTCGAAATAAGAGTTGTCCAGAAGTGGAAAGGGCTGTTTCAGGAGGTGATGAGTTTCCCATTCCCTAGAGATTTCCTTTTTTTTTTTTTGATAGCATATCTTTTTTTAACATGTGCACTGCACTGAGGTAGCCAAAACATTGCCAGCTCCCTAGAGGTTTTTAAAGCAGATGCTGGGTACCGCTTGGAGGTTGGGAGGGTAGGGATGGTAACAGGGATTTCTGCTTAACTATGGATTGAATTGAATGACCTCCCAAGGCCTTCCCAGTTCTGAAATCCTTTCAAGAAGAAAGTATATGAGGAAGTGAGATTCACAGATAGGAGCGATGAAGAGATGGGCCAACGGGGCTGCTGAAGTAGGGCCACTCTTGTCCCCTGGGGCTGAGAGGCAGGTTAACAAGTTGTATGCTTGCCTTCGCCTCTCCCATCAGGCTTTCCTGCAGTGTCCAGCAGAGCTGGTGTACCAGGAGGTCATCCTGCAGCCTGAGAAAATGGTCCTGTGGAACAAGACCGTGAACGCTTGCCAGGTAAGTCTGCCAAGGGTCCATCTCACCCAGACCCCCAAGTCTCCTTCCTGGCTGGGATACCTTAGACTGCTCACCTTCCAAGAAGGAAACTCTTACTCTGATTAGTGGAGGGGAGATTGAAGTTCTGGAGTAGAAATGGAGGGAAGGGGCCTCAATCCTGATCTGTGATGGAGCCACAGGTGCTGGGACCCCTGTCCCCACCTCCACAGCCTCCTCTCAGCACTGAAATGCTGATCCCTGAGCTCGTGCCTGGTAGAGGGTCAAATTGATTTTCTCCTGAATCACAGATCCTTCATCGAGTAGAAGATAACACTCTCATCACCTATGATGTGTCTTCAGGGGCTGCAGGAGGTGTGGTCTCCCCCAGGTAAAGGCTGCCTCCCTGCCTTTCTCTTCCTCTATAAGCAGAATCATAAAACCCAAGCCAGAGGGGACCAGTCCCATTCTGTCCTTCCCTCTCCCATCAAGCCACTTGACTAATTCTCTCCCCCCCCCCCATCTCCCTTCTCTCAATTCCCTCTTTCTGTTTCCTCTGTCCCATCACCACTCCATCCCCAATTCTGACTGCTCCCCTTGCAGCCCTCATGTTCCCTGCTTTCTTGGGGTGTGACCTCCTGGTGTTAAACTTATCCCTTACTTCCTTTATTTTCCCAGGGACTTTGTGAATGTCCGGCGAATTGAGAGGCGGAGGGACAGATACCTCTCCTCCGGCATTGCTACCACCCACTTTGCCAAGCCCCCACTGCACAAATATGTCAGGTGAGGCCCACAGGGTCATTTCAGCCAGTCCCTTCTCTGAACAGAATGGCTCTATCCCCAAACATGTCTCAGCAGGAACTTCAGGGCAATGTCCTCTAAATGCCCCCCAATGCCTGCCCTATGTTCATGTTCCCTAATCCTCTGGACATCCCTTATTAAACCGGTAACCCACGTAATGCTTCTGGGAACTCTCCACTGGTCACTGTGGGCACAGCTGCTGGAACCCAGCCATGAGGGGGATGGTTGGGGAAAGTCAGGAATCCTGACTGTGGAGTCTAGAGTAGGCAGCCCCCCAGGGAGGGCAGACACTGCCATCAGGCACCCAGGGTGGCAGGAGAAAGAAGAGTGTCTATCCCTGGGGGAAGTCCTAGGAGATAGGATACTGTTCTCAGCTGTGTGACTTGCAGGCAGCTACTTCCTGGTCTTGGGCATCTGTGTCCCTCTTTATGAAGAGTCTCAGAACCCCACCAGAAGAGAGGAGGGCATGATCTTCCACTGTCAACCTTTCCGGGCTGTCCTCCCACTTTTACTTAGATAACCCTTCTGCACATTAAGCCCTAGTCTTATTCCCATCTCTTACCTCAGTTCCTACAGTGAGGGAGCAGATAGCTCTTTTGGGGTCCATCTGCCCATCTGTCCCTGCCTTAGGGACGACAAAGTTTTTCCTTGGGCTTTGTCCTTATAAACCCCCATGCCAGTCTTGCTGCCAATGTTCCTCAGAAAGCCAGGTTGATAGGAGGAGACCCAAAGCCTCCGAAGAGGGTCACCAAGAATGACTGTCCCTTTGGGGCTGGGATTGAATCACACTGGAACAGACACATAAATGAGCTAGGCTTGAGCTTCATGTGAAGGAACCAAGAGTGGGGACTCCCACCTCCACCCCCTGCCAAGTGCCTCCTGGGTTCTCCCCTGGGTCAGGGATCTTTGGGTGCTCCCCAGCAGCACCTCACCGCTTCTTCCCTCATCCCCAGTTCAAGTTCAGGAGTGAGGCGAGAAGGTGGGGTCGTTCAGGTGGGATACAGGGCAGTGTGCCCAGACTGTGCCTTACTCTCTTATGTCTCCCTCCCCAGGGGTGAGAATGGACCTGGTGGCTTCATTGTTCTCAAGTCGCCTAACAACCCTCGAGTCTGCACCTTTGTCTGGGTCCTCAACACAGATCTCAAGGTACCTTAGAAGTGGGACTGTGTGAATGTCATCCAGACCCCCTGTCCCACACAAGTACAGCATGCCACCCTCTGTACCATTTCCCCACCCCACTGGGATTTGGGGATGCTCCTCTTTCCTCCCCCCACCTCCCAGCCCTGGGGCTGTTTGTGGGGCTGCAGTTAGGGCTGCAGGAACACAGTGTTCTCAGAGTTAGACCCCTTCCTAAGCTTCCTAACCCCTCCCCCTGTTGCCTGGACAGAAGGGCCCCCTGTTGGTGACCAGGTACCCCAGCCCATGCTGTCTGAGGCTGAGCTCAGCATCCTCTGGTGGAGGACTTGCAAGGACCACTTCTTTCCCTCTCTAAACCTGGAGGGAGGAGGGGGATAAGAAAGACATTTAACTCCTTCCTGCCTAGTGACTCTCTTCCCCCCAAACTAGGGCCGACTGCCCCGATACCTCATTCACCAGAGCCTGGCTGCCACCATGTTTGAATTTGCCTTCCACCTCCGGCAGCGAGTTGGGGAGTTATGTGCTCAGGCATAGTGGCCCTCCAACCATCACCATAACCATCACCAGGTCAACAGGACCATGGATCCATCCATTGCTCCTAGAGACATCCGCCTCTTCAGCCTGGACTAGAAGCCTGCCCTGGGCAAGGGGCTTGGGGGCTTTTGGGCTCCTCCGTTCCCCTGCCCTCCAGAGCCAGATGGTTCCTTGGGAGCCCCTGCCCCTCAAAGACCAGCTCTCAAAAGTATTATGGGGCAGGGGGTGGATAGACGTGCTAGGGCTCACTCTGCTGGTTAGGGGTGTGTCTGTCTTGCTGGTATTTACATGTCTTACCACAGGGGGGCAGGGCATAATTGAGGGGAGAGCAACCACCTCCTGACTCCTCAGCAGTGTCGAGGTGTGGTAGGGTCTGGGCTTGGGGTGACAGGCAGAGACGTCCCCAGTATACCCAGGCCTGTGTTACAGGACCAGGCGCTCCCTGTAACCAGTGGGTGGGATAGGGAATCATTGGTCCCCCAGATTTCCAATCAGTTTTTTTATAATGATTATTTAAAGAGTCTGGGACTCTTTTTTTTCCACAAAAACTGTTGGAGGGAGGGGATATGACCTTGCCTGACTGGGTGCTACACCTGCCTTCCCTTCCCTCCCCCCACTAGTGCTTCCTTGGGGGCCTTTGCCCCAGCTCATTAAAAACCAGAATGGAACAAGCCTGACCCTGGCCCTTTGTTGGAGTAACCTTTGGGAAGGGGCAGTGATGGGGTGGGGCCAGGAGGCCAGGAATGGGGAGGAGCTTTGGCCACTGCCACTCTTGGCCCTGGGATCCTCTCAGTCTCTGAATTTGCGGTTTAGTTAGTCCAGGAAGAATGTCTGCCCTTCCTGTACCCCAGGTGCTTGCACAAGCTACCCCATTTGAACACGGTTGGGTGTGGGGGCAGGACTGGTTATGGGTCTGGATTCAAGACTCTACCCCTATGTTTTATCTCTAGCCACTGAAGTTGGGGAGGGTAGGACATGTGACCAGGTGGGCAACTACAGCTGGCAGTGGGACTAGGGGCTGAAGGGAGACGGCGGGAAAGGAGAGAATGCATTGCAGGCCTCCAAAACAGCCTGGGCAAAAGCACGGAGATAGGAAATCGAGTGTTGGATTCAAGAAACAGAAAAGCCAGTCTGGCCGGACCGTAGAGTTCATGGAAGGGCATAATAGAGAATAACGTGGGAAATGTAAGATGGGACCAACAGCAAATGGGGGACTCTGCAATGGATCCTGGAGGGACTGGGGAGCCATGGGCATTTCTCCAGGATTGGACTTCATGACTTTTAAGAGCCCCTCCTGCTCCAAAGCTATGATCCATGCTCTTTTCCACCCATAAAGCCCTGTCATGGATACCCACCACCACCTCATCAGGTCCCTTGTTGGGAACTGCTCAAGGTATTAGCAGAGACAGATAGGTGGTACAGTGGGTAGAGTGCAGGGCCCCTAGTCAGGAAGACTCATCTTTTCCTGGCAAACCACTCCAGCATCTTTGTCAAGAAAACTCCACTTGGGGTCATGGAAAGTTGGACACAACTGAAACGGAACAACAAAATTAACACTGCTCTAAGGAGCAGAATTCAAGGGTGGAGGGGACCTAAGAGAGGTCCAACCCCCTCATTTTTACAGAGGAGAAAAAATGAGGTCCGAAGAGGAAAAGGAACTTGCCCAGGTTTAGTAAGAGCTCAGTAGAGATAGGAGGACCTAGTCCTGACCCTTCATCCAAGGCCAAACCATCCCACCTCCCCATGCACCAGTGAGTGCAGCTGAGGGGATCCTGCCCTTCCCACAGACCATGCCACTCTCCAGTGCTGGCACCGCCCCGGGGAACAGCTGCTTTGGCCCAGCTTGGCCGTAGGAAAGACAAACAACAGACAAAGGTCATCAGTGCCCAGGAGACCAGAGAGGGCATTAACACCCCCTCTCCCACCTCTCTAAGGAAGGGGACTGGCATATGAACACTGAACTAAACTAGTTAATATTCTCTAGAGGGAACTGTTGGGCAACAGGAAAATGTGCCCTTTTTCTTATGGTCCCAGGGATTTGTGAACACAGAACTCTTAACCCCTTTAGATAACCCAGAGGGCAGAGAATATGTCAGGGCCAGGAGGAGGGGGACAGCATGTCCAGGAGAAAGGACAGAGGACAGTTGTGGGATGTGAAGCCTGCCAACCCCTGGAGGTGAAACTGTGGGCACTGCTGGAGCCTGACATGTGCCGATCTGTTTGCAAACATGTCCCCAAACTTCCCTCTGCAGAGAGGGACGAGCTGGGGTAGGGAGGGCAAGACTATTGTTCCCAGCAGTTCTGGGCAGGGACCCCAGTGATGCATGCACGTGGCTGGCCTCTGAAGGTGCATCAGGAGTGCTGAGGGCTCCAGAAGTGTCTGTCTCCTGCCTCACTCCCCAAAAGGAGACTGGGCAATCAATACCAAGCCAAGTCCATGATTTCTGTCCACATCCTCTAGCCCTGGAGTGTCTTGGGGAAGTCAGTCAGAGGGAGCAGTGTTTAACCCTGTCCCACCCCCCAGAAGCTGAAAGTAGACAATCCCTGTCCCTCCTTTGCCCCCCTCAAATAAAATGCACGCTATATCCTCCATGCCCCCCCTTCTTTTCCTGAATCTGGGCTCCAGATATAGCTCCTTCGCAATGGGCCTGAAAATAGATTGGGGGTGGGGGGGAGGCAGGGGTTATATAAAGCATCAGAGAGAGGACCAGATTGAGAGAGAGCTGACCCATAGTGACCATGGCTGCACTCGACTTGAGCTGTGAGGTATCAGAAGAGAATGTGGACCGCAGGGAGTCTTTTTGGGCTGAATGGAAGGATCTGACACTGTCTTCCCGGCCAGAGGAGGGGTAAGCGTCCCCTCACCCCCACCCCAAGACTGAACCAAGGGAACCCCATCTCCCTGGGCTAGGTGGAGGGTAAGCACCAATGCTATTAAGATAGGGATGCCCATAAGCAGGGATTTCAACTGTGCCCACGGAGGGATGTCCTGCTCTTTCACACATACACACACAGAGGCACTCAGACCCAGGGGAGCCAGAGAGCCTGTGTTGGACAAGGAATAGGCACCTCTCACCCTTGGGAACAAGGGATGTAGGGAGCAGCTATTCCCCAGGGTTCTCTTTTCCACACACAATGCTCTTTTCCCAGTTGTTCTGTGCATGAGGAAGATACCCAACATCGAGAGACATACCACCGGCAGGGGCAGTGCCAGGCGCTGGTGCAGCAGTCACCCTTGCTGGTGATGCGGATGGGCATCCTTGGCCAGAGGTTGCAGGAGTACCAGCTGCCGTATGCAAGGACACTGCCTTTGCCCATCTTCACACCCTCGAAGGTGGGCTTCAAGGAAGATCGTGAGGCCACCCCCATCCAGCTTCGGGAGCTCCTGGCTCTGGAAACAGCTCTGGGAGGGCAGTGCTTGGACCGGCGAGAGGTGGTTGAGATTAAAAAGGAGCTGCCTCCTGTGGTGGCCGCCAGCCATCCCCAGTTTGGCAAACCGGGTGCCCCCCGCCGCTCTTTATCCCGATCCCTGTCCCAGGAAGCACAGAGAGGCTGAAGGGGACTTGGGGTGAAATCCCTTCTCCCCTGACTCCTGTGCCCACCCTGCTGTGGGCACTACCCAGCTAAGACCTGGGGGGGGAGGGCTGGTCATTAAAGCTTTGTAGTTAGCCCGGAGTTGGGTTGGGGAAGTGGGAGCTGAAAAACGGAACATGTGGGTCTTCTGAGCTCCCAGAGGGAGGAGGCGATAGTAAAAAAGATGGGAAACTAGGGTATATCACCACCATCTGAGAATTGCTGACAAGAGTTATATGGGAGACTGCTGAACACCAGGATCTAGAGAAAAAAGGGGAGATGTGAACAGGGGGAAGTGAGAAAGCCCCTGAAAGAGACCAGATGGAGGGGGGATGTGAGACTGGAGGAGGGAGCCCCAGTGGGAGGAGACAGGGGTGGGGGAGCAATGTCGGGTCCCACCCAAATATTATCTGTTAGTGCTACAATAAAAAGTGAAAGCTGGCTCTGCATTTGTCTGCCTTTTCCTCCAGCCCCTGGGCACACTCTTGATGTCCAGATCTGCAAACGGTTCTCCAGCTCCTGCCAAGGTCCTAGGTTAAATATAGTGTGACTTCTGAGCAGCGCTCAGGCTAGGGTACAAGGACAAAGCTGTAAATAGGGGCAGCTGCCTGATTCCCCGCTCCCCCCCCCCCCCCCCCCCCCCCCCCCCGCCACTGGACACAGGCAGAGAGTTCCAAGAGCCTGGAAAAATGGGTGGAAAGATTAATCCCTAAGAACTGATGTGAGGGCTGTCCATGGTCAAGCTGAGTAGGGAGGGGCAGAGGTCAATGACACCAATCCCTCCCTCTGACTCCTGGTCCTTGTTTTTAAGGAAAGTCTCGGGAAGACCTCTTCTGGGAACCCAGCTATGTCCTGATCCCACAAATGCAGGGAACCTGAGGGCACAGGGGGTGCAGGGCGCTCAGATGTCATGGTGACTCATGTCCCAACCATGGAGGGCAGGCAGGAAGAGAATGTTCTCACTACTACCCCCCCCCACCCCACCCCCAGCAAATCTTCCTCCTACCCTCAAGCAAGCGCTGTTCTATCCCCTACACAGTGCCGGTAGCAGGGTGGTAGGAGGGAGACAGAAAGTCTAGGCCCTGGGGAAGGAATCTAAGGCTTATGGGGGGCTCTGGGCACAAGGCAGAGCAGGAAAGGCCAATCTGGGTGCTTAGGAAGGCCCAGCTCAAAAAAGTGAGTATAAGGGAAAGAATACTGGACTCAAAGTCGGAAAATCTGGATTCAAATCCCAGCTCTGTTATTTACAACCTGTGTGACCTTGAGCAAGGGATCTTCCCTCTCTCAACCTCAATTATCCCACTAGTAAAACTGAGTGTTTGGACTACATCTGTCTCTAAGGTCCCTTCTAAATTCTATGACCCTGCCTGGCCAAAATATGCCTTCCCTCTCTCCTGCGTATAAGGGAAATTGAGCTGTCATTAGCGGAAGACACTGGGTAGCCCCTCTCCCTACAGGTGGAGGAATCCAGAAAAACCTGGGAGACCAGGAACCTCAGAGAAGGGACCTAGGCACCTGGGCTCCCCACTAGCTCTAAGAAATAAATCCAGTTAGGAGACCGGAAGCCTCAGAGAAGCTCCTACTAGTTCTAAGAAAACCCTTAGGAACAGAAGTTTGTTCACAAACAGCAGCGAGGCACTAGCCTATCCCCCCTTTTTCTTCCCTCTCAAAAGATACACTCATTTCCTCCAGAGTCTCTTTCTCCATGGTGGTCCCTACCTCTATTCCTCCGTCCCCTAGAGAATGGGAGAACCCCAGGACAGCAGCCTTTTCTCCTGTCACTTGCAACAACACAATCTTCATGTCCTCCACCACCCGCCCCCACCCCTGCTTTGGCTGCTGGTGAATCGGAGTTGCCAGGGTCCCAGCCTCCTGTTCCCCAGTCTGGAACAGAACCTTCTGCCCTCAGTTCCGCCCCTGTGCCCCTTCCAACCCATGTTCAGGACTAGATAAGTGGATCTGAGCAGAGGGGCCCAGAGGCCTGCTAACTGCATTAACTCAATTCTCCGCTTTGGCAAGCCGTGGTTGCCCTGCTGACTCCCCTATCATAATAGCCATCGAGGGACAGGGAGGTGGCTGAGGTGGATAAGGGAGATACCACTTGGCCAGCTTTGGGGCCCAGGGCAACAGAGGCGAGGATACAGGAGGCACTAAGGAACAGACTGTCCTGTGGGACTGGGGTGGGGGGGGGCGGGGAGGGAGAAACTAGAGGGAGGAGGAAGGGAGGGAGGGAACAGCCCAGAGGCACTTGGAGGCAGAAGAAATTAAAAGGGGAGTGGGGGACAATGCAATTGGAGGGAAGAAACTTGGGCAGAAGGGAAACTTAAGCTTAGTAGTAAGATTCTGAGGGAAGAGAAACAGGAGGAACTGAAGGAGTAGGATGAATGGGAAGAAGTCTTGTAGACTCAGGGTCTGAGGACTTTGAGTCAGAAGAGACCCTTAATCAATGACCACAACTACCCCCACAATCCTGCCCCTGCTTCTTACAGATGAGGAAAGCTAACCGATAGGGAACTGGATGTGGGGTCAAGACACTTACTAGCTGTGTACCCCAAGCAATTCACCAACTCTCTGAGGGTCAGTTTCTTCATCCGTACAGAAAATTGGGCAGCTAGGTGTCACAGTGGATAGAGTGCTGGGCCTGGAGTCAGAAAGACTCATCTCCCTGAGTTCAAACCTGGCCTGACACTTACTAGCCATGTTTTTGCCCCAGTTTCCTCATCGATAAAATGAGCTGGAGAAGGAAATGGCAAACCAATATCTCTGCCAAGAAAACCCTGGATGGGGCCATGAAGAGTCAGACACGACTGAAGAAAATAAACAATAGAAAACTGGAGATAGTAGTAATACTTAAAGCATGGGATTGTATTGAGGATGAAGTGAAGGCTATGTGTGAAGGGTCTTGGACTCGTTAAAGTACAATTATTATTTTAACAGCAGGGCTCTTTGCGCAGCACCAGAGAGAGGGTGAGGCTTCAGCACTGGAGAGGCTGGAGCTGGAGAGTGGGACCGATGGATTTTCTTAGCCTTTGTATTCCAAGTGCCTAGCACCGTGCTTGGCATATAATAAGAGTTTAATAAATGTTGGATAAACTGAATTGGAAAGGACTGGAGAGGAAGTACCGAGGAGGTGGGCTCTGGGTGGGAGGGAGCAGTGGAGCTGGACATAAAGATGCATCCGAAGCATGGTTGGGACCTGGAGCCAGTGTTTAAGCCTCGGGCATGCACCGTCCCTTCTCCCTCCCGCCTCCCCCACCCCCACCCCCACGCCCCTCAACCTGGACGCTGTGCCCCGGCGGCTGCTGACACTAAGCGAGATGGATGGGCCCACAAGCATAGGGACTGTCGCCTGGGGCAGCGCATCCTTCCAGTGCGGCAAGGTGGAGGGCGGTGAGGTGGAGCGCGGGGGCGGGGGCGAGCACCGAGGGCTAGCATCATTCCACATTTCTTGCACTGGGCCCGGCTAGGTGGGGGAAGAGATGGGGGGAGTGGGGGGGATCCAGCTGGAGATAAATAGCCCTGACACGGGCGAGAGATCAGGCAGGCAGGTTGCAGGATGAGCAGCGAGGATACCGACGCGGTGACTGGGGCATCTTCGGACCCAGGTAGGGAGGCGGTGGCGGCCAGTTACCAGCGCTTCGAGCCTCGCTCCTATCTCCGAAACAATTATGGACCCCCTCGAGGGGACTTGCGCCAACCAGGCGGTGTGGGACCCTGGAAACTGCGATGTCTAGCCGAAACCTTCGCCACAGGTGAGCAGCAACGGGAAATTGAGGCATGCCGTGGGAGGGCAAGGGGAGCCCAAACCGAAGCAAGCGGAATTGGAGAAAGGTGAGGTTGAAACTCAGATGGGCACAGACTAACAGACATGAAAAAACAATCTTAGGAAGACAGAAACAGGGTGGGGGACAGGGACAGAAAAAGAGAGAGAATAGGGTGAGAAATAGAGAAAGACTGAAAAAGAGCTACACAGAGAGAGACAAATATATGAGACCAGGAGAAGTAGAGAAGGTGGCGGACAGACCTAGAGAGGAGATCCGCACAGGTGAAGAATGAAGCAGATTGAGGCCAAGGAGTGGGTATACTGTGACTAAAAAGTTGGCTGTTGGTCCCTTAGGAGAGGTGACTGGCCATAGCCTCATTGATATTGGCTCTGGCCCCACTGTGTACCAGCTGCTCAGTGCTTGTGCCCACTTTGAGGACATCACTATGACTGACTTCTTGGAGGTGAATCGCCAGGAGCTGGGGGTCTGGCTTCGACAGGACCCTGGTGCCTTTGACTGGAGCCTCTACAGCCAACATGTCTGCCTCATCGAGGGCAAAGGGTGAGTGAGACGCCATAGGTGGGGTAGACAAAGGTGAGGAGCCTGAGACAGGAGGGGAGAAGGGGAAGGAGACAGATGTGAGGTGAAGGGAGGGAGTAAAGCGGGGTACAGATGTAATGAGATGCTGCTGAATGTTCATTGCAGTTACGTGAGTAAAGTAGGTAGAAGAAGAAATTAACCATGGGTAGTCACCAGGTATAGAGAACTAGAAAGATGTCAGTAACTGGGTATTATTGGCGTGGTGAAAAGCCAGGCATCTCATATGAAGAAATGGACACAAGGTGGAACCCAAGAAAGCTGGGTATGGACAGTAAAGCACACAGGAAAGGGCTAAGCATCAGATCAGAACAGGGCTGAAGGGAAGAAGCTTGCTGGCAATAGGAAGACTGGACTTTGGACATCCATGGAACTTACTGGGAGATTAAGGCACTGAGGAAAGGCACTTTGAAAGGGTTGTATTCTACTACTCTGGGTCCTTATCCCATCCCACAGAGAGTCCTGGCAGGAGAAGGAGTGCCAGCTTCGTTCCAAAGTGAAGAGGATCCTGCCCATTGATGTGCACCAGCCTCAGCCACTGGGTCCTGGGAGCCTTGCACCTTTGCCCACTGATGCCCTGGTCTCAGCCTTCTGCTTGGAAGCAGTAAGCCCTGACTATGCCAGCTTCCAGAGGGCTCTGGATCACATCACGACCCTGCTGAGACCCAGTGGGCACCTCCTGCTCATAGGAGCCCTGGAGGAGTCCTGGTACCTGGCAGGGGAGGCCAAGCTGTCTGTGGTGCCCATTCAGGAGGGGGAGGTGAAAGAAGCTTTGAGTCGAAGTGGGTACCAGGTTCGAGATTTCCGAACATATACCATGCCTGCATACCTGCAGACGGGCGTGGATGATGTCAAAGGCGTTTTCTTTGTGTGGGCACAGAAGATAGTGGCATGAAAGGCCTGAGATATCCAATATCTGGTGCCCATTCATTTCAGAACCTGTATTGATGCCTGAGCTGGCACAATAAAAAAATATAGTCCCCATTTCTTAGCTGTCCATAGTTGCTGTGATTCTCACAGAAAATGTCCGGAAGCCTCTCTTTTTGCTAGGCATGGGGGAGGAGGGAGAAAGGACATAAGAATCCAGTACCCTTGTTCAATAAAGTTTTCTTTTTTCATGCTGTCTGCATAACATTGGGTCAGCCTCCTTACTGTTTCTAAGCTGAGGGGTATGAGAAGGGAAGTGAGGGAGCAAAGAAAAAGGGGAGTCTGGAAGAAACAGGTTAGGGAAAATCATGGGATTGAAGAGGAACCTTGGGGGGAGGAAGATTAAAATGAGGGACACAGGGCACCTTCCCCTTTCCTCTACTTTGGGCAAATACTCGACAGTCATTGAACCTTCAATTGGTTCTGGATGTGTCTCCCTTTGTTTCTAGTTCCCCTTATGTCCATAGTTCCACGTTTCCTCTGGTTCTCAGTTCCTTTCTCTCCTTTCCCTCCCTCTTCCCGCACATTTAGTACTGGCCTAGGAAAGTAAGGTTCTGAATTGGTCTGTCAGAGGCATTCCTCCCTCCTCCCCTCATATATTTTCATTGTCGCAGGTACCAAACACAGGACCCCCTCCCAAGTCCTCAAACTGGAGGTGGGAGGGGTAGGAGAAAGAGTCTCAGCTCCCCCCAATCACTAGGTCTTCCTCTGGGATATAAAGTCTCCGGGACCTACAAAGTGCCACTGTACAGCAGGAATGCGCCAGGGCTGCCAGCAACCGGCAGGGGTCACCTTCATTCAGGCCCAGCTGTGCTGGCAGAGCCCCTAGGCCTGACCTTTGGGGAGAACAGGAAGACTCCCCTCCCTGAACAATCATCTTTCCCCCTCTCCTTGATGCCCTTCTTCTCCCCTAAAATACAAAAATAACATAGAGCAGCATAAGGTTTGCAAAGCATTTTATATACATGATCTCCTGGAAGCCTCACAACAACCCTGTGACGTGGGTACTAGAGGGATCATTCCCCCCATTTCACAGATGAAGAAATGGGGCATCAGGAAGGTTAGCGACTTGGGGGTCAGACAGATGATGGCCTCTAGCGCTGGTGCTAGTGAGAAGACTGCAGATCGGGTGGCACCCAAGCTAGGTAACAGAAACGTATTTAAGGAAAGCTACTTTCTTAGCTTGAGTCTGGATCCCTGATGGGACTAGGGTTATCCCGGCACAAAGTAAGGGATGGAGAGGGGAAGCCAAGGTGATGAGCCTGGGGTGGAAATAAAGGTGAACGACAGAGAGAAGGGTTGAGGAGAGGATATACAAAGTCACAGCCCTTCATTCAAAAACCTTTATATACCCCCATCCCCAGCTGCATGGCTCTCTTTGCCTAGCAGGGTGCCTTGCTAGGAAGCCCAAGACACGTTCTGCTGAGTTTGACTGAATCCCCATGAACGTGCCCACACTCACATCTATACTCAGGCACACACTCACACCCGGGTTTTCCCTGAGAAGCAAGAGAATGAGCCAGTCTGACAATGAGCCAAACAGTGGCTGGGTTTCTCTGGCTCTTTGCCTGGCTGAGGGATGGAGATGGGCTTGGGGCCCTGCAAGGGAAAGGTGGTGACTCCTCCTGAGTGTGTGGACAAAGCAGGGGCCTGCTTCTTCTAGGCACACTCTATGGGTCCTCTGTATCTCTCCTGGGGGGCTGAGACCACTAGCCCCAACCTGGGTATGCCAGACAACTAGCATCCATCGCCACCTAGTGGTGCAATGGGGGAGGGCACCTGTTGGGAAAAAAAAAAACCAGAGGGAAAGCCCCCTACTCACTTTCCATCAGGGCAAGGTTAATAGATATGGGAAGCCTACTGAGAATGGAGGTGGAGCTGGCATTTTGAGGGGTAGAGGGAAGCTACCCTTGAGCACCTGGGCTAGGTGCACACTCACTGCCTTTCGATTTCTGTAGGGCAGTGGAGAAGTGTTGCGTCTGCTCATCAGGCTCTGCCTCTAACCCCACTCAATGTCTGAAGAATGGCGGCGGGGCGAGGGAGTGGGAGATAGCTCAAATCCAACAGCACTCTGAAGGCAGCGAGAGGGCAACGTTGTGGAGGAAGGGGCAGAGTCCTGGAGTCACTTCTCCACCCCCCACCAAGTTTAAGGAGTAAAGGGAAGGAGCCAGGCCACCGTATGGGCTGTAGCTCCCCACAGCCAGAGCTGAGGCCAGGGCCAAGTAGAACTGTCCCCCGCCCCTTCAATCTATCTTTAGTGGGACTGAGATGTCCTTGAGAAGGTAGAGACTGTCGTCCATCAGGAAACTGTGGGAATAAAAGAAGGAAGGGCAGTGCTACCTGGGCCCCCAACCCCACTTACCCTTCTGCCTGGGCCAAAAAAGGGGACTGAGGCCCTCCTCATCAACCCAGCAGGAAAAGGTGGGATCCTCTGGAAAGTGGGAGATGGGGAATGGCTGACATCATGAACCTCTAGGGATGGAACTGAAAGACCTCTTCCATCCTCCAACTTGGGCAGGGGGTGAGGAGGGTGTCAGAAAGGGGAGTCCAGCTGAGTAGGCATAGTGGTCAGTGTCTTCTCTGGGAGGTGGAATCAGTTGGTACATGAGAAATACAAATGGGGAGTGGGCTAAGGGTCACCCATGGGGCTGGGACATAGGAGCCTAACAAAAGGAGATGCGCATGTCTCCTGTGGAGGGTGAGTATGGGGCATGAGTTTGGGAGAGGGGGAGATAGGCATGGTGGGTACCAACCTGAAGAAGAGGAAGTGAATGGGGATGGTGCTGATATGCCAGATGGCATGGGCATCCAGGACCCAGAAGATGGGAGGGAAGTCCAGCAGTTCAAGGAAAGCCAGCCCCTGCAGCAGAAGCATCACCACAGCGCACTTCCACACGTGAGGCAACTGAGGCCGGTTCCAAAGACACCAGCCCAACCACCACACCAGATTTACCAAGCCTTGGGGAAGGAGGACCACAGGGGAATGGTGAGGGTGTCTAGGAGCCCTTCAGCCCTCCTGGACTTCTTGGACTCTGGCTCTAGGGCCCCCAAGCCCTTCTTATTCTCTAATCCCAGTTCCCCTGACTTTCCTGGATGACTCCCTTTTCTAGGCAAACCCCTCTGCAGATTCCCTTTGTTCTACACCCCGTTTCTCTCCTCTCCTG
Organism: Trichosurus vulpecula; assembly: GCF_011100635.1. Classification (NCBI taxonomy): domain Eukaryota; kingdom Metazoa; phylum Chordata; class Mammalia; order Diprotodontia; family Phalangeridae; genus Trichosurus; species Trichosurus vulpecula. The sequence continues at coordinate 185,508,909 of NC_050576.1, read as the reverse complement.
TCCCACGACCATTATCCCCCACCCCCACACACTATTTCTCAGAACAGCCCCCACAACTTCCACCCAGGCCTACTCTTTGTCTTCTCTTCAAACCTACTCCATCAACCACATCCCCAGTAAAAGTGCAACCCTCTCCTTGCCCTGCTTCAATGGGTCTCTGCCACTGAAGCCCAACCAGTCATTTCTACAGGTTGGAAGAACATAATTCAAACTAGGGTCTTGCTCTGTCTTCTTGGACTCTTCCTATGCCACTATTATCTCTTTTAACCCAACACCCCCCTGCCTTCCACGTGGTTTCCCACTTCACCCTCAGCCCAGCCTCACCCATGGCTACGTTGGCCACCATGTTGTAGCCGTAGTCGAAGTGGACGAGGCTCAGGTAGGAGATGTGGGCAGCTAGCAGCAGCAGCAGGAACCCCCCGAAGGCACTGGCCACAGCTGGGCGCTGTAGCCCCAGAGTCCTGTGACATCCCCCCCACCACCACCATAGAGTCACTCAGACCCAGGCGTCCATTTTCCTGGAGGCCACTGGCTTGAGTGCCACTGATGGCCTCTGACACAGCAAAAAGCCAAGAAAGGGGGCCTCACACCCATTCCCCTGGTGCCTGCTTCATATAAGAGCCCCCACTCTACCATCCCTTCGCCTGTACCCCTTCAATAATGACAGTCTAGATGTAAAATGAGGGGGCATGGAAAATGGGGAAGGGGTGCCAGAGAGCTTGCCAAATGAACCAACTCAGGGAGGAAGGTGGGTGGAGAATCATGAGAAGCCTTTTTGGTTTCATCTGTCCCCATCTGAACCGTCTCCCAGACCAGCTGGGTGGGCCTTGGTGGTGGTAGAAGGGGGCACTCACCTCACACAGCACAGATAGATAGAATGCAGAATCACCGTGGAGGCACAGAAGTAGTCCATTTTCTGGGGGACGTGTCAAGATGAGTGAGAGTTTATACCTGCTTCCCTCACTAGTGGGAGGGTAGGATGGGGGAGGAGGGGTGGAGGAATAGGCAGGCAAGATTCTGAAGAAAGTGGATGTATTTTTCCCAGTCAGCTGGGGAATGAACCCCACTCCCCTAACCCAAAACAGGAAACACGTTCTCACATGAGAACATAAGCCTGGGACATGAGGTCAGAAGAGCTTGGGAAGGATACCCAGCCCAGCCCCTACCTTGGCACCTTAGGCTCCCTTAGCACAAGAAGGGTACTCACCTCAGTGAGGCTCGTGTCCCTTGTGTGAAAGACTGTGGACCAGAACCAGGCATTGAGCGAGACCTGAGGAATGGGGTAAGTGCAGTGGGCAGGGGATTAGAATTGGCCCCAGCTAATGGAAGAGCCTCCGGGGGTCTCCAGCCTAGCCTCCCACTGCTCAGGTGGTGTTTCCGGAACTCTCTGTCTCAGGGGCCTCCCCACCTCCACACACACAGCATCCTAATATGGCTTTTACTTCTACATCCTCACATTTTAAAACAAAGTTTTTATCGACAACCTTTGTTTTTATTTAACTTTTGTTTCAAAGTCCCCCCCCTTCCCCACCCAGTGAGCTATCCCTACAAAAACCATACCAAAAAAGGGGGGGGGGGCGGTGGTGAGGAGGAGACAGTTCAACAGAACTGACACCCCACCAAGTCTGACAGTATGTGTAATGTTCCACATCCAGAGTCTCCCATCTCTTTGCAGAAAGGAGGAGGGAGGGGGACTCTTCTTAGCTCCTTTTGTTCAGCTTTCAGTTCAGGTTTTGGGGGTGGGGGTTGTTCTTTTCATTTACATTGTTGTAGTCACAGTCTTCCATCTGCCCACAACCCTCAATTCCAAACATTTAGCTTTTCATTTCCTGGCTTGGGGAAAGTTAGTTGTTTTCCAAATGGCTAAGGAAGACCTACTAGAGAAATCCCTATCCCCAAATTGTGGTTCTTTCCCATCATCTTCTCCCCCAGCCAGGGACATACCAACGGCAGCTCTGGCATGGTCCTGCCAAGGCCTGGGAACCTGTTTTTTCAGGACTGCCAAGTTACCCAATCTCTAAGACAACAGCCCCCAGGGGCCACACCTCCTCCCTGGCAGTGGTCGATGACAGCTCCCTCCACCCAAAGACAACAGGTTAGGGGGAGACAGGTGACCTCAGCCTCTGGGCTGGGGGTGAGGAGCCGGATCCTGGGGTGGAGTTTGTTTTTTGGTTTGTTTTTTTTTGGAGGGGGGCAGCCAGCTTGGGGTGTGTCAGGTTTTAAGATCAAGCTGATCCCACCACAAAAGATACCGAAAGAGCACAACCAGGCTAGGCCAGCCCAACCTGATATACCAGAGCCCAGGCTGGAGACCATAGGGAGGAGTGAAGGGGCACTGACAAACCAGGGGGAGGAGAGGAAAAAGAGGAGGATAGTTTCTGTGCCTTCGGATAGAAAATTAATTACATGGAACTAGATGCTAAATATCATGCAAATGAGACTGATTACTTTCGAGTTAACAGTACAGAATTACTTTATAAGGAGACAACAGTAAAAAGTAGGGCCTTGAGTTTGGTGAGGGACAAAAATCCGGCTGGAAAGGAAAGTGAACGAGGTCTGAGAATGCCCTAGAGGTGGGAAGAAGGGGCAGGGCTGGGGAAAGGGCAGAGGGGCTAAACCAAGGCAGAACAGACACAAGTTAGGGTGAGGGGAGAGTAAGGGGTGATAAGAGTGACTTCACACAAGGAATGACAGAAAAGATGGAAGACCGACAAGAGGACACAGGTCTGGATTGTGGGGATCTGGGAGGCCTCGGGAATGTGAAACCCAGAGTCATGCTGGAGTGGGAATGGCCCTGCGATGCCAAGTTTGTGTGTCAGGGGGCTCAAGACAACATGCAGGATGAGCACTAGATGTTAGAATATATCCCCGAGTGCCTGGCACATAGCAGGCACTTAATAAATGCTTGTCGACTGATAGAAGGGACTTGAGAGATGTCATTTCTGGCCTCAGCCATTTTGCTGGTTAACTTTGGGAGGGTAGCACACTTGGCCTCTTGGGTCTCGTTATTCCAGAAGGGATGGACTAGACGGTCCTGAAGGTTCCCTTTGGCTCAGATCTTCAATGGCTCTAAGTCACTATTTCTCCCTCACCACAGGGTAGGTCCCTACCATCACCCAGGCCACCAGGGCACATATCTCAGGCTCCCTTCCCCCCCAGATTCATTTTCCCTTTCCTCCCCCCCAGCCCACCTCTTCTGGGGATGGTCAGGAAAAGGGGACAAAGTTCTATCAGTGAGGATTTTGATGGCATCTTGTCTGGAACAAGATGGGCAACTGAGGAGACTGATCAGATTCCGGGGGTGGGGGGCCCTCCCAAGCTGTGCTTCTGAGGATGGGGGCGGTGACAGGGTAGGGTGGAGTTACTACATGACAGGTGACTGGGCCTGGGCCTTGAAGTTGGAAGGAAGAGCAGGGCCACTGAAAGTCAGGTAGGGCAGGTTTCCCAAAGCAGACGAGGTGTAATTTGGAAGGAGAACAGAGGACCTGGTGCCAACGATGCTTGAGAGCCAAGAAGGGAGCCAGCCGGCAGGGATTGGGCTGGCAGTCACCCAGCTGCCTTGTTAACCACTACAGGAAGGGGGAGGCGTGAAATGGGCTGAGTTAAGTAGTAGTTGAGAATGAAGAAGAAGCCTGTCTTCTCCTCTGGTTTGGACTTAGGATCTCCCAGGGTGAAATGTTCACCTTGGGGAGCAGTGCAGGAAGGCTAAGAGCCTGTGAGAACACCTCTCCTAGCCCCACTCCTCTTCCTATGTTCCTCCCATTTATAATGACCTGCTACTCTGCCGTGCCTCACCGTGCCTGTCTGCAAAGCCGGACATCTCTCTACTTGGTGGGAGGATTGGTCTGGATTTTTCCTCTTTTGACCCCATTTTGCTTGCTCACTGGGGCCCCTCCCCAGGAGAGTAACAAGACCGATGAGCTGGTCTTGGGATTCAAAGACACTATGGTTCAAGTCCTGGCTCTGACCATGTCACCTGGACTCTCTGAGCCTCAATTTCTCCCACTCAGACCTTACAGGCTTGTAGTCTAACCCTCTCGTTTTACAGATGAGGAAACTGAGGCCTCCAGAGGTGAAATAATGGCCCAATGAGAGGCAGGCTTTGACCCATGCCACCCCTCCCTGTGCCACGCCCCTTCATCTTTTATCTTGGAGGCCCCAGGTACAGAGCAGGGGCTTCACACAGGCTGGCTGAACTGCATTCAATAATCTGAAAGCGTGCTGAACTGGGAACTTTCAGGATGACCTCAGCTCCTCCTAGCTACTCAGTGGAGAGCAGATTCCTGTTCTCTTCCTACTTCCTGGGGCATCAGAAGCCAAATCCAGGGCTAGATCCCCTTCGCTAGTGTGGCCTGGACACCCTGCTAAGAGGAAGACCAAGGGGCAGGATTGGGCACACGGGCCATTGCTGCCCTCCTGGCTCCTCTCAGGTCCCAAGGCCTCAGGGCTCAGTGCCCTCTAGTGGGAAGCACTCCCCTGTCCCTGCCTCAGGGTTATGGTGGAGGAGATGCTCATGCTCAGGGTGGATCCTTACCATGAGTAAGGAGGTTCCATTCTTATGAGGAAACTTGCCAGAGCACTAGCCTGGGCATCTAAGACCCAGGTTCTAAGCCTGACTCTGCCTCAGACTCTGTGTGACCTTAGACAAGTCATGCCACCTCTGGCTGGTTCCACTTAATGGACTTAAAATGGACTAGACAAGATGCTCTCTAAGATCCCTTCAACTCTAAAAATTCTCCAGGGCTGTAACTCTAGCTCATGTCTGGGTGACCAAGAGTCCTCCCAGAGCCCAGCATTTGAGCAGTCAAGGGTGTGGGGCCAAACACTCACACCCTCCCCCTCCCTAACATCCCATCCCCACCCCCAGTCTGGGAGAAATAGATTCTATTTCACTTTGCCTGGAGAGTCGTCGGGAGGGGGTCATTGGCACTGGCTAGTTTCCACTTCAGGGCAGGGAGGGGTAGCCATCGGAGGCCAAGTGAAAGAGGCCCAAAGCCCCCAGTCCAAACCAAAGCTCCTATCCTACCAGCCCTACCCCACCCCTAACCTGGGGGGGTCAGCAGTGGGGGCTGGGGATAAGGTGACCCTGCCAATAAGAAGGCACTGCTGGAGGAGATCGAATAACAAGAGGCCCAGCAGGCGCCAATAGCTCTGCATAAACACCACCGAGAAGCCACTTCAGAGCCAGCAGCATGGAGGGGGACTGAGCTGCTGGGAAACGGGGAGGGCAGGGCAGGGGTGGGCAGCCTGGTTTAGTCATCTGCAAAATAAGACCATCAAGGAAAAGAAACTAGAATAATGAAATAAACTGCTGGGTGAAAATCGTGCTCAATGCCATGAAGAATCGTGAAACCCTGGTGTTAAGACCTAGTGCTCAGGATTGTCACCAACACTCCCTTCGAGACAAGCAGATCTTTAAATAGCTCTGTGCCTGGGAAGCAGGGAGAGTCAGAATGTTAAATATGAAGGCTGCTGTCATCCGGAATGCCTTCCTCCAAGAGGCCACTGCATCTCACCCCCTGTTCTGGCAGAAGGGAGGGGAGGGGAGAAAGAGGTCACACCTCCCACACAGGACAGGTGGGAAGTCCTTTCTGGGGTCTAACCTCCATTCTGCCTGCTGAATCCTCAGCCCACCACAGCCTCTGCAGACCCATTCAGAGAAGGTCCTTATGTCTTCACCTTAAATTTCTTTTTTCCATGCTAAATAAAGGGGAGGATTGTGTTGGCTGCTGGAAAAGAAAGTAGGGATGGTGAAGGCAGTACTATGCCTCTGGGCCCCTTTCTCTGTCTTCCAGCTCCAGAACAGGGCAGGGACGACCGCCATGCCTGGCCTTTGTCCCTGGGACAGAGGGAGTTCCCAATCCTACCAGACCAAAGAGCAGCTCTGCCTGAGCTATGAATGGCCTGCTGCAGCTCAGCTCCCTGCCTAAGGGTGTAGATTTACCCAGCCCCAAGAACAAGGAGACAACATAGGAGTTGCCATCTTTCCAAGACAGGATGTGCCTCAGCCCTGGTGGATAGATACCCTAGCAAAGGAGACCAAGGTCCACAAAAGTCGGGTAATGCAGGATTCTAGAGTCTAGAAGAGGAGTGAATTCCTTTGTACTAAACTTCCCAGTCCCCCCTTAAGTCAGTAACCCCCTGGTCCTTCCAGAAGTCCCAGACTACAAATAAAGCTGCTCAGATGACACGCTACACAGAATAAAACCTCTTATTCTTCCAGAAACCAACAAAAGGCCTAAAGACCAAGACAAAAATGAAAGGTGAATTATGAAACCCAATTAAATGACAGTTCTCTCTGGGTTCTATGGGTTCCAGTCTTAGAAATCTGAACAAAGCATTTAGCACTTAGCAAATTGTAGCCCGGCTGAACAGAAGCCCCACTTGTCCATCTCAACATCCCTGGAAAGCCCAGGGTCATCACCAAGAAGTCAGAGTTCATCCTCTTGGACGGCCTAGTCCCTTTAAAAAGGAGAATGCTCAAGGGCAGGAAGAGAAGTAATCTAAGTCCCAGCAGAGGGGGGTGTCCCAACACGTTAAAGTCAGGAGGAAAGCCTCAACAGTTTCCAGGTAACCATCTGGAATACTTAGTCACTGGCCTCCCTGCAGACAAGGACCCCAGGAGTCCCTTCCTGTCCTATGATTCATGTGGAAAATTCAGAGAACTGGGTTGAGAGAACTCAAGCAGGAATGTTTTGTTCTCATGTGACAAGTGAAGGTGTGAGAAGCTAGGACAGAACCCAGGCAGAAGCATAATGAGGCGGACATAGAGAGACAGGGGTGGGGTGGGGGGGACCTGAAAGCAGGGAAGGAGCAGAGCAGAAGGGCAAGGCCTTTCTGCAAGGCCTCATCTCCCTGGCCATCAATCTAAAAGAGAAATTATAATGTCCTAACACATATTGATCTCCCTCATTTTCCCAACTTGTCATTCAGAACATGGTCTGGATTTCTCGGTTGCCATCAGCCCTTTGCCCTGGTAGGATTAAGAACTCTAACTCCAGGGACCCTGCTGGACACACTGGGCCTGGAGGACCTCTCTGCTCAGTCCCGGAGCCAACAGAACAAGGAAGGGGTGTGGAAGGGACACAAGGAAGGGAAATTTGGTCTTTGTTCTGTTGCAGGGGTTAGGGTGCTGGGCCTAGAGTCAGGAGGACCTGAGTTAGAATTCTGACTCAGACACTGAGTAGCTGCATGACCCGAGACAAGTCACTTAATATTTCCGATTCTCAGTTTCCCCATCTGTTAAATGAGGATAAAGATGGCATCTACTCACAGGATTACTGAAAGGAGCACATCAGATGATAGACAGAACACATGTCGAAAAATGTAAAGTGTCCTGTCGATGTGAACTCTTATCATTCTGGTCTTTCTCTGTCCACTGGCTCTCCCCAACTTTACTTCAAACATAGGCAGCTCTCTCCGAGTCTTTCTGCCAGTTGCAGTTACTATCCCATCTCTCCTGCCCTTCATCAACCAACTTCAAGAAATTTGATTCTGCTTGTTCAACTCAACAAGCACCCGCTGAGTACCTACTACGTACAAGATGCCATCCGCCCTTTCCTCGACCCCTTGCTGTCTGCCTTTCAGCCCCATGGGCTCCCTTCACAACTGTTTTTTTCCAAATCCAATCATCTTTAAACGATTTAAATTTTCTAACGATTTTTAAAATTTTAATGATTTAATGTTTAAAATTTAAACGATTTAAAATTCTTGGGGAGAGGGGAGGGAAGAGAGAAAAAAACTGGAGCTCAATATTTGATAAAAGGGAATGTTGAAAAAAAAAAAGAAAAAAAGGAAAAAAATACCATCCCCATTCTTTCTGACCTCCTGAAAGCATCTGATACTGTTACCCATCTCCATTTCCAGTCTCTCCTCATGCCCTTGTTTCTGAGACACCTGGGCACCCATTAAGTTGACCCTCCTCTCCCCAATGGCTTCTCTTCAGGGAAGGGATTCTCTGGGGTTCTGCCCTTGGCTCTCCCCCTCCCACAGCTTGAACTATCATCTCTCCTTTCAAGTGTAGCTCTCCAGCTCTGCACCACCTTCTCAGGCTCTAGGCCCACATTTTCATCTACCTACAGGCCATTATCACCTGGCTGTCCCATCCATACCTCCAACTCAATATATCAAAAATCTAGCTTTTTAATCGTAAAACTTGCCATCCCTTCTGACCTCACATGTAGGTGGGGTTATAATTCACCATGTTTGAAATCTCAGGGCCTCCTCTGATGGCTCTTCTAATGCCAATCACCAAGCCCCATTGATTCTTTGTCAATAATAGCTCTTGTATCTGTACTCTCCTCTCTCTTCCCACTGCTACTATCTTAATAGAGACCTTTGCTGCTACCTACCTGGATTACTGCAGCCACTTTTTATTTTTTGGTTGAGGGGGAAAGGCAGGGCAATTGGAGTTAAGTGACTTGCCCAAGGTCACACAGCTAGTAAGTGTATCAAGTGTCTGAGGCTGCATTTGAACTCAGGTCCTCCTGACTCCAGGGCCGGTGCTCTACTCACTGTGCCACCTAGCTGCCCCATTGCAACCACTTCTTATCAGTTCTTTCTCTCTCTACTCCAATTCATCCTGCATCCTGCCTCCAGAAGAATCTGCCCTGTGCATTGATCTGTCCATGTCCTTATTCTGCTCAAAACCCTGCGATGGCTCCAGACTGATTACTGAGAAAAATTCAGAATGTTTAGCCTGACACATAGTAGGCACTTTAGTGAATACATTCTGTGACTGATTCCAGACCTCACAGCACCTGGCATTCCTACTTCCCTGGGTTTCCAGACTTATTTTGTTCTATTCCCCCCAGGCATTCTGCGCTTCAGCCAAAAGAATCAATCAATTAAATGCCTACTATGTTCCAGGCTCTGAGATACAAAGATAAAAAACAAAACTGCCAATGCCCTCAAGAAACTTTCCTGCTGTTGGGGACAACAATGTATACACACAAAAGTAAATACAAAATATACATCAGATAAACATAAAACAATTTAGGGGGATGGGGAGACATAAGCAACTGGAAGGATCAGAAAAGACCTCACGTAGGAGGAAGTGATATTTGTGCTGAGTTTCGAAGGAAGCCAGGGATTCTGAAAAGTGTATGTGTGTGTGGGGGGGGGGGGGTACAGGTAGAGGAGGAGAGAACTCCAGGAATAGGATACAGCCTGGGCAAAGGCCTGGTGATGGGAGATAGAAAGTTGTATATAAGATTTAGATGGCACATAAGCCAATATGGCTAGAATAATTAGTATATTAAGGGGGTAACATATAATAAATCTGGAAAGGTCAGCTAGAGTTAGACAATGAAGGAATTTAAATGCCAAACAGGAGTTTACATTTTATCTTAGAGACGGGGAGTGCCATGGTCAGACCTGTGCTTTTAGAATGCCATTTTGGCAGATTGGAGAAGTGAGACATGGAGAGAGGAGGCCAATTAAGAAGAAAGTATGCTAACAGTCTAGGTGGTAAGAGCCTGAAACAGGGAAGTGACCATACGAATGAAGAGAAGGAAAAAGACAGGAGAGGCTGTTCAGAGAGAAAGAACAAGATTTGGCAGCTGACTGGCTACCAGGGTGGGGTGGGGGGCGGTAAGAGAGAATTAAGAGTCAAGGATGGGTCACAGGTTGTGATCCCAATTACTTCCAAGGATGGCAGTGACCTAGAAAGGAAGAGGGATGGGTTGGGGGTGGCAGGAACATAATGTTTGGGGCATGCTGAGCTTAAGATACCTACAGGACATCTGGTGGGAGATATGTAAGGAGAAGTTAGTAATGTGGGAAACACGGGAACTGGATACATAAAGCCTGGCTAGACTACTGTCATCCCCCACTTTCCCATCCTTTCCCACATCTCCTTAAGGATTATTTTGTATCACAGTATTTTTGAACAGGTTTCATCCCTCTTACATGTCAACACCACGGGGGCAAGAAGCCTGTCTTACCTAAACTTTGTACCTTTCCTAGTACCTAGCAACCAGGACTTGCACACAATAGGGAGGGGGACTGGACCTATGATTTCATCAATACTGTATAGGAAACTCCTTCAATGAATACAGGCCAGAACCTTCTCGGTAACTTATAATTCCAGATTCTAAGTACTGGATGGGTAAGTGACTCGCCTGGGGGCACACAGCTAGTATGTGTCAGAGGTAGAACCTGAACTCAGGTTGTGCCAGCCCCAAGGCCAGCTCTCAGTCCACTGTGTCATGCTTTCCTGGCACTGGATGTAACTCAACAAGCAATTACTAAGGTCCTCCTAGGTGCTCTGCATTGTGCCTCGAATCTGGAACAAGAAAATCCTTGCTGACAAGGAGCTAACATCTTACTGGGACAATAAGACATTTAAACAGAGGAAGACACATAGTAAAATTTGAGGAGGGAGAGTGTACTAAGTAGGGAGATCAGGGAAGGCTTCCAGGAGGATGTTGCCTGAGTTCATTAAGCCTTGAAAATTCTGAGAAGTGAAGAAGGAATACATTCCAGGCATGCAAGACAGCTGGGGTGGGGGGGTGGGGGGGCAGAGACAAGAGGCAGGGGGTGGAATTCAGAGAAGGGTAAGCAGGCAGCAATGTTAGAAGGTGTAGGGGACAGTAAGCCTGGAAAGGTGGGCTGGAGACAAACTGTGCAGGGAGGGCTTTAAAAGAGTCCATCTCCTTTTCCTTCTTCCAAAGTGCTACCCTCATCTCCTCACCTCCTTCCCAGTAAGCTTTTCCTAATCAACCCTACCTTCCTGGGCACTCTTTTACTAGGTCTCAGTCTTCTAGGTGCTCACAGATTCATTTGCAGTTGTTTGTACCTACAAAAAAGTGTTTCAGTTCTATTCAACCAAGCTGAATTTTGTGGTGGGTTTTTTTTTTTTTTGCATATTTGCATTTGTTGGTATTTCCTCCCATTTAGAAAAAGGGCTCCTACACGGCAGGAGCTGAGTCTCTTTTCTTCAGCATTCTTTGGGACATCTGGAACTCCAGCCTGCAAAGGCTTTCCCTACTGTCTCCAACACCAGCACCCCCACTCCCAATGCTGCTGCTGCCTGTCAGGGGTTCTCCATTCCTCTTTAAGGAGTCAAGCGCCAGGGCAGATTAGTGCCCAGTTACCTACCCAGGCAAAGGCCACACAGGTGTGGTACATAGGGGAGGAAGCTGGGACAGAGGTCCGATACCGGCTGAGCATGACCAGGTTGGCTAAGCCATTGAGGAAGGAGGCCACAGCTGAGGCTGGTTCTTGGAAGAAAAGGAACCGAGAGAAGGGCCACTGGAAAGGAAGAAGCGGCTCAGAGTCATGCATCACCTGGGTGCCACAACACACATCCACAGCTTTATGAGACAACTTCCGCAATCATCAGGAAAGTGGGAGGCCTCTCTTCTATGTTTCTGTCTCTCCTACTTGGCCTCAGTCCTGAATGATCATACGTTCCCTTACAGTGATTTGGGCCTGGTTTGTAGACCAGAAACCTTCGATGTTGCTTTGCACCTACAAACAGGCCTGGGAGTTCTACTCAATTAATTTGCATCACAGGCAAGTATACATTTGTGGGTATTTCTTCCCCCCTGGAAAGCTCCATTGGGCGAAAGGTTGGGAGGATAAAACAAAACGTCTGACCAAATTCACAGCCTCAGGCCCTGCTCTTTCCTATGACCTGCGCAAGATCCTGTCTGGGGCTGCAAACTGCTCCCCTTGGAATACCGAGGCTGAGCAATGGGAAGAACAGGGACTGAGAGCCAGGACACCTGGGTTCCCATGTGATCTCTTCCAGTTACTGGCTGTGTGACTGTGGGTCAGTCACCTGGCTCACCATTGCCTTTCTGTGTCTCCCCATATATCCATATTGTACTGTATTTGTAAAATGGGCCTCACATTACAGCATCTACCTGTCTATCTCACATGGTTTTACTGAGGACTGAATGAAAGATTGTATCTGTGAGACCATATTGGAAGCTATTTAAATGTTTACTATCACCAGTTATGATGATGACCTACCTCCACTGCTGGAGAAACAAGTCAAAGCATGACAGCAGGTTGAGAAAGTCTTATTTACTTACAAAATCTTTTTCTTACTATTAAAAAAAAATGACAACATCTCTGCCTGAAAGGTCTGTGTTCCTATAGCATCCATGAGGCCCATGCCCGGCTCACCCATCTGGTCTCCCCAGGCCTGGGACAAGACACAGAGTTCCCACTGGATCGTCAGAAATGAAAACAAGGTCAAAAAGAAACAAACAGCCCAGGGCCCACTTCCTAGCACTGTAGCCTCCTAGATCACGCTCTTCCAGCCCACAATCCAACTCCTATCACCCTCCCCCGGCTCACCGGAAGGCTGCCCCCCAAATACACCTGTCACCATCCTTTCTTCCAACTCACCTTTCCATGAAACTGAGGAACTCTGTAACCTTCCCGGAGGTAGAGGCCCACAGTGACCCACATGCATTCATACTTACAGTCATCCTTACAGGTCCAGCCTGAAAGAGACAAAGAGTTTCTTAGTAACCCCCAACCCTACTCTCTGTCTTAAAAAATCTGGATGGGGACTCAGAGAAATTTCATTTGCAGATCAGTGAGAATTAAAATAGAACTGAACACTCTGGCCTCTATCCCCATGACACTCATCCCCAGGATGAGATGACACCTAAGAGAAGGATATTGAAAGCCGGATGAGAGTTGACTGGACAAATAGAGAGATTTTCTGATTCTCTAAAGGAGATAAAACCCATCTGAGCTGGGGTCTTCCCCACCCACCCAAAGGCCCATCTCCTCCCAAGTTTGTTTTCACTTTATGCAGGAGAGAAGTCCTTGATGCAGGGCCTGCCTCCTTCTCTCCCCACCCCCACCCCCCACTTTGTCTCTTTACCTCCACAGAGAAGATTTCCCTTGTTCTGTAATATGAATGGAGAAAAACTAGGTCATCTCCCCATCTCCCAATATGGCTCAAAACTCCTGGCTCCCACACACTGCAGGGAGTATGTAGCACAGAGCTCTGTATGTGCATATGTGGGCCATTTGGGGGCCAAAAGAGCTAACAATGGTGGGAAGAGCATTGTGTTGGGAGTTAGGGGATATGGGCTCTATCCTGGATGCTTCTAACTGGCTGTGTGATCCTGGAGAAGTAAGTTCACTCCCCTGGGTCTTCATCTGTAAAATGAGGCTGATTACATGGTCCCCAAGGCCCCTCTCAGCAATAAGATTCTAGAATTCTAGCTCTGGACCAGAGGTGGCCTGAATTCCATAGCCCCACCCTAGTCCCAACCACCACTGAACTTAATCCAACTAAATTCAATGTTTTCAAAATGACAACTATGTGCAAGGCACAGAGGCACCGAGATGACAAAGATGAAAAACAACATAGTCCCCTTAGTTAATCTGTTGACAATCTAACTAGGGCAATTGTGTATAATGTACACAAATGCCTATTATACAAGGGAGAATAGGGTAAGGATGAGGAAAGGCCTAGAAAAATGCTAAGAGAAATTTGGAGTAGGAGAGATCAATTTCAGCTGGGGTAGGCCAGGAAGGCTCCATGGAGGAGGTGGTACCTGAGCTAGGCCTTGAAGTGGCAGAGGTATGGGAGACAGCCTACTCCTATAAGAATATATAAGGCAACACTAGGGACCAGGTGGCTAGAATGCAGGGTTTCTGAAGGGGCATAAAATGAAAATGAAATAAAACTGAAAAGGCAGGATACACCAGATTACAAGGGCTTTAAATGTCAAACTATGGAGTCTGCATTTTAGGTGATAAGGAACGAAAGCCAGCAAAGAATCTGGGGAAGGGGAATGATGTAATCAGAGCTCTACATTAAAAAGATTACTTTGGTGATCAGCATAAAGATGAGGCTGCAAAGGAAAGAGGTTGTTTGGGAAGTCCAGGTTAAGAGGTTATAAGGACCTGAACCAATCCAATCCAGTCAGGCCAAGCCTGTCGATTTCACCTTCACAGAAGACCTTCTCCTCTCATCTTCACACCTGTCAAATAGGCCCCCTTCTCTCCTCTGATGGTGCCATCACTTTAAGGCAGGCCCTCATTTCCTCACACCTGGATTATTTTTACAGCCTGCCGGTAAGGCTGCCTGTCTCAAGTCTCTCCCTACATCAATCCATCCGGCACTCAGACACTAAAGCAATTTTCCTAAAGCACAGTTCAGATCACATCACCCCTCTATTCAATAAACTCCAGTTTGTCCACATACAAAATCCTGTTTGGTGATTAAAGTCCTTCATAAGTATCTCTCGTTGTGTTACACCTTACCCCTCCTCCTCTTCCCTCATGGACTCTTCTATCCAGAGACGTTGGCTTTCTCCTTGTCCCAAGCACAAGACTCTCCGTCTCTCAGCTCCATTTCTTCTCCGGAGGTCCCCTGTACCTGGGATGCTCTCCTCTCTCATCTCTGCCTCCTGATTTCCCTGGCTTCTTTCAAGTCACAGCTCAGCCCACCTTCTACAGGAAGCCTCTCCCAATCCCCCTTAATGCCAGTGCCTTCCCTCTGTCGATCACTTTCTATTTATCCTGCATTTGGTTTGTTTGTGCGTTGTATCCATGAGGCTGTGAGCTCCTCAAGGTTAAGGGCTGTCTTTAGTGTTTCTTTGTACCTTTAGTACTTAGAATAGTGCCTGGCACATAGTAGGCATTTAACAAATGTTTACTGACTGACTTAAGAAAGGAAGCAGCAACAAGAGCTGAGAAGTGGGTATGCGTGCAACAATATGCTGGAGATAGAATTAATAGGTTAGCCCTGCCCCCTCCCAGTTCCCAGAAGCCTCTCCACTAAGCAAGTAGTTGGACGTGGAGTACGATGGAGAGGAAAGAGTCAAAAATGCCTCCAGGTTTTGAGCCCAAATGGCTCAGAGAAGGACTGTGCTATCAGTAAAAACAGGGAAGCCAGAAGGAGAATCAAATGATCACAGATTAGCGCTGGAAAGGCCCTTGGAGGCCTGTCTTCCAATACTATCATTATACAGGTGAGGAACTGAAGCCCAGAGAGGTCACAGCTTGTTTAAAAGCAGAGCCAGAGCCCAAACGGAAGCCCTCTGATTTCACTTTATTTCAAACCTAGTGATCTCTCCATTGTACTATGCTGCAGTTTTTTGGGGGAAGATGAATTTAGTTTGGAACACATTGAGCTGGAGGTGTGGGAGTGATATCCAGGTGGAGAAATCCAGCAGGCAGATGGAAATTCAAGATTGTGGCTCAGGGGAGAGATTAGAGCTAGAGATCTACATTTTGGAGTCATCTGCAAGGGGTGATAATTGAAACCATGGGAATGGATGTGATCACCACAGAAGAAATTCTACTGAAAGGAGAGGTTTGAGAGTGGGACCCTAGAAGACATTTAGAGGGCAGAAAGAGGAAGATGAATCAGCAAAAGAGGCAGAGAAGGAACGATGAGAGAAAAGGAGAACCAGGTATAACAGTGTCACTGAAGACAAAACAGGCGAGATTAACCAGAAAGAAGAGGTGACAGTGCCCCTAAACTGCAGAATGTCAAGGAGGGTGAGGACAGAGAAGAGGCGGCTAATAGCCATGAAGAGGTCACTGGTGACTCTGAGATTCTGAACAGTCTGAGGGAGTCATAGGATCATAAAGCTAGATCTCCTGAAACTGTCACCAGTGACCTTCTCATTGCCAGATCCAGTGGTCCGTTTACTGTGCTCATCCTCTTGAACATTTCTTCAGCATCTGACACTGCTGACCAGGCCCTCTTCTTCCTTGGTTTCTGGGACACTAAGTTTTCCCAGTTCTCCTGATACCTCTTTAATAAGTCTTTCTTAGTCTCCACTGGTTCTTTTTTTTATATATATATATTTTCTTGATGTGTGTGTATACATACATACATTCATACATATATACACACACATATATGTATACATATACACGCATACATACACACACACTGTGCTGTTCAGTTGTTTCAGCTGTGTCCAACTTTTTGTGACCCTATTTGGGGTTTTCTTGGCAAAGATACTGAAGTGGTTTGCCATTTCCTTCTCCAGCTCATTTTGCAGATGAGGAAACTGAGGCAAACAGGGTGAAGTGACTTGCCCAGGGTCACATAGCAAGCATCTGAGGCCAGATCTGAACTCCAGTCTTTCTGATTCTAGGCCTGGCACTCTATCAACTGTGCAACCCAGCTGCAGAGTGAGTGAGTGAGTGAGTGTGTGTGTATGTGTTTCTCTAGGCTCAGAACCCTAGTGTCAAGTCAACAATCATTTATTAAGGACCAACTGTGTCCCAGCATTATGCTAAGAGCTGAGAGGGCATAAAGGCAAAAACAGGCCCTGCTCCCAAGGACTCCATAGTCTAATAGGGAAGACAACACGTAAACAACTATGTATAAATGAGCTATATATAGGATAAATTGGAGGTGATCTCTGAGGGAAAGCACCAGCATTAACAGGGAATTTCGAAAGGCTTCTTGCAAAAGGTGGGATTTTACTTGAGATCTGAAGGAAGCCAGAGAAGCCAGGAGGTGGAGATTAGGAGGAAAAAGAAGAAGACAGCCAGCAAAAAGGCACAGAGTCAGGAGATAAAGTCTTTTGTTCAAAAAAAAAAAAACCAGCAAGAAGGCTGATGTCATTGCATAGTAGACTATGTGAAGGGGAGTTAAAGTATAAGATGACTGGAAAAGTAGGAAGGAACTTGGAGGCCTCTCTTCTAATACTCTCATTATACGGGTGAGGAACTGAAGCCCAGAGAGGTGATAATTTGTTTAAAAGCAGAGCCAGAGCCCAAATAGAAGCCCTCTGATTTCACTTTATTTCAAACTCCATTGTAAAACAGAGGATTTTTACATTTGATCTTGATGGTAATAAAGAGCCACTAGGCTTTATTAAACAGGGGAGGTTACATGGTTAGACCTTCATGTCAGGAAAATTACCTTGATAGCTGAGTAGAGGATGGACTGGAAGGAAGAGAGACTTAAGGAAGGGGGCCAATAAAGCTATTGTATAACAGGCAATCAATAGTTTAAGCAGGAGGTGATGAGAGTGTGCACCAGGGTGGC
The DNA here is from genome assembly GCF_011100635.1 of Trichosurus vulpecula. Taxonomy (NCBI): domain Eukaryota; kingdom Metazoa; phylum Chordata; class Mammalia; order Diprotodontia; family Phalangeridae; genus Trichosurus; species Trichosurus vulpecula. Next base: position 185,491,916 of record NC_050576.1, on the reverse strand, counting down.
ACAGCAGTGTCAGAGGAGAGAAGGGAGCGCATATTAGACATGTTTCAAAGACAGAATCTACAGGATCTGGTAACAGATTCAATCCTATTTTATAGATGAGAAGACCACCTTCAGTAAGAGACCCTTCCCACTAACCACCCTCCCCCCAAGGGGCTAAAGTCTTACCCTCTAAAGGTTATCTTCCAACTACTCTGCATGCATCTTGTCCCATACACATTATCACTCCCATTAGAATGCAAGCTCCAGAGGACAGGGACCACCTTTCTTTTTACTAATTGTATCCTCAGCCAGTAGGTGGTTAACAGATGTTTACTGGATTTACTGGATTAGGGATTATTTGCAACACTGGTGCCTGGTCCATAGTAAGCAATGCTTGAGGACCAGAAGACAGACATTTCTTGGCCAAGGCTACTGAGCTAATTAGGATCAGAACCTAGACTAGAACCTAGGTCTCCTGACAAAAGAACCCAGGTTCCTTTACACCGTACCCTCTACTCTCGGGGACTTTCTTCAGAGAATTCCGCCTGTAGCTCTCTTCATAACACACTCTGCCTGTTTGTGCATCATTACCTCTCTGAGGCATTGTGAGCTGCAGGTGAACAAGGATAAACTCTGCCTCTCCCCTGCACAGCACACAGGAACTTTAATCAGTGTTTGTGGAATAGAATTAAATGGAACTGAACGGAATCGAATAATTACGATGGTGACGATGGCTAACGTTTTTGTGGTGCCTGTTATGTGCCAGGAGTTTTATCATCTTTTATCTCATCTGATCCTCTCAACAACCACCCTGGGAGGTAAATGCCCTTATTGTGCCCATTTTGAAGAGGAGGAAACTGAGGCTGAGAGAGGTCCGGTGACTTGCCGAGGGTCACGTTAAGTGTCTGCGGCCACGTTGGGACTCGGGTCTTCCTAACTCCAGGCCCGGCACTCTGACCTCTGCACCCCTTGCTCCTACCCCCAGGATATGCCAGGTATGGAGGGGGGCAGAGGATCCAAGGTTGGGTGGTCCAGGACCTCCAAGGTCATCACTGAGCTGTCATCCACTTCCCCAAACCTACCCGTGGGGAAACCAAGGCACAGACGCCGGAGAGGAAGAGGGGGAAGGCAGGGGACAATGAGGTGGGTGAGGGGGCGGGGGCGTGGCCAGGCTACTGGGCGGAGCCTCCAAGAGGCGGGGCTCCTACGCGGGGCGGGGCTTACCTGCCAGACTCATGTAGATTGGCTGGTGGGAGCGGAAGTGCTGTAGCCCGGCCCCGGAGCAGTTCCACTCGTCGCAGCGGAGGACGCAGTCTCGGTACACGGGCTCCCGGTCACCTTGGGAGGCGTCCGCTAGCGCGGCGGCGCCGGCCAGCAGGGCCAGCAGGGTCGTCCGCCCAGCCATCCCAGTAGCCTGGGCCTGTGGCCGCCTCCCTCACCTCCGCTTCCGGTCTCGCCGGAAGTGTTGGGTGTTCATTCTTCACCAAACCACACCCCCCTCGGTTCCTCACCCTTTCACTTCCCCCATTCGCCGTGGTGCGCTTCCTGAGGGTTCCGAGGCTCCGCGGGTAACCTTCCGACCCTCGAGGAATGTTTGTCTTGGGCGACACTACCCCGGCCTCTCCTCGCCAGTTCCAGAATTAAACTGTTAAAACATCGGATTCTGTTTTGTTTTTTGCTGGACTGGTTAAGGCAGTTTGCTGTCGAGACATGTCGCGATAGTACATCTGCTATTGCTACAAAAAAGACTTGGGGCCCGAATCCTGAGACTCCCAGGCCACCTGAGAGCAAGTTCGGCTGTGGGGAAAAGGAGCCTGAAGAGTGAATGTGGGTGGGTGGAGAGCAGGAAGTGGGAGGTTGGGCTGTAACCCCCAGAATATGGGAGCTGGAAGGGACTTGGGGAGCATCTAGCCCTAGAGTCCCTGGTTTGGCGTAGGAGGAGCTTGCCCATGTGTTACAGGAACGATGTGGCTAACCACGTGAGCGTCCAATTGAAATTAATCTAATCTCTTTATTTGTTTTGCACATATGCATGCTAAATTCCGGAGTGTAAAGGAAGGTTTTTCTAATGTGCATATGCACGGGAAATGCCAGAATTTTTTGCCTTTCATATTGAACTGGGGATGCTGGAGAGGTTAACTGAAAGCCTAGGGGCAGGTGGACCGGAAACGGTTTGGAAGCCACCCCTCCAAAATATCTAGTTCAACCCTCTCATCTTACAGAAGAAAAAACTGAGGCTCAGAAAGGGCAAGTGACCTAACGGCAGGCACACAGCAAATTATTGACAGAACTGGCGCCAGATCTAACCCGATTCAGTGCACCTTCCACCACAGCTGGCTGCCTCCCTCTGAATCTTACTAGAAGAGGAAACTGAGGCACAAGGGGGAAAATGACCACAAAGGACACACACACCCCAGGAGGGCTTTGCACAGATCAAGCACTCCACAAATACTTGTTTATTGATTATAAAATGAGGAGGTTAGACTAGTTTGCTCTTTCGAGGTCTTTTACTGCTCTGATATTTTGTGTTCTGTGGTCTAATGTCACTTCCAGCTCTGACATTCCGATTAGGTGACTCCGTGTTTAATGTTAGTGAATTGCAGAGTTAAACGCAATTTTTTTCTGAACGTGGAACAGGGGCCATTTGGAAATACAAGTTTAGGGGTGTCCTTATCTTCTTTGATATTTATTCAGCGTCTGACGTTGCTGACTAATCTCTCTTCTTCCTTGGCTTCCTTGGAGACCAGAGGAGAGAAGAGAAGGCAAGTTTGAGGTTAAGGTAGTTTGAGGATCTGTTACTTCCCATATGCATATCCCGCCCACTAACTGTGGGTATACACCAATGCTCTGACCTGGTCCATCTTTCTCCTGCCTGTCTTTTTCTCTCTTTCTGTCTCTGTCTCTGATCTCATCAGTTCTCACAGGTTCAGTTGTCTCTAACCAGATGTTTCCCAGATTTACTGTATATCCAACCTTAGTCTCTCTGTCTCCCCATTTGAATACAAGCTCCTGGGATTGTTTTTTTGCTCTGTACTTATACCCTCAGTGTCTGGAACATAGTAGATGCTTAATAAATACAGTTGAATGATCGAGTTCTAGTCTCATCACCAACTGCTTACTGGATATATCCACCTAGATGTCCCATAGACACCTCAAACTCAACACATCCAAAACAAAATTCATTATTTTTCTCCTCAAATCCTCCTATCCTCCAAACTTCCATATTTCTGTTGAGAGCACCTTCCAGTCACTCAGGTTCGCAACCTCAGTCGTCCTCCACTCTTTATTCTGCCCTCCCCTCCCTCCTTTATGCCATCCCCCCTCATATCCAAAAAGTTGCTAATTCTTGTCAGTTTTGCTCCTACAGCTCTTGAATTCATCTCCCTCTATCTCTCAGACAACTATTAAGCACCTGCCATGTGTTAGGCCCTATTCTAAAGTGCTGGGGATACAAAATGAGTCTAAAGACAGTCCTTACTTTCAATTACAGGCATTTCTGGTTTGGTGTTTTTGTTTGTGCTATGGAATGTGTGTGTTCATATATGTGTCTGGGAGGGGGCTAACTTGTCGGCATGCATATATGCGTCCTTCTGGATGTGCTTATGTGGGGGCCCTTGCATGAGCAGGGACAAGCCTGAGCCTATAAGTGGTCACCCTGCCCTGGGGCTGGGCTCCTTTCTTTACAGAATGCAGCCTTGGTTCAGGCCTTCATCACCTATTACCTAGACTATTGCAAGAGGATCTTCAATTGGTCTTTCTGCCCCCAGTCTCTTCTGTGCGCAGATACCAAAGAGATGTTCCTGAAGCATAGGTTCCTGAAGCATGTCATGTCACTTCCTGGTTTCATCCCCTTGTGTATCCTCTCCTGCTCTGCCGGCTTCTTTTCAACCTACAAACATACTTAGTTCTCCACAATCCTGAAATAAAAAACCACCACCACCACCACCACCACCACCACTACCACCACCCCCAACCTTCCCAAGACTCTGCTACCTAATCAAGCTCTATTCCTGTATCTCCCTTTCCTTTCACTGCTAAACTTCTAGAAAGAATAGTTTAGGCATTTATACTCTAATGGGGGTACAGATGCTAGCTCCATACCACCACCCACCCACTGAGTCCCCAGAAGTCTGGATTCTGTCACTAGAACTCTACCATACGTGCTTTCTCAAATCACTCTAAAGATGTCAATAACCTCTTAATGGCTAACTTCCCTGGCCCATATTCATGCTCCATCATCCTTAACATCTCTGCAGGATTTGATGCTATTGACCATTTTGTCACTCTAGATACTCTCTTCAGTTTGTTTACCTTTTGTTGTTCATTCGTTTCAGTCATGTCTGACTTTTCGTGACCCCGTCTGGGGTTTTCTTGGCAAAGATACTGGAATGGTTTGCTATTTCCTCCTCCAGCTCATTTTACAGATGAGGAAACTGAGACAAACAGGGTGAAGTGACTTGCCCAGGGTCATACAAGCTAGTGTGTGAGGCCATATTTGGACTCAGCAAGATGAGTCTTCCTGACTCCAGGCCTGACACTCTATACACTGAACCACTAGCTGCCCAGTTTTCCTTTTATCAGTCTATTTCTTCTCTGTCTCCTTCACTCTTCCTACCTCCTAGGTGTTAATTCTCATAAAGTTCTTCCCTAAGCCCTCTTTCATTTCCCTTCTAACTGTCCCCCAGAGTCCCATCCTCAGTCTTTTTCACTCTACACCCTCTCTCTTGGTGAGTCCATCTACTCCTTTGACTTTAATTATCAGCTCTAGGCAAAAGACTCCCAAATCTATCAATCCTGAGTTTCATTTCCCTATCTCCAGCTCTCTGCTGCATTTCTTCATCTGGATGTCCCACTGGTACCTCAAAGTCAACTTGTCTGACACTGAACTCATCCTCTTTCCCTCGAAAGACATATTCTTTCCAATGTAAGTCAATTCAGTGTTTAAAAAAAAAGTCTAGCACCTGTCATGTTTAAGATGCCTTGCTCAGCCCTGAGGATACAAAGATACACAGCTCTGGGCTTTGAGGAACTTACCAGCTGATAGAGGGTGGCAGAACACAAGGGATATATTCATCTTCCTTACCTGGTTTTGCTTCCAGTCACTCTGGTTCAAAACCTCCATGTCCACCTATGACTCTTCCCTCTCCCTCACCCTCCACATCTAATCAGCTATCATGTACCAGTCTTGCTTCTTTCTCTCTTTCTCATCCATTCTGTGTTTTCCGCTCATACTACCCACCCCCTCAATTCAGGCTCTCATGCTTTCTTATCAGTAATAGCCTCCTAAACGGTCATCCTCCTCCCATCTCTACCCTTTTTCAATCTATCCTGCTAAGATAATGTTCCTAATAATGCACAGTTCTCATTTTATCACCTAGTGCTCAAAAGTTGCTTGTAGGCTAGAATACAAGGTTTCTTAGCCTGGTATTCTAGGCTCTCAGTAGACTAGATCTGGTCTACCTTTCCAGACTTATTTGACTACATATCCCTTCACCCAGACTTCATTTTAACATTCATTTAACACTGTACAGAGAAAAATAATTATTTCTCATATTAATAGCCAATTATTAAAATTGGGGAGACCCCAGCTTTTTTTTCCCCCTGTCCTATTTTCTTTTCCAATTTCTCTAGGATAGGGCTGATAGAAAATAGGATGAACATTCTCCTCATTCTGGGCATTGCTACTCTACCAAACTAGCTCAGCCTTGGGTAGGGGCTCTAGATTCTTTGCCAAGGCTGGGGTGGTAGTCTGAGTATGGGGATAGGCTCTCTGGCTAAGAGTGACTTGATACCACTCTCAGCCCCTCATTGGAGTGAACTCATTTGTCTTTGTAAAGTCTGCCTGTCATTAATTGTTAACCAGTCAAAGTTGATTGCCATCCTCAGGAACACTCCTCTTCCAAAGGGCATGTGAGTCCCTATCATGGTTGCCTTTGGCATTTGAGAGTGCCACTGACATGTTTATTAAAACTACTGGCATTATTAATAAAACAACTAAGTACCTGGAATTATATCTCTCGAACTTTTTAAACATCACATTACTTATTATTGTCTGTTCCCTCATCATCTTGCTGTCTTCCACGTCTGTACGTTCACATAGATCATCCCACGTAACACACTTCCTCCACATCGCCAACCATTCATTCATTCCACAAACATTATGGTGTATGTGTCAAGCACTGAAGTAGATGCTAGGGATGAAGGACTCAGCTGAAATCCTTCCCTTTCTTTAAGCCCCTAGCTCAGTGTCACCTCGTCCATGCAGACTTCAAAGTCTTTACAGATCTGTCTGTTCTTAAATATTTGTTTTCTAGCTCTCTACTTTGTCTTTATTACATACTACCTCATATCATTCTTATTTGTGTATATACCTAATTCCCTCTTTGCTACCCCCTCCCCTGGCCCCATCAGCTGTAAGTTCCTTGAAGGCAAAAATTGTTATTTTTTCATCTTAGATTAATAAAAGTATTTGTTCTGTAAAACTTGGACTCAGTCAAAAGGCTGCACTCAAGGACCTAAAGGGCCATATGTAGCCTTGAGGCTGCAGGTTCCCTACCCCTGGACTAACTCATGAATTTAAGATAGCCTTTCGAGTCTTACCCAGAGACTTCTATTAATTCTGCTGCAGGCTTATAGTACTTCTCTGAGTGTTCCTATCCCCTTTGAGGAAAAAACAGGATTACTAAGGAGTCAAGCTTTCCATTCTTAAGGTAAACCCACGTCTCTAGGGATTTATACAATCTTCCAAACTTATAGTATGACCCTAAGTGAGGCCCCCAAAAGAGGACAGTGATTAATGTCAATGAAGAGTCTACCGTAGGGAAAGGAACCATGTGTACAAAAATATTTAAAGTAGCACTTTTTGTTGTAGCAAAGAACCGGCAACTAACAGGGTACCCATCAGTTGGGGAATGCCTGAACAATTTGTGGTCTGTTAATGTAATGGAATACTATTGTAATGGAAAAAGAAAATGGTGAAAGGTACAGATTCAGAGAAACATGGGAAGATTTGTATGAACTGACCTGAAGTGAAGTGAGTAGAACCAGGAAAACTGTATATGAGGACTACTTTATGGTAAGGTTCACCAACTTTGAAAAACTTAAAAACTGATCCGTGCAATGAGCAGTCATAAATACAGACTACTACTAATAATAAATAATACAAATAATAATAATAAATCATGCTTCTTCCCACCTCTTGGTAGAGAGGTGATAGAAGAGAGGTGCAGAATAGTGCATTATATTTCCAGACACAGCAAATGTACAGATGTGTTTTGCATGACTTTTTTTGGTTGTTGTTGCAAGAAAGGGCTTTTTTTTTTTTTTTAGGAAGGGGAGAGTTATAGTAAGCACTGGGGGTGGTGATAATGATGCAAAAGAAAAGAGTATCAATGAAAAATACATGTATGAGAGAGCAAAAGGAAATTTGGAAGGGGTCTAAGATACTAGGCTATGTTGAGACTAAGCCAAGCTACTTATAATAGAGAATTTGCAGTTTCCCATACAATCTTTTCTGTACCTTGTATGTAGAGATGTTCATGTTTGTTGAATTCATAATGAGCAAATAGAAAGGGAAGTGGGGAAGAGAGTTTTACCACCTCTTCCTAAGCCTACACAGTCCATATAACTCACAGTTCCAGTAAAGTTTCAGATTTGCTCTTCTAGATCATGACTTTTCCCTACTGCTCCTCTGCTGTAGCTCTTGCTTTTTCTATGAAGTAAATATGGTCTGGGACTTCCTCTACTTGGCCCTCTTCATCTGGTGCTGGTTCTTAGATACCCTTTGAAGGGCCATGTGATTCCAGCTGTCCTAAGGAGGCATCCAGGTGGCCCTTCCTGGGAACCGAATCCAAATCTCTGTGTAGCCTTTCTCTGTGTTTCTTTGTTCCCAGTTTTCCAATTTCTTCAGCTTTTAGAGCCCCTATAGTCCTTTTAATGACCAATCTCAAGTGTATAACTTAGGTGCTTGTACCTGGGCAGCTAGTGGACGGAACATTGGGCTTGGAATCAAGAATCCTCATCTTCATGAATTCAAATCTGGCCTCAGACATAGCTGTGTGACCTTGGGTAAGTCACTTCACCCTGTTTACCTTAGTTCCTCATCTTTAAAATGAGCTAGAGAAGAAAATGGCAAACTACTCCACTATCTTTGCTAAGAAAACCCCAAAATGGAGTCATAGAGATTCGGACGTGACAGAAATGACTGAACGAGAATGCTATCAATAAATCCTCATCCAATTGGATATTCCATTTCTGTCCCAAATTCAACATATTTAAAACAGAACTCATTATCTTTTCCCTTAAACCCTCTCATTTTCCAGTCGTATCTGTTTCTGTTGAAGGATTCTTCCAGTCACCCATGTTCACAACCTCAGAATCATCCTCCATTCCTCACTCTTCCCTCATCCTCCATATCCAGTCAGTGACTAAGTCTTAGTGATTCCATCTCCACATCATCTCTCTCACCCATTTCAAGCTCACATTACCTCTGACCTGTACTCTTACTTCCTCCTAATTGGTCTCTTACCTCTAATATATCTTCCACACATCAGCCAAAGTAATATTCTTGAAGCATAGGTTTGACCGTGCCACTTCCCTGTTCAAGAAACTCTCATAGCTCCCTATTGCCTCCAGAATCAATCAACACGCATTTGTTAAGCACTTATTATGTACCAAACCAATACAAATCCCTCCGTTTAGCATTTAAAGTCCTTCCCAATCTGACCCCACCCTACTTTTCCAGGCTTATTACATATTACTTTTCTTCATAAGGTCTCCATTCCAGCCAAACTGGCTATTTGCCTTTCCCCATACATAACATTCCGTCTCCAATCTCCATACCTTTGCATAGGCTGTATCCCCCCAACCTGAAATGCACTCCCTCTCTCTGAATCCCTAGTTTCTCTCAAAGTTCAATTGAACCCTGCTATCTGTTAGAAATTTATCTTAATGGCCCTCTAATTTCTAATGCCCTGTCTTCCCAGAAGGTACTTTGTATTTATTTAGTTATTTTGCGTTTATTTTCTGTGTACATGTTGTTTTCCCCCAGTCAACTGTTAACTCCTTCTGTCCTGAAGGACAGAAATGGCCCCGCTTATATTTATGTATGTGTACCACAGTACCTAGAGCATAATAACACTTGATTTATTGATTGCCTGACACATAGAAAGAGCTTAATAAATATTTATCAAATGAATGAATGAAGTGGAAGTTACCTATGTGATCCTCCATTGCTATATCCATGTGGGGTCAAAAAGGGACTAAGGGACAAGACATCTTCATATCTTGAGGAGGATTTGGGGGACAAAGAGACAGTAGGTGGTTTTCTCTGGTTGTCCTGGTCATAACAGATGCCTTTGTATCCCTGGGGCCTATCAAGGTACCTAGCAGGCATCTTGATAGGATAGCAATAATTAATTGATAGGTGATATAAGAAGAACTGGAAGAACATTGTACACAGTAACTGTAATTTTGTAACAATGATTAACTGGGAAAGACCTGTCTACTCTGATCGCTACCTGATCCAAGACAGTTCCAAAGGATTCATGATGAAAAAATGCTATCCACCTCCAGAGAGAGAATTGTTGAGCTCTGAATATAAAGTGAAGTATAATTTTGTCACTTTTAAAATTTTTCTTGCATTTTTTTTTTGCAATATGGCTAATATGGAAGTTCTTTTTGCTTGATTTCTCATGTATAATTGATATATTGCTTGCCTTCTCAGTGGGTGAGGGAGGGTGGGAGAGAGGGAAAGAATTTAGAACTCAAAATTTTAAAAGAATGTTAAAAATAAATTGAAATGGTTTTTAAAAATAATTAATAGAATCATAGATTTAGGGCTGGAAAAAACCTTAGAGATCATCTAGATTCAAGTACAACTCCTTAATTTATCTCCTCAAATGAGATAATGGATATAAAACACTTTGCAAACCAGTACTCTGGAAATTCCCGCTATGATTTGATAGATGAGGAAAAACTGTAAAATGAAGTTATGGGATTTGCATGAGGTCACACAAGCAGTAAGCAGCAGGTCCAGAACTGGAACCTTGGATTCTTGGATTCCTAATCCAGATTGTTGGATACCTAATCTAACATTCTGAATTGAATGGAGCATGGAGAATGATGCAGGCTAATTAACACACAGTCATGTAGGCATATATGTACATGCACACATTAATATGTAAATGCAAACTCAAGTGTACGTGCATACTGCTATTAGGACTTAGATTCAGGGCTGGGACCGGTTAACCCAGGGAGGTGGCCTGAACCTCGGACTCTTTCTCTCCTCCCCAATGTTTGTTTTCAATTCTCTGACCCCAGGGTGGCTGGTGAGATGGGTGGGGTTGAAGGGGAGGAGACTCCTAGGAAAGCACTCCTTTACAGATACACACATGCACACACACACACACACACTCAAACACACAATGCACCATGTGTCCCCAGGGCCTTGATGGCTAGTTAATGATTGATGGTATTTCACATGCCATTGATTCCCAGACTCTAGCCAGGCGACCCTTAGAGGTCACCCCAGAAAGGTGGTGCCCCACTCTCGCCTCCCTTCAACCACCAAGACCTAGAGAAGAGGCTAAGAACCTTCACTGTTTTCTTCCTGTCTTTGTCCTCCAGTCTCCCACCAACTTCTCAGGCCCTCGTTTTTCCATTTTTTCTGTCATTCAGCTTCTCGCCATCTACCCTTCATCCTTCTGGCCTTCAGATTTCCCTCTAAGCTCCCTCCCTTCTCTGCCTTTGCTTCATTCCCTCCTCTTCCTCATTTCCTCCTCTCTTTGATCCTTGGTTACTTCCTCCATTCACCCCTTTCCCTGCACCTCATTTTCCTCCAATATTCACTGCCTGTGTTGTTGCTGTTCCCTAATGTCCCCCACTCTCGATTTCCCATTCCTGATCTCTCTCCCTATATATAGAGAGAGTATTTATATATGTACTGTATATATAGAGCCACCTTTATTTCAGCCTCCTGTCTCCGAGGTTCCCCAGTGCTCCTGACCCACCAGGCATTCCCTCATACTCAATCTTTCTCCCAGCCTCTCCTGCCAGGCCCTATGGGGAGAAGGGGGGGTGGGGTGGGGTGGGTTAGAAGCACAAGGAAAGGGAGATTCGAATCTGCTGGGCCCACCCCCTGCCCCCTCTTCTCTACTCTTTTCAAACAGCAGACAAGAATTTTCCCCCCTTCCTTCCTAGCTCTGAATGAGCCCATTCTCTGTAGCTGGAGCCCAGCCCCTCCGTGAGCCTCCTCCCCAGGACTAGAGCTCTGACACCAGCTCCTCCTCCCCCCACCCTCTTGTCTGTCTAACCACTCCCCGATTCTTGCCTCCCTCCTTCCTCCTCAGCCAGCCACTGACACCTCATTGTTTTTCAGATGAAGACTTCTCTCTAGAAGGGTGGCTCTGGTTTGGAAGGAGGCGACCTAGGCAAAAGGAGTGACCACGATGTCTGCAATGGCCCCATTTGCTGTGTGCTGTAGTGCCCTTACCCCCAAGGTTTTCATAGGTAACCAGTGGCCTCTGGTCAGAGAGGACACTGATGGGGTACTTGATTTCTTACTGTTGAGCCAGTAGCTGAATCAAAGCCTAAAGTCCACCCCACCTAGTTGGTTTTCCTTGTCTAAGCTGGCCCCAGCTCACACATAGGAGAACTGGGGAGAGGGAGGAGGATGAGAAGAGACACAGAGCTTCTGGGCGGGGGGGGGGGGGGGGGGGGGGGGGGGGGGCGACAAACTCTTAACTCTCCACTTTCTCCCTCCCAAGTGTTAAATGTACCCTCATTAAGATGGTATCAACTCCCCACACCCTCACTTTCCCTAGGCTTCAAATCTCCTGTGTGAGCCAACAAGATTTCACTGACAATAACAACCATCTTTGTGTTCATCTTTGTTTTGTGTGTCTCATACGGGTTGGAAGAGCCTCGCTTCTCCACTACCAGGAGGGTCCCGGTTGGAAAAAAGGGAATTCTGGATAGAAAGACCTCCCCGGACCCAAAGAAACCCTATGGGATGAAGGGAACCTGAAACAGGAGTCCCATAAATGGGACCCTGGACCCAGAGAGAGTCTATAGGCCAGTGGAGAGATTCCCCCAAAAGTTCTACACAGAAACTCCCCAGATGGGTACATACCTCACAAGGGAGACCCTAAGCCCAGAGAGAACCTATCGAGGATGCCTCCGGCAGAGAAATTCCACATAAACAGAGGGGCACACAGACATTCCACAGAATCTTCAAAAGAGAAAACCCACAGAAAGTCCCCAAACGGAGAGAGGCCTCACAAGACAAACCCTGGGCCCAGAGAGAGGGCTCTGGACAGAGACCCTGGTGAGGCAGTTTCGGTCCTACAACAAATTTTGGGGGCTGCTTCACTAACATTAAGCAAATCTGTCCCTTTTCCACCTTGTTATAGTCAAATTTCTGAGCCTGAGTGGCTGCCTCTTTCTCTCAGAGCCTGAGGAAAGGATGCCTAGAATATCTCAAACTTAGTATATTCCCTTCCCTATCCTTCCACAAAGGAACTAGGACTTGGATCCACAAACCAAGGGCTCTGTAGGCATTTCAGGGGGTCTGTGAACTTCCATGAGGAAAAATCTTTATTTTCACTAACTTCTAATCTAACTGAAATTTAGCATTTCCTTTAATTACCTAAGACATTATTGTAAGAAGGGCTCCATAGGCTTCACCAGGCTGCCAAAGGGGTCCATGACACAAAAATAGTTAAGACGCCTGTTCTGGAAGAAGGGGTTGGAGTAGGGAGTTGAGGTGAGGGTGAGCATGGGGAGATGGAATGGAGCTTGTTAATAAAAGTAAGGGGAGCCTGGGTTAGGGGAGGATGGGGAAAGGCGGTCTTGATTAGGGTCCCTTCAAGAGTAGAGGGTTGTATAACAGGAGACTGGGAAAGCCTGGTGATGAAGAAGCAAAGTATCCCCAGTCTGTCCCCAGCCCCTCCTTCCAGGAACAGCAGGTTTCTAAAAAAGCCTCCAGATTCAGGGGAGATCAAGGCACCCCCAGGCCTAGCCAGGGAGATAGAAAGTAAAGCTGGGAGCAGCCACTGCCACTCCCAGAGACTTGTTGGAATGTAGTTAGGAGGGGGGGGGAGGGCGGGAGCGAGACCGAGCTGCGCGGTCCCGAAAAGAAGAGGAGGAGGAGGAGGAGGAGAAGGAGGAGAAGGAGGAGGAGGAGGAGGAGGGCAAGCACTGACTGCTTTGAGGAAGTACAGGAATGAAGTTGTAGAGCTGAGATTCCCTTGCAATCCTGGCTAAAAGAGAGAAGTCAGCAAAGAAGGAGAGAGAGTACCTCCACTGAGCCAGTGACTCGATCCAGGGGATTCCTGCCCGGACTGTGGTGGTTCCCAGGATCCCCTTATCTCCCAGCCCTCGGGTTCCGCCGGTGCTCCTCCTGAGCCTGGGAGCCATGGGCCCCGGGCCGAAGTGAGGACCATGGACCTGTCGGGCTGCTGCTGTTGGGGGCTCCTTCTGGTCCTTCTGCCCCCAGCAGTCTGGGGAACCCAAGGTGAGTCCGATTGGGAACGAACTGTCTGCAGCTCTTCTCTGCAAAGAATCCTCAAGGGGAAGAAGAACTGGGGGGACATTTGACAGGGGTGGGGAGTGGGAGCGAGGAAAGCAGACTTAGAGAGCATGGGAGTCAGTAGAGGAGAAATATGAGCAAGCCTCGGGGGAAGGGGGTCTCCCGGGAGGGCCTGGGGAGATGAAGTCAGAGAGATGAAGCCGGATGGGGAGGTAGGTAGACAGGGCAGGGGGTAAAGTTACATTGAAGGGGCCCGAAGTAGGGCTTGGGTCCCAGCCAGCTCTTGTCAAACAGGGAAATTGTCAAAAAGTTTTACAAAGTTGACCAGAAAAAATAAAGTCCTCCTGTGTGTGTGTGTGTGTGTGTGTGTGTGTGTGTGTATTTGTATGTGTGTGTGTGTGTGTGTTCCTTCTGTTTGGCTCTTAAAATCCACAGCCACTAATCTCCAGACTGAACTGGGCTGGGCTGGCTTTTCTCTGGGGGTCCCAATTTGTACCTCAGTCCTCCCTCCTCTTCTGCCCCCCCCCACTCTCAACTTCAGGCTGTTACTGCTCCAGTTCCTGCCTCAGGCAGGGGGGGTGGGAGGGTGCAGAGAGGTAACCAGTTGGACCAGGAGTGGGGAGAAAAGGCTCTAGGCTTGCTTGGATGTTACCACACTCACTAGTGTGGGGAGGGAGGCCAAGAGAGGGAAGAAAAGAGGGGGCGGGAAGGGGAGACAGTTGTTTTGAATAAGTTTCTTCTGGGCCAGTCTGGGAAGGAGAGAGAGGCTTAATTTTGTTGGGCTTAACTTGGCAGGTGTAAGGGATGGGACATAAAAAGGGGTTCTGGGTAGTCTTGGGGTAGAGGGGAGAGTTCCAAAGGTTGGGGACTTAGGGGGCAAAATAAAAGGGACCTCTTGGAGCTGAAAGGGTAAGGGATGTTGCTTTTGGTCTGGCCTTTTCCTTCATTGGGGGTGGGGGGAGAAAGGGATGAGGTGGGATAGGATTGAAGGCTGTTGAGGGCAGCATGCACTTGGGGAGAGGATCTTGTCGGATGTTGTCTCAGTCTGTTGAGTCTCCCTGTATGTGCCTTTGGGGGCGGGGTCTGTGTGTGTCTCGATGTCAGTAGGTCTGTTTTGTCTGTTTGTGTGTGTATTCCTTTGTGTTACCAAACAACACTCTGACTCCATAACTTGGGTTTCTTTGCACTCCCAGGATCCTTTAGATGGCTGGGTCAGGTTTGCTGGAAAGCCCTGAATAAACGTATCCCATCCTCCCTATTTGGATCCAGGACATAGTACCTGGTTTTTCCTCTCGACCCCACATGTTTAGCTTCCCTCACTTCTCTGATCCTCAATCCAGAGTCTCTTTAGACCCTAGCAGGGCAGTTAGCATGTAATCTGGAGTCCTGAAACTGTTTTTGTTCAACTGCTGAAAAAACTGGGTGGCCAAGAAGGGAGATCTGATGGGAGCTTCTGTTATGCTAGTGAAATGGGTCTATGGTTGCCTCCCTGCCTCACCTTTGTGCCTCAGTTTCCCCACTGGTTTCCCTACTATTGTTCTTATGCTCACATTTTAAAAACTCCGATGGGCCTGTTCAAAGGAGAGAGAAGATGGACATGCTGGGGATGGGGGGTATTGAGGAAGGGAGAGTCAAAGGGCCAGTTCATTATACAAGTTGCACCCTATCCCATTTCACCAGGGGCAGCATCCTGTGAGGATATGTCACAGATAATTCTACCTAAAGGAAATTACCTGTGAGGCTGGGGGAAGGGGCATTCTGGGAGGGATTTCAGAGTCAGGGCAAGAGGAGGAAATAAAAGGCAGAGAGGTCAAACTTTTTGCCAGGATCCTATCTCATAGGTTGAGGAACTACTGACTTGGAAAGCCATGTAAATTCTCAATGTCTATATTATCTACAGCTAATGTTTATTATTATTATTAATATTGAGGATGACTCCCCTTTCATCCACCACTTCCTCCCCCCACGGTAGTGGTTGTGCTCAAGGGGAGTAAACTCATTTTGGTATTAAGTATAATGGGGAAGATAAATCCACTTCATTTCAAAGGCTCAAAAAAACCCTTTAATTTTATCATTGATTGTTTTTGCTATGACTAACTAGTGAGACTGAGAGTCAATCACATTCCTAAATTCACTCTCTCCCTAGTGGCATCATCCTTAACAGTGCCATTTCTCTCTTTCTAGAAAAATAATTCTGACCCAATTCTCTAGTCTTCCAAGGGATCCCCCCCCCCAAAAAAGGGAAAGCATTGTCTTCTCCTAGTCTTAGGAGTTCACCTCTTTTGCATCATGGACCCCTTTGACAGTATGATGAAACCTATAGACCCCTTCTCTGAATAGTGTTTTTAAATCATCTAAAGACATGCTATATTTCAATTAGAGGTTAATGAAAATAACTATTTTCTTCTCTATCCAAACTCATGGACACGCTGCCCCACCCCCAAAAAAATCTATGGTCCATGGACCCCAGATAAACAACCCTTGCCCTTTGGTGTAATATAGAATACTGGACTTAAAAGTCCTGGGTTCGAATACCATCTATTGCATTTATTAGCTGTGTGACTCTGGACTCTACAACAACCTTGTTGGAGCCACAATTTCCTCATATATAAAAATAGGGTTCATGATACATCCACTCTTGTCCCACAGCATTGGAGCAGTGTTCACTGGGTGAGCCTGAGAAGTCCTGTCAGTGGGAAGAGGTTTTGAATGACGATTCTCTTCCTGAGCCACCACCTCTCCTCCACCTCCCACCTTCAGCAACAATAATTTATGTTGGCATCTCTCTACTGCTCATGCTTCTCTGGTACACACACACTGACACACAGACACACAGACACACACACACAAACACACACACACACACACACTTTCATCTCCCTTGTCTTCAGTTGATTGGGCAAAGGGGGGAAAGGGACAGGAGACTATCCATGTTCCATGAGCAGAATTCTGTTCCCTGGTCAGGGAGACTGGTTGGAATTGGGGGGTGGGGTCAGTGTTATTGAGGATGGCAGGAAGTCTTTGGGGTGTGGGTGGGAGTGAAACAACTGGGGCGGAAGACAGGGGAGGGAAAGGCAGGGAAGAGGGGGCAGCAAGTGAGGGCAGAGCAGGCATCATCAAGAGACTGGGTCTCTGCTTCTGTGGGTGGCATGGAGAGTTCTACCATGGGGGTAGTGTCAGAAACTCACCCCAAACTCTCTCCTGAAAGCATGTATTTGGGGCACTGGAATTAGGAATTGCACTGGTCTAGGGATTGTGGGTGAAGTGGAAGGAAATGGGGAGATCCTTCTGGGGTCTGATTCCTTCTAGGAGGAGTAAACCCTGGTTGTTGCTGAGTGTCATCATGGAGGACCACATATGAGAAAGGGATTGGTCAGGAATGAGGATGCCATATTGGTAGGACCTATCAAAACAAAAGGAGGCAAGCAGCTCAGTATAATAGAAAGAACACTGACTGTGGAGCCACAGGACCCAGGTTCAAAATCTATCTCTTAACAATTACTACTTGCGTGACCTTGGGAAAGTCACTTAATTTCCCTGAGACTGTATTTCTTTACCTCTAAAGTAAAGGGACTGAATTAAATGGTTCAGAGGTCTCTTTACAAAGGACCAGGGTATGATAAAGACTTAAAAAATACTAAGGGAAGATGGGAAACTAGACTGTGTATCCTCTGACTGTGGGTCTGGAAGAAGCTAGTAATTTTGACTTGGCCAGGGCCACAAGGTCAGTGTGTGTCAATGGTGTGACTTGAATCCAGGTCTTCCTGGCTTCTAAAACATATATACATTAAAAGTACATCTTTTTTTCTTGAATTCAGAAAGTCCAGGATCTGTGGACTTCTTGGGAAGAGGCAAACTGGAAGCAAGAAGGTTCCTTTGCAGGGAATGAGACTGATCTCAACTTTACGCAGAAATATCGGCAGAACCAATGGAGTGTGGGGCTCAAGGATAGAAAGAGTTTCAGAATAAAGAGCAAGTGTTAGCAGAGAGGGAAGTTCTGTGTCTGGAGGGGATGGAGAAAGGAGGGAGCCTGGGCAAGGATGGGAAAAGGAGTGTAATCTCCAAGTCCTCTGTCACAGTGTCCGTAGACTGTGATCTGGGTGTCAGTGTGTTAGGATGTCTGCTGGCCATTGGTGCTAAAACTAGAAGCTGGGTTGCTGGAATGAGTGAGTTTCTTTTTCCTCCTCTTCCTCTCTCCCCAGCAGTATGCAAACACTCCAATCTGGGAGTCTCATAATAAGCAGCTTAAGGGTCACAAAATGAGCAAACAAAAGTGCTGGCACTCAGGGCAATCTCCACTCCTTCTTCAGCCCCCTTTCTTCCCAAAGTTGAGATTCTTTTTGAAAGTTTATTAGTGACACTAAGAGTGTATATGAGCCACTGGACCTTTTTTCCCATGTCATTCTCCTGCCATACTGCTTTGGGTGTGTGCCTTAGAACAAGGGAACTAGTGGGGGGTGGGGTTAGGGGGGCTCCCTTCCCTGGGCCTTGGGCTGGGGCCTAGGGAGACAGCTGGGCTGGGACTGAGCAGCTGAAGTAGCTGGGGGGAGCTGGGCCCAGCAGCAGGGTCTTTATTTTGGGCCCTGTCTGCCCCTTGGCTCCAATTTCTCTTGGGAGCTAGGTGGGGGATGGGAACAAGGATGAGTTCCACAGGGGAGATAGAGGGAGAGGAGAAGCTTTCCCTCAATGTGGAAGGCTGGACTCTTGGGGTCCCTGTTTCTGGCTTCCAGTCCTTCCATTTCTCTCCTTGATAAGATTTAGTAGTTAGAGATAGAGGATCTTAGCATTTGGGAGGAGGGAGGTGGAGGCTCACAGGGAAAGAATCTCTTGGCTTCTGCCCTCTTTACATCCAGGCATCTGGCCTTCAGGACTCCCCTGCTCCCCCCAAACTCTCAGGTGGGCAGAAAAGTAGGGCCTAGATTGCATTCTTTCTCAGCCTTTGAGGTAGGGGATAAAACCTGCTGAGAGAGGAGGAGCCTGGGGTATGCTAGAGAAGAGGGAGAGGATTTGGGATGGAAGTGTTATGCAGGAATCCCAGGCAGCCCTGTAAAATGCAGGACTGTGTGTCTATAGTGGCCCTCCCTCTGCCTGCCACCCCTCTAGGCACACCCTCCCAGGTCAAGATGCATCAGGTGACTCATCTTCTCACCTGAGCAGAAAAACAAGTTCAGCAGGGCACATTAACCCCCTCCCTGCCAGCATTCATGGAACCAGCTGATAATATGACTACCCCCCATCTCCCACCACCACAATTTTTCTTTCAAAGAGGGCTAGGGAGGCCTCTTTGCCCTGATTTGTCTACCTGGTAGGTATCTCTTGTCTCAGTTAGCCTTGGGCCCAGGCAGACACCTGGCTGAGGTGTCTATCATGGTGTCACTCAGCTGGTGGTTAGCAGTATGTGCTTGGTGGTGGGGGTTGGGGGTGTGGTATGATGAGCTGTCTCTGTGGCAGAGCCTTTGCCAATTTTTTCCAGGCTCTCACCCCCTGTGGGGGCGTGGGGATCAGTTTGTACAGGGTTTAGGCACATACACACACCATTACCTTGACCAAGTTCTGCCGTGATTCTGGCTACCCAGAATAGTAGTGCTAAGAAGATCCACCTTCTTTCTAGGCTGGGGTCATCCAGCTCACCCTGTAGTGACCAGGGGCCCTGGCCTTACCCCACCCCCACCCCCACCCCCAACTCTGACCCTCACTAACACTTTCTGGGTGGTATTAGTGGTGGGAGGATATCCTTTGCCAGGAGGTTGGCATGTGGGTGGTATTGGAATGGGGTGGGGAAAATGCCCTGGGTTTGTTTGGGAGAGGGAGGAGGGGAGCTAATGATTCATCTTCCCCCTTGGGGGATTTTTACCCTATTGGCACCATGCCAGAGTCTTAGGGGACAGCCTCTGAGATAAAGGGGGGTTTTCTCTGTTGGGTCCTTTATGAGAGGAGGGGAGGATAAGGTCAGTTACACACTCCTACCCCATCTATGGTAAGCATCATGGGCCTGGGACAAGGCTACCATGCCCACTCTGGGATCTCCTGTCTTTTGCATGGGTACAGTTGGCAAATGATTCACTCCAAATCTTTCCCCCTTTAGCTCATAGTTTTGTTTAGTGGTTAACTCTTTGAGTAGAATTATGGGTCCAGTGATAATTGGGGTAGGCTGCTATTCCTTCATTGGGCTGGGACCTAAGCAAGTACCCTCCCTGTGTATTTGCGCCCTAGCCGGGGAAACAGGACTTCTGGGTCCCTGTGGTTGCTGTGAGAATTCTGGGTCAATGAGGTTTAAATGAACAGTGCCAGCACTGACCATGGCATATTTTCCCCCTCCTGCTAGTGTGCACAGGCACAGATATGAAGCTG
The DNA here is from genome assembly GCF_011100635.1 of Trichosurus vulpecula. Classification (NCBI taxonomy): domain Eukaryota; kingdom Metazoa; phylum Chordata; class Mammalia; order Diprotodontia; family Phalangeridae; genus Trichosurus; species Trichosurus vulpecula. Next base: position 185,472,058 of record NC_050576.1, on the reverse strand, counting down.
CAGTATCCTGCCAGTATTGAGAATCACCTTGACACACTGAGACACCTGTACCAAGGATGCCAGGTTGTACAGGGCAACTTGGAACTCACTTACCTGCCTGCTGATGCCAACCTCTCCTTCCTCCAGGTGAGACCCAGAAATTACTCTCTTCCCCCAGGTGAAATGGCACCTCCCCTTACCCCTCACCTCAATCTGGGACGTCTTCTCTCTCTCTCTCTCTCTCTCTCTCTCTCTCTCAGCAATCAAAATTAAATTATTTGCCCAGGGTCACACAGCTAGTAAGTATCTGAGGTGGCATTTGAACTCAGGTTCTCCTGCTCTATCCACTACACCACCTAGCTCACCCAACATCCACTCTCTTAAAGCTGACAAATCCTTTCTTGGATCTTCCTTCCCATTCCTCTACATCACCTACTCTTTGTCCTAAGTTGATCTCAAACAGCATTTTATCGCCTAGCTCTCTGATACACTTAAAATGTATAGGCTTCGCTCTTGAAGGTCCCCCGTGTTTTTCCTCCCCTTCAAGTCCTCTGCTCTCTCCCAGCTGGCCCCAGGCTTCCACCAAAGCATCTTCCCATGTGCCATACTGCTAGCCTTACTGAAATATTCCTCTAGGTGAGAGTAGTTGGTCAAGAGTAAATAGTCCAGTAGGCAGGAGAGGGAAACATCATAAAGCACTGATTTGGCGTCAGTCCATCAATTCAAGACCTACAGGGCACCAATAAGGGCAAGATTAGCTACAAAGCATCAGGTGTAAAACAGCTAGACCACCAAGGCCCCCCTCTCTACCCTACCAGCTAAGCGGCACATGGATAGAAAGAGCTACATTAGGACTCAGGATGACCTGAGTTTTAACACCTCTTCAGAAGCTATGGATACATCTCTAGGCAAGTCACTTAACCTCTCTCCCAGCCTCAATTTCCTCATGTGCAAAATCCAGGTAATAGTAACACCAACCTCATCTGACTAACAGTAAGAACCAAAGGAGATATTTGTAAAGGGCTCAGCCAACTCTAAAGGTGCTGTATCCAGACTAGCTGTTTTTGTTCCAGCCCCTTTTCAAATGTAGGCCCTCAGGCTTTTTTCCACTCAAACGTGGTTGGCTCAGACTCCTGAACACCCTTTAGACCGTTTCACCATCTTTCTCTAGTTCTGTCCTGGAGGCTCCATCCAGAGAGTAGCCTGTTTCAAGAAATGTTCTCTATTTACACACAGATCTCCTAGCCAAGTGTATCAGCCTTTGGAAGGCAAACCCTCTCCAACCAGTTTGTAGACTCTTAAGTTACAATTACAAGTCCAATTTACATTGAACTTCCTTAAAAGTTCTGCTCCAAAGGTTACAGTCCCGTTTACCTTATCAAGGCTTTGGGCTAACTCTACCAGGGAAGGAAGGCAGGGGAACCAGCTGAGACGTGGAAACCATTATCGATATGAAGGCTAGGCCCAGGCAATGCTTCCTGGAAAGATCAGAACCCTCCACCAAACCCAGCTTGAGGCCCTCGACCCAAAGAAAGGGACCAAGAAGGCAAACTCCCATTGTTGCTTCAAAGGGACAAGCAGACAAGCAATCCCTGCTCCCTTATCATAAAGAGGGGACATATTGAGGCACTTGAGGCCTGGGATTTGGGATACAAAGTGAAGAACCTTTCTTCCTAGCTATCTACATCTCAGGTATCCAGATCTCAGGGTCTGCATAACAAATAAATCTGGGGAGACCTCCCTTGTAAATGGCATTGCCCAAGAACAGCCTCCAAGCTAATTCTTGGATTGGGAGGGAGAATAGGACCTCCAACTATATCTGCCCCAGGTGCCAGAAGTCCAAGTTATGGCTCTGAAGGAAGTACTCTGTATTGTAATTATCTGTATTACCACAAGGCTCTAAGTTCCATGAAGGTCTAAACTAGGGATTCTTAACCTTTCTCTGTGTCATAGACCCCTTTGGGCAAGCTCATGAAGGCTAGAGAGAGACCTTCTCAGAAAAATATTTTTAAATATATAAAACAAAATACATAGGATTACAAGGGAAACCAATTATGTTGAAATACAGTTAGAAAAATATATATATTTTTAAATTCATGGACCTCAGGTTAAGAATCCCTGATTTAAACTTTATCTCCCTGGGCTTTGGACAGAGTAGGATTCCAGATATAGAGGGGAAAAGGGACCTTAGAGGTGAGCTAGTCCAACTTCCTCATTTTACAGGTGAGGAAACTGAGGTTAGGTATCCTAGGATCTGAACTCAAAACCCTTGACTCTAAATAGGGCAGTTTTTCCATTACAACATGCTGTAGTTCATATATAATTGTTGACTAAATGAATGAAGAAATTAGATTCAGAATCATAAGACCTACTTTCAAATCTGGGCTCTGCTATTTATTTGTATGTCCTAGGGCAAATCACTTCAAGGAGATCTACTATAAAATGGAGATGGTATTATTTGCATACCTACATACCTCACTGTGTTATTGAGACATTGAAATAAGATAACTTATCTAAAGCATTTCTTAACTATAAAGTGTTATATAAAGGTCAGCTATTGTTATTGTGATTGAAGGGACCAACAAACAAAGGAATGAAGGAAGGAATTCCTCCCACTACTGAATAAGTCCTTTTTCTTCCTGTAATGCATCTGCCTTTGGACATCTCTTCTTGGGGCTGGAGACTTCCCTCCTCACCCAACGCACGTGTGACTTCCCCACCTCTCTCTTTTCTCACATTTCCTAGCTTGATCCCCCAAATATACACTCCCCTGCTCCTTTTTTCTTACCTCCATCTTGATCAGTCTAAGAGTCAAGAGAGTTGGCTTCAAGTCCTATTTCTTCTACTAACCCGGTGTTACTAACCAGTAACTTCCACAAATCACATGCCCACTCTGCTTTCTAACTATAAGATGGACTTATCTGACCTATGCTCTGCCCCTGAAGATGTTGTAAGGCTTAAGTGAGAGGGAGAATGAGAAAAGGAGGAAGTGTTATATAAGTGTGAGTTAGCAGTAGTTAGATTTGGACCTGGAAGAACCTTAGAGGCCTTGTTTTACAGATAAGGAAACTGAGGCAGGAAGACTGTTATTTGCCCAGAGTTACATAGCTAGTACTTAAGGTGGGATTTGAACCCAGGTCTTCCTGACTTCAAGTCCAATACCTGCAAGTAGTTTGTTGTTATGTCATTTCAGGCATATTTGATTCTTCGTGACCCCACTTGGGGTTTTCTTGGCAAAGTTACTGAAGTGGTTCGCCATTTCCTTTCCAGTTCATTTTATGATGAGGAAACAGGGCTAAGTGACTTGCCCAGGGTCACACAGCTAGTAAGGGTATGAGGCTGTATTTGAATTTGAGAAGATGAGTCTTCCTGATTCCAAGCCCAGTGCTCTATGCACCATGCCTCCCAGCTAACTACTAACAAGGTAGCATGGAATGGTGGTTAGAGAGCGGGATTTGGGCTCAGGAAAACTTGCATTCAGGAATTGCCACCGACACATAGCTGCTCTGTGAACTTTCTGTGGCCATGGGCAACTCTTAGTAAGTTATTACCAAGTTATGGATCATCATAAGTTTCAAGGATTTTACGTGTTGGGAGTTCCCTGCATCAGTGTTCTAGACTGAAGACTATTAATAATTATAAGAGGCATCATGCTCGAGTGGGTAGAGTCCAGTGCCTTATCTAAATGCCACAATGCCTCAAGTAGCTAAGATGTTATTCTTGTTGATAATATCAGGAGAAAGTGTTGCCTAATGGTTAGAGAGCTGGCGGGCAATTGGAAAGACCTGAGTTCAAGTCCATTTCTGACATATATTGGCAGTATGACCCTAGAGAAGTCAGTAAATCTCTTAGTGCTCTAGGCCAGCTCTAAGATGATAAGTTTGTGGCAAAGGTACCAACTTGCATTGGTGGAGGGAATTTCCTCACCTGAGAATTTCATATATCAATGAAATCACAAGTCTAGACCCAATCCAGTCCCCTAGTCAGAGTTAACACTAGGAGACTGGACTTGGTCACTAAGGATGGATGAGCCCAGTGCAATTGAGAAAGATTGCTTCTTGGAGGAGGCATTCTTGGGGTCTTGCAGGACACCTTGACATTTCCATTTTACATCCTCACTCACCAATTCTTCTGCCCCATTCCCCAGGACATCCAGGAAGTGCAGGGGTATGTGCTGATTGCCCACAGCCTGGTGAAGAGCTTCCCGCTGCAGAGGCTACGCATCATACGAGGCACACAGCTCTATGAGGACAAATATGCCCTGGTTGTTCTGGACAATGGGAATCCCCTTGGGACTGCCCCTCCCACACCACAGGGCCTCCCTGGCCTTCGGGAGCTGCAACTTCGAAGCCTCACAGGTAGTGGAGAATGAAGGGAGTGGTGCACAGAGTGATAGGTGGTGAGCAGGCGTACTATAAAGGAGTGATGCACAGAGCAATGGGTAGTGAGGAGGAGTACTGTAAAGGAGTGGTACACAGAGCAATGGGTGGTGAGGAGGAGTACTGAGGGAAAAAGTAAAAAATTAAGGTACCAAGTAGAGTCAGTATGGCCTGGGTTCAGATTCCACTTCTGATACTTACAGTGTAACAGTCTTGGACAGCTCATTTAATCTCCCTGGGCCTCAGTTTCCTCTTCTGTTAAATAAGAGAGTTAGACTAGATGACCTCTGAGATTGCTCCCAGCCCTCGATCGATCTACGATCCTATTGTGGGAGGTGAGAAGAAAACCGGGGGGAGATAGAGAAAGACACATGGAATAGCTTGCTGATACATAGAGAGTCCTAGCTGACAGTCTGTCAGTTCAACAAGCATTATTAAGTGCTTAAGATATGCCAGATAATGCTAAAGACTGAGACAGAGAAAGGCAAAAACAGATCTCAGCCTGAAGGGGCTTACATTCTAAAGGGGGAAACGACACTGAACACTAGGCACATACAAGACAAATATCAAGTAAAACGTTAAAAAAAAAACCCAAATGTTAAAAAATTGTTTTAACGTGTAATTGGGGAAAAAAAAGTATTATTTAAAAAGTGGGAAAAAAAAAAGGTGAATAGCAAGTAGATGCGGGTAGTCTGAGAAAGGAAGGGACCTTAGAAAGCCATCTTGTTCAACCCTTTGTCTTTTACCAGAGGGGGGAAATGAGGCCCAGAGAGAGAAAAGGACTTGTCTAAGGTCACACAGCAAGTTGGTGGCAGAGTTTGGATTAGAATCCAGGTCTCATGACTCTTAGTTGACGGTTTTCTAAGAGAGAAAGAAGAGAAAGTCCAGCTATGCTTCCATTTGTGGCCATATCATCATTCCCCTCCCCCTCCTACCCCCAGAGATTCTGAAAGGTGGGGTCCTGATCCTGAACAACCCTCAGCTATGTCACCAGGACACAGTGCTATGGACCGACATCTTCCATAAGAACAACTACTTGGCTACCACCTCCATCGACACAAACCGCAGCCGAACTTGTGAGCTCAGACCCTCCCCTCCTTTTCCTTCCCTCCATCATCTTCCTGACTCCTTCCCTTACTGTCTGTAATAACAACACCAGTCCTGCTTGTTTATAGAAGTTATTGAAGGTTTACAAAGTGTTTCCCCCACCACAACCTTGTGAGATAGATAGTCAGTGGGGAAATTGGACTATCATGTAGTTAGTGATGGAGACAGAATCTCTGGGGGTCACAGATTATGGCTTATTCTAATACTTACCGGCACTGCCTTAGAATAATAGCTCGCATGATCTGGTGTTTAAAGGTTTACAAAGCCTGGTCCACACAGCAGCTTGAAACATCCAGGCCCTGTGTCCCCTGACCTCCTGACCCCTCTACTTCTAATGCCCAGCCACTGACATCATGCCATTGTCTCCCTCCTATGGTTCCTTCTCTATGTCTATTTTTCTCTGTCTGTCTCTCTCTATCACTTTCCTAGTCTGACTTGTATGTCTCAATCTCCTCTCTCTCTCTCTCCCCAGGCAGCCCTTGTTCTTCATCATGTAAATCCGGCAAATGCTGGGGGGAAGGACATGACAACTGTCAGAGCTGTAAGTCCTAGAGAGAGCGCCAGGGAGGAGAGCCCAGGTTTGGGGCTGCGGATAGAAGCCTGTGTCCTGTGGGTTGGAATGTGAACTCAACGAGGCCTTGGGGGCTGATGCTTAAGATGGGTGGTTTGGTAGAAGGAATGAGATGGAAGGCCTCACCCTCTTCCCTTCCTCCCTCACCAACAGTGACCAGCACAATCTGTGCCAGTGGCTGTGCCCGCTGCAAGGGGCCCCTCCCCACAGACTGCTGCCATGAACAGTGTGCTGCTGGCTGCACTGGCCCCAAGCATTCTGACTGCCTGGTAGGTGCCCACCTGGCATTATGCTAATGCCCCCTTGCACCTTCCACCTGCTCTTTTGCATACATGTTTGCCTGCTTGACTTATTCACCTTTTTGCTCACTTCTCCCTATGACAAGGGTGTTATAGAATTCTATCCCAGCTCCTTGGCCTGGCCCATGGCAATGCTCTGGCAAGGATGACAGGGGGAAGTGGGCACCTTGCCTGGCACTATCCTTCTCTAAAGCCATGTTACCTCCTGGATAGTTCAGTCCACTTCCCTTCCCCAAGATGCTGGTATGAGGGTGGGTATCCAGGGGTGCGGAGTGATTCTAGATTGCCTAGATAATCAACATATTCTGCCCTTTTATGCTTATCCCCTGGCCCCTAACCCTGTCAGGCCTGCCTCCACTTCAACCACAGTGGCATCTGTGAGCAGCACTGCCCACCGCTGGTCATCTACAACTCAGACACCTTTGAGTCAATGCCTAATCCTGATGGGCGATACACCTTTGGGTCCAGTTGTGTGAAATCATGTCCCTGTGAGTGCCTCGGATGTAGGGGAGGAGGGAATACGTCTATTAAGGGTGAGGTATACACCCTAGACAGTAACTGGTTAAGGGGTAGTGGGGCTCAGGCCTCTAAGACCCCCCCAAAGGTCAATGAGGCCATCCCACAGGCTGTATTGTCTCTGGGAAGAATGAGACCAGATGAATGGTGGTGGAGGAGGTGGAGTGTCCTAGCCTATGTCCTTGATTCTTTCCAGATAACTACCTGGCTACAGACGTGGGCTCCACCTCCTGCACCCTTGTGTGTCCCCTCCACAGCCAGGAGGTGACTGCCGAGGATGGGACCCATCGGTGTGAGAAGTGCAGCAAGGCCTGTCCCAAAGGTATCTCTGCCCTCTCTGGACCAGCCAAGACATCCCCCAGAGCTCCATGCTCCACTGGTCCCCTGTCCCTCACCATAATCCCACCCCAAGTCACACCCCCTCCCTTCCACAGCCCAAGTCTCCCCACCTCCCCTTCCCCACCACCAATCTATAAATGATCACAACCCAGGTAAACTCTTACCCAGTGTAACCTAGCTCAGCCATCCTCCCCACTTGTCTCCTATCTCCAACACCTCCTCACATTCAAGGCTTGTCTTCCCCTTCCTTCCAGAAGCCCCCTTATCCTGCTTTTTAGATGATGGGGTGGGGTTTCAAAGTTCAAGAACCCTAGACCTCTGGATTTTGACTGAGGAGACCTAGGTTCAAAGCCAAGCTTTACTATCCACTAGCCCTCAATTTTCTCTGTAAAATGGGAGAATGGGACTAGACAATCTCTAAGCCTCACCTCACTTTAACAGTATGAGTCCATGATTCCTCTGACTCATGCCCAGCACCTTGGGGCTATAGATTGGGGGAGATGAATGCCACAACTAAGGCATGCACCTTACCCTACTCCTGTCACATTCCCTACAGTGTGTTATGGGCTGGGCATGGGGCACTTGCGGTCAGTGAGAGCTGTCAACAGTACCAACATCCAGGACTTTGCCGGGTGCAAGAAGATCTTTGGAAGCCTGGCCTTCTTGCCTGAAACCTTCACAGGGTAGGCATGGGATGGGCACAGAAAGTGTTAGACTGGATGGCTCAGATTGGGCATGGTGCTACGAGAAGGGAAGCAGGCAGTTCTGGGGGTGGTTCTTTTTTATTTTTTTTTAATTTTTTGGGGGGTGGTGGTTCTGAAATGCACAATGATGGAGCTGGGGGAGGGCTTAGAATTTGGAGTTGGGAGATGAGGCATTAAATAACCAGAGAAGAAGGATGGCCAGCTTGGGGAGCACTTCCTCTGTCACCTCCTTACATGAATGACCCTTGTCAACTCCTCCATTTCCCTCTCCCAGGGACTTGGCCACCAATACTTCTCCACTAATGCCTGAAGATCTCAAGGTCTTTGAGAACCTGGAGGAGATCACAGGTGGGCACATCCCTGCCTATCCCTTGGTACCCTCATCAAGCCTTCCCCTCTCCCCTTGGGTCTTAGGGTCCTTCCACCCAGGTCTTTCTTCTCTATGGTGGAGTGACCTGGGGGCAGGCCTGGTTGGTGGGTACCCTCTATGTTGCCCAGTTATCATCTCACACCAATCACCCTGTTACCCTCAGGCTATCTATACATCTCAGCCTGGCCTGACAGCTTCCCTGACCTCAGCATCTTTCAGAACCTAAGGGTGATCAGGGGAAGGGTGCTGCACAAGTGAGTATTGGGCTGTGGGTCACAGAGGATCACAGGAGAGAGAGGGGGGCTACCTGGGCCAGGATAAATAAGAAGGAGGTGTGGGGGAGGGGGAGGTTTGGAGAGCCTGTAGCCTGAATACCAGCAGCATGTATTTTCTTGGGGGAGAAGATTCAAGCAGGAGCATCTAGGAGGGCCCAAAGGTAGCAGAAAGGCAGGTTAATGGAGGCATATTTCTGGGAAGGAATGAGGACTAATGAGGAATACTATTATGGTGCCTTCAGATGAGAACCTACCCTTCTCCTTGCAGTGGTGTCTACTCCCTGACACTGGAGCATCTGGGTATTGGCTGGCTGGGGCTGCGGTCACTGAGAGAGCTTGGCAGTGGGCTGGCACTCATCCATCACAATGCCCACCTATGCTTTGTCCACACGGTGCCTTGGAACCAGCTCTTCCGCAATACCCGCCAGGCCCTACTCTACAGTGCCAACCGACCTGCTGATGAGTGTGGTAAGGCAGGCACCCCCTCCCCCCAATGCCTTCACTCCTTTTCCTGTCGTTTCCAAGGCACCCACATCTAGGTGGCCTTTATGATATTGACATCTGGTGCCAAGCTCTCTGAGGACTAACCCCATTGCCCACTGAGCTGGCTGCCTCCTGCGCCTGGTATGCACACCTGCTTTTGCTAAACACTAGTCTGGCACTGCCCCCTCAGCATCATTGCCAGTCTTGGCCAAATGCCAGCTTGCATCTCTCTGTGACACTGGCAATTCTCCCTTTCTTTCTACTTTGACCCCTGGAAGTTTCCTGGGTTCCCAAGTGACCTTTCCCAAGAAGTTAGGGCCTAGGGTGAGGTCCTTGAAGTACCCAAGTACTTCTTGGGTTTGATTCGCCTTCATTCTTCTCTGATAGCAAGGGAGGGACTAGCATGCTACTCCCTGTGTGCTCAGGGGCACTGCTGGGGCCCCGGACCAACTCAGTGTCTCAACTGCAGCCAATTTCTCCGAGGGCAGGAGTGTGTGGAGGAGTGCCGGGTCATGCAGGGGTAAGGAAGGGTTTGGATGAAGTGGGGAGGAAGAAGGAGGCTCTCAGTCCTCTGTGGCTTTGCCTTGCTCACCTTCTCTACCCCATGCCCACCCCATAGGTACCCCCGAGAATATGTAAAGGAGAGGCGCTGCTTCCCATGCCATGAGGAGTGCCAGCCACAGAATGGCACTGAGACCTGCTTTGGATCGGTAAGCAGCTGGGAGGAGTGGGGCACTATTCTAGGGGTCTGATCCCCTCCTGTCCCTCAGGCAGGGGTCCGATAGTATATTTGAAGAATAAGCAGAGTAGAGAGTAATAAAGAATCTAGGATCCAAGACTCTCAGAGTTGAAAAGCATCCTCACTACTTTGAGGATGTGGTTCCGTCAGTGTGAGAGGCTGACAGTGCACCACGGACAGACTCAGGGCACCATGTCTCTGTAACCTAGAGAGAAGATAGTGTTCAGTCGTTTTTCCATCGTGTCCGACTCTTTGTGACCCCATGTGGGGTTTTCTTGGCAAAGGTAACCGGAGTGATTTGCCATTTCCTCCTCCAGCTTATTTTACAGATGAGGAAACTGAGGCCAGCAGGGTTAAGTGACTTGCCCAGGGTCACACAGCTAGTGGTTTGCTATTTCTTTCTCCAGCTCATTTTGCAGATGGGGAAACTGAGGCCAATAGGGTTAAGTGACTTGCCCAGGGTCACACAGCTAGTGGTTTGCTATTTCTTTCTCCAGCTCATTTTACAGATGGGGAAACTGAGGCCAATAGGGTTAAGTGACTTGCCCAGGGTCACCCAGCTAGTGGTTTGCTATTTCATTCTCCAGCTCATTTTACAGATGGGGAAACAAAGAGTTGGATTAAATGACCTCTCCAGTCCCTTCTAGCTCTAAATCTATGACTCTAGATAACATATGTAGATAGGTGTAATTTGTTATAAGATGGGAAATGCATGAGAGATGCCAGGTGCACCCACCCATTGGTCCTAGACAACACAGTGTAGTAGAAAGAACCCTGGATGGAAAGTCCGAAGGGACTTGGATTTAAATTCTGGCTCTGTCGCTCTGTCACTGTGAGCTTGGGCAAATCACTTTCCCTCTCTCAGCCTGTTTCCTTATCTGTAAAATGGGGAAACAGTATTTCTTGTTTACAAAATAAAATGTTATCAATATCTCATTTTGCACACCTACATTTTCCCTAGCACTCTTACCCTCCCATGTTTCATAGCAAAGATTTAAAAAGAAACAAAACTAGGAAGAAAAAAATCAGTAAAACTGATATATGTGTATACGCACATGTGCATGTTGCAAAAGAAAACACACACCAAAAAACAAGAAGAATGAAGAAGGTGAAAGAAGTATGCTTTAATCTTAAAGTTCACCAGTTCTCTCTAAAGAGGTGGATAGCATTCTTCATAGTGTGTCCTTTGGAATTGTCTTGGATCTTTATCTAAACTTCCCACCCCACCGGGGCCATTCCTCCACCTCCCTCTCCCCGAGAGCCCTTTAAAAAAGAAAGAGGAAGCAAAAAAAAAAGTTCAATAAAACTGCTTCGTACATCCAAAAAAACCCCCAAACCACCTAATGATGTATGCCACATGACACACCTGTGGACCTCTCCCATCCCACCCCTACCCCTGAAAAGGAGGGGAGGAGGTCTTCTGATGTTTCTCTCTTCTTCAGGGCCCAATTTTGCAGCCTTTGTTTTCCATGGTTTTGTGGTGGTTGTTCTTTGCATCTGTATTGCTGCCTTCATTGTGTGTGTGGTTTCCTTGGCTCTGCTTACAGGAAGCAATATTTTTGCCACTTGCCTACCTTGTAGGATTACTGGGAGGAAAGCTCTATGTCATCCCTAAAGCACATCTATAAATATAAACTATTAGCAGTAGAATTATTACATCCACTAAATTCCTCTTCTGGTGCCATTGTGGCATGGAGCTGGTCCTAGGTTCTCAAAGACCATGCCAGTAAAGCTCTGGAAAGGTTATAACTTAGGTCTGGGTTGGATGTCTTGTCATCTGAGGACCAACCTAAGCCGACTTTAGAGAGGCTCCAGGTTGACAACAGATGAATAGTTATCCCTTCCACATCTGGAGGGGAGGAGGGGATTAGGGGCACAGTGCCCCCTTGATTTGGAAAATCCATGTAAAATTTTTTGGCCTTCCCTTTGTGCCAGAGAAGTCTGAATTATTATGGCATTAAAAGATAACATATGTCGATATTATACAATACTATACAATACATATATTTTACACATTTCTGAGTTTCTATACTTTTTCTCTATTATCTGCTAGCCTTTGCATGTTGCCTGTGGTTTCTGCATAACTCCCACAAAATTCCCATTTAATTTCTTATGCCAACCTGAGATATATAGAAACCACAATGGGGAAAGTCTGTATATGGAAGGGATAACTGTACATTTTTCAGCCCTGGCTTTCAGAGATTTTCCATCAAGATATCATCTGATTCAGTTGTCCTCAATTCAAGACCACCTACTATGGACCAGGCACAGTACTAGACTCTTTAGATACCAAGACCAAAAAAAAAAACAACGTTCCTGTCCTTGGGGGAGCTTACCTTCTACTGGAAGGAAAGAGCACATATGCAAATCCATAAATCCAGGGTAATTTGGGGAAAGAGTGACCACTAGTGGCTGGGGATTAGAGAGATCTTCATCACCTAATAGGAGCTGGTACCTTTATCTTTGAGGGAAAAAAGAGCCTGAGAAGCAGAGGTGAGGGGATCATAAACGCATTTCAGAGACACGGACGACAGCCTGTGCTTTGAAAGGCTTGGACGTGGGATATGGAATCCCAAGATCCGAAAACAGATCTCTTTGTGTGTGGAGGGTGATAACACGAGGTCAGTCAGTGAATAAGCATTTAATGAGGGCTGTTTATGCACTAGGCACTGTGCTAAATACTGGGGGTACAAAGACAGGCAAAAGACAGTCCCTGCCCTCACAGAGTTCACGGTCTAATGGAGGTAATTCTAGAGAGGCAGGTGATGGTCATATTAAAGAGGAGGAGTTTTCCTGAGCTCTCCTGGCAGCAATAGGAAGCTATTGAAGATTTTTTTTTTTTGAGCAGGGTAGGTAATGTGGTCAGACCTGTACTTAAAGGAAGATCGTTTTGGCAGCTGTGTGAAGGACAGACTAGGGGCAGCTTTTACTGTTATTGTCCGTCATTCTTGAAGAGGACCGTGACATCAGCGAGGTGATGCCATGACGTGTGAGCGAATTGGATTTAAGTGAGGGAGAGCTGAGGGCAGCTAAGTGGCACAATGAATAGAGTAGTGGACCTGGAGCTGTGTGACCCTGGGCAAGTCACTTCACCCTGTTGGCCTCAGTTTCCTCATCTGTAAAATGAGCTGGAAAAGGAAATGGCGAACCACTCTGGTATCTTTGACAAAGAGTCTGACACAAATGAAAGGACTGAATAAAGGTGAAGGACAGACTAGAGAGAAGAAAGAGACTGGAAGCAGGGAGATCAATTGGGGGGGCTATTGCAATAATCTAGGCAAGAGGTCATGAAACCTACACTTAGCAGTGTCTGTATAAGTAGAGAAAGGGGAAGAGATTGTGGAGACAAAATCAAATGACTGATTCTGAGGTTGTGAATTGCAGCGACTGGAGGGATGGTGGAGACTCAAAGGCATAAAGCTTGGAAGAACCGAGGGTTTATGAGGGAAGATATTGAAGTCCATTTGGTACATAATGATTATGAGATGCTTACAGGGCATCCAACTGGAGAGGTCTGGTAGATATTTGGCAATATAGGGTGAATTCAGGAAGGAAGAAACTATGAGGGCTTGATGAGACAGACCACTAAGAGAATGGAGAGAGACAAAGACAGAGAGACAGGGAAAGACAGAGCGAGACAGAGAGACTGAAAACACAGACAGACACACATACACACAGAGGGAGAGAGAGAGACATCCACACAGAGGAAGGCTCAGGATAGAGCCTTGTAAGTGTACCCATCCTGAGGAAGAGGGGGGCAGGTTTAGTGACCCCACAAAAGAGACTTGAGAAGGATGACAGAAAGCCAGGAAGAAACTTAGGAGAGAGGAGCCAGTGTCTTCAAAGGTACAGATGGACAAGAGTGTCCAGGAGGAGGGGAGGGTCAACAGTGTCAAAAGCTACCACGAGGTCAAGAAGGGAAAACAAAACTTGGAAATGAGCAGTTAGGAGATTACAGGTGACCTTGGAGAGAGCAGCCTCTGTGGAGTGATGGGGTCAGAAGCTAGAAAGCAAAGGGTTGAGAAGTGGGAGATGAGAAGTACCTTTTGTTAGAGTCTTGGCTATAGTGCTGGAAACAGCTGTGAAAGGACAATAGCTTGGGTGTGTGTGTGTGTGTGTGTGTGTGTGTGTGTGTGTGTGTGTGTGTGTGTAAGGGCCAGTTAAAGGTTTTTTAAGACCTGGGCCTGTTTGTAGGCAATGGGGCAGGAGCCTGTAGATAAGGAGAGTCTGAAAAGAAGAAGAGGAATGATCAAAGGAGTCTGCTCTGGGAGTACGTGGGAAGTGACAGAATCAAGGGCAAAGAAGGGTTGGTTGGCCTTGACAAAAAGGTGATCTCTTCCCCAGAGACTAGATGAGGAGAGGTTGGAGAATGAAGTGAGCTAGTTTTGTGGTGTGCGGTCACGAGAAGAGGGGGTTCCTGGCTGGTCTGGCAGTTGGCCTGGCAGCTGGCCTTGGTTTTCTCAACCTTCCCATCAGTAGAAAGAGGATCGTTACTGATAAAATTCACTAGTTCTTAATGATTAACATGATTAACAGGACAGTCTGATGTTTGTACTGGGTCTGGGAAATTGCTAGGTTGAAGGGAGGCTCTGAGAATCCCAAGGTGAGGCTTCAGTTTTCTAAATGGAGAAGTGACCTGGCTTTCTTCCCCAACTGTGTCCCTACACACACTCCTGACTCCCGAGGCCAACCCCCAGCCTGGATGTCATTGCCTCTTCTCCCCCAACCCCTTCTTCTCTGTACTCTTAGGAGGCTGACAAATGTGTAGCCTGTGCACATTTCAAGGATCCCCCTGCCTGTGTGGCCCGATGCCCCAGTGGGGTGAAGTCTGACCTCTCCTTCATACCTATCTGGAAGTACCCAGATGATGAGGGCATTTGCCAGACCTGCCCCACCAACTGTACCCACTCGTGAGTTGGAGGGCACTTACTGCAGTACCGGGGATGGAGCAACCCATGTTTCCCTTTACCTTACTCTTATTTTCACATGGGGGAATCAGAGACTAAGGGTGGGAATGGGGGAGGGGGGAGAAGATATTCTCTGAAACTTATTGAGAAAGATCGTTGCTCTCTGCCCTGACTCCTCTGAAACTTATTTTTAAAGACTGGGGTGGGGAAATGGGGGCTCGGTGCTCTTCTTATCCTAATTCCCACCCCCTCTACTGTCAGAGGACAGATGGTGGTGCTTGGGGTGGGGAGTCTCCCTCTAGTATTGGGGATCCCCAGGCTAACATATCTTTTCCTGCAGCTGTACTGTATTGGATGACAAAGGCTGTCCTGCTGAGCAGAAACTCAGGTGTGTGTGGTCCCTAGGAGCTCCCTTGGAGGGGGAATTGGGCCCAGGGATGGCTTCCCCTGTATGCTAACATGCTAACTATGGTAACAGGCATTGGCCTCCCCCCAGCCAAGCCTCCTGCTCCCACCCCAGAGAACCTTTCACTTTCATTGTTTCTACCTAGCCAAGCCCAAGCAGCCACCTCTAACCTTCAGCTTTTGGCTGCCATCCCATCATCCAAATGGCCCAGCCCAGTAACCTCCTTCCACTCCCAACCTCCTTCACACACCAAGAAGCTTGGTCTGATCTCACCTCCCTCTCCCTCTCCATGTCTCCCTCCAGCCCTGTGACCTCCATCATTGCTGGGGTGGTCGGGGTGCTCCTAGCCCTCATCATAGGCCTGATCATTGGCATCTTGATTAAGCGTCGGAAGCAGAAGGAACGCAAACACACTATGAGGAGGCTGCTACAGGAGACGGAGGTGAGAAGGGAGGGAGCCGTGGACCAGCCAGACTTGGGTGGCTGTGACAACCAGCCAGACTGTGACCACATCCCTTCCATCCCCAGCTGGTGGAGCCCCTGACGCCCAGCGGGGCATTGCCCAACCAAGCTCAGATGCGAATCCTAAAAGAGACGGAGCTGAGGAAAGTGAAGGTTCTCGGTTCTGGGGCTTTCGGCACAGTCTACAAGGTCAGGGGTGGGGCCAATCCTGGGGGCGGGGTCTAGAAGGAAGTGAGGTTTGGCAGGGGTGGGGAACCTGTGGCCTCGAGGCCACATGTGGCCCTCTAGGTCCTCAAGCACGGCCCTTTGACCAAATCCAAACTTCACAAAACAAATCTTAATAAAATGATTTGTGCTGTAGAACTTGGACTCAGTCAAAAGGCTGTACCCGAGGACCTAGAAGGCCACATGTGGCCTCAAGGCCACTGATTCTCTACCCCTCGGAGGGATCCTAGGAGACTGGAATGAAGCAAAGGGAGGAGGGTGGGGCTAAAAGGGAATGAGGCCTTTGCTGTGTCTTGTCAATCCTATCTCCCTAACAATTTCACACCTGTCCCTTCTCTACCCATTCAGTCACCATCCTCATCACTGCTCCGCTGGACTAGTGCATTAGGCCCCCTCCCACATGTCTCCCCTTTCTCCAGCCCACCCTCCACATAGCTATCAAACTGATTTTTCCTAAAGAAGAGCTATGACCATGTCATGCCCCTGCTTCAAAGAACTCCAGTGGCCCCCTCATTGTCTCTAGGATAAAATAGAAACCCCTTTATTTGATATATAAGCCCCTTCACAACCTCACTCATCTACCTTTCCAGATTTATATAAACATTATATGTATCATATATAATATATAAAAAATTACTGTCCTCAGTGAATTCAATGAACAGCCAAACTGTCCTGTTTGCTATCACTCACATATAATATTCTATTTCCAGTTCCAATATCTTTGCATAGGCTGTGCCCTATGCCTGGAATGCCTTCCCTCCTCAGCTCTGATTCTTAGAATCTTTAGCCTCCATCTCCCTCAAAGTTCTCCTTAAGCACCACCTTATACATGAGGCATCTGAGCTTCTAGCGCCTAACTGCCCCTCCCCATTACCTTGTATTTTTCTTTGCATATATACTATATCTATCTGTCTATGTTTCCCTGATAGAATGCAGCCCCCCTTGAGAGCAGGGCCTTGTATCTCTACAGTTTGAAAAACATACACAATAGGAACTTCAAATATGCTTGTTTAACTGATTGGTCTATTAATAAGGGGAGGAAAAGGAACCAAAGCCCTAGGGTAAAACCAGAGAGTTGAGAAGGGGCCAGAGGGGTTTTTAGAGGGTTAAAAAACAGGGTTGGGCTTGATCTTCCCTTTCCAGCTCACACATTCCCTTTCTTCTACCCCTTGCCTAGGGTATTTGGATCCCCGATGGTGAAAGTGTGAAGATTCCAGTGGCTATCAAGGTGTTGAGGGAAAACACATCCCCCAAAGCCAACAAGGAGATCTTGGATGTAAGGTTCTTCCCTCTCCCCCCATCCCCCACCAAGGATGTGAGATACAGCAGGGGCCCTTTGGGGAAAGAGTCAGGACTCAGGAGAAAAGACTGAACTTAGATTCAGAAGACCTGTAGTTGGGATCTTGTCATTGCTAAACAGGGCTAGTGTGACTCTGGCAAGTGACTTAGTCTCCCGGTGCCTTAGTTTTCTCCTCTGTAAAATGGGGAGGAAGTTGGCTTCCATGATGTCTAAGATAGCTTCTAGCTGAGTCCTTTGATTGCAGTCACATTAGCTGTTCTTTAGCCTCTTCCTCCTCTGTAGGGTGAGGTTAGAGCAGTCTCTTCCAATTCTGATCCTCCTCCTAGATACACACTCACACCACATCAATGTAATAGTAGGGATGGTGGGGGGCAGGATCTCTGTCCCTTTCTAAGTATCCCTTGGGCCTCCAGGAAGCATACGTGATGGCAGGTGTCGGCTCTCCATATGTGTCTCGCCTTCTGGGCATCTGTCTGACATCTACGGTGCAGCTGGTGACCCAGCTTATGCCCTATGGCTGCCTCCTGGACCATGTGCGTGAAAACCGAGGGCGACTCTGCTCCCAGGACCTCCTCAATTGGTGTGTGCAGATTGCCAAGGTACAGTCACAGGGATGCCTCTCTATGATAGCCATCCTCCCACAGCTTCTCCAAGACCTCCACAGATGAGCCCCAACATGTGCCCTCTATATGCCTTCCCCATCTCCAAGACCTTCATGAATGAGCCCCAACATGTGCTCTCCATTCCTTTGCTGCCGCTCCTCCACCACCACCCCAAGACTGAGCCTGTAAGCTTCAAGGAGAGGGCTATGGATTTGTAAACTGTAACTGAGTTGGCAGAGCTGTTAGAGGTGAGGGAGCATTCACCAGGGTCAGTTCTGTGCCTCCAGAACTGGGCAGGGAGGAAAGTTATCTAGAGAAGGTGGGACTGGTGCAAGAGTCCCTACAGAAATCATCAGATCCAGTTCTCTGCCTTTAATCTCAGGGGATGAACTACCTGGAGGAGGTTCGGCTAGTACACAGAGACCTAGCAGCCAGAAATGTGCTGGTCAAAAGTCCCAACCACGTCAAGATTACCGACTTTGGACTCGCAAGGCTCTTGGACATTGATGAGACAGAGTACCACGCAGATGGGGGCAAGGTGAAGGGGCTGGAGAGGGTTGGAGCTGGAGGAGGAGGTACCACTGAGTAGGCAATACATATCTGCCTTCCTGGAAAAAAACCAATGAAATAGGATCCCAGTCTCAGGGATGGTCTGTGTGACTGAACTATCTTCCCCGTGCAGGTTCCCATCAAGTGGATGGCACTGGAGTCCATTCTCTGCCGAAGATTCACCCATCAGAGTGATGTGTGGAGCTATGGTGAGAGGGGCAAAATACCCCTAATAAGGGAGGGTTTTGTGTGACTTTGGCAAATCGCTTACTCTCTGGGCCTATTTTTGAGCAGGGTAGTGACTTGTACTTTGGGGAAATGGTATTGCCAACTGCGTGTTGGAAAGGGGAAGAGAAGAGAAGCAAGATCAACCAGGAAATTCCTAGAATAGTGTAGTCAAGGGGTGATAAAGATCTGAACTAAGGTAGTAATGGTGAGTGGGGAGAAGAGGACAGAGGTAGGGACCATTGAGGTGCAACCTCCATCATTTTACATATAAGGAATCCAAGGCCCAGAAACGTCAAATGATTTGCCCAGGGTCACACAGCTAGTAAATGTCTGATTCTGGATTTGAATTCAGATCTTCTTAAGTCCAGATCTAACATTTAATCTACTACACCACAGATGCAAAAGGATATTGTGGAGCCAGAATTAAGTCACTTGGCGTAGGGATGAGGTAAAGGAAGAGGGGAGGTTTGAATCTGGTTGATTGGAAGGAGAATGGAGGTCTCAACAGAATTGGGAAAATTTGGAGGAAGGGAAGGTTTCAGGGTGGGGATGAGGAGAGATGAGATCAGTTTTGAACATAAGGAGTTTGATATGTTGACAGGACAGCCAATTGGAAGTGAGTAGTTAGTAACACGAGACTTGAATTCAGGAGAGAGGTTAGGCCTGGACATACGGACCTGAGAATCATCTATATAAAGAAATACCCGTGGAAGCTGATGAGATCACCAAGGGTGTAGACAAAGAAGATGAGAGGGGCCCCCAGCCCCATGGGCAGCAAGACACAGAGGATGAACCAACAAAGCAGCCAAAAAGAGAGGAGGGGAATCAAGAGAGGTTAGCAGTACCAAAGCTGAGTGAGAAGAGAGTACCCCACCAGGAGGGTGGTCCACAAGGACAAAAGCCATGGAGATAGAGGAGGGAGAGGGCTGAGGATGGGCCATCGAACTTGGCGGTTTGGAGCTAGAAGCCTTGGAGGATGCAGCTTCTGCAGAATGGCAGAGCTGGAAGCCAGATTGCCAGGATTTGAAAAGTGAATGGAAGGAAGCAAGGATTCATGAAGCACCTACTATGTGCTAGCATGCTAAGTACTTTACAGATATCTTGTCAGATCCTCATAACGGCCCTGGGAGGTTGGTGCTATTATTATACTCATTTTAGGGTTGAGGAAACTGAGACAAGTGTCTGAGGGCAAATTTGAACTCAGAACTTCCCGACTCCAGGCTCAATGCTCCATCCATTGCGCCACCTAGCTGTGAGGTGAGGACGTGAAGTTAACAAACAGTTTAACAAACGTGTAATTTGTTAAATGTTGCTGTTTATTGTAATTTGACCTTGCAAAATTATAGTAACATGGGAAGGAAAGGGGCATGGAGTTGGTGTAAGAAGAGAGATGGATTTGAGGATTGTAGGATAGGTATTATACCTTTGATTTCGTCGGTAAAAGGAGTTCCCCAATAGGACACTTCCTCTAGTGAAGGCTGATACCTTCAATGAATTTAGAAAGTTGCCCAGAGCATTGAGAGGTTAGGTGACTTCCCCAGGTCTTCCTGGCATTGAGGCCAGCTGACTACTGTGTTACGGTGCTGAGTGAGGTGGGGGACTGGTGTAGGAACAGAGAAGAGCTAGATGAGGGGAACCATTACCCCTATTCACCCCAGGTGAAGCTTGCTCCCCAAAACTGGTGTAAATAGCAAGCAGGAATGGCCGAGGTCAATTTCTCCCTTATTCCCACACCACTCCACTCCTCTCAGGTCTGTGATGCTAAAACAGGAATGGGGAGAGAATGTCCTTTTGCATCCTCCGCATTAGCCCCAGGATGCCAGACTACCAGACTCCAAGCCATGGCTAATCGTTTTCTCTCCCAATGGGAAGGAAGGGATAAACAGGGAAGATTCCATCGTATCTACACATTCCACTCCCATCCTTCTCTTCTCCCCCTGTGACAACCCATCCAACCCCAATCAAGCTTGGGCCTCAGAGACTGCATTTATTCTCACCGGTCTAATGACTTCCCTATTTCTCTTCTCAGGGGTGACAGTGTGGGAACTGATGACCTTTGGGGCTAAACCATATGAGGGGATTCCTGCCCGAGAGATTCCTGACCTGCTGGAGAAAGGGGACCGACTGCCCCAGCCCCCCGTCTGCACCATCGATGTCTACATGATCATGGTCAAATGTAGGAGACTAGCCCATAATTCTAATAATAATAATGCATTACTCACATTTATAGACAATCTGATAGTTCGTGAAGCATTTTTTTTCCAAATGTTCCTGTGAGCTAGAGTGTAGGTATTGTTATGATATATCCTCAGTTTACATATGAGAAAACTGAGATTCAAAAAAGCTAACAGGGTCACATGGCTGGCAATCATAGGAACCAGGACTTGAACTAGGATTTTCAGAAAGTGCTCTTTATGATGTACCGAATAAAGGGAGCTCCCCAGGACATGTCCAGGGAAACTTCTGTGGGTTTATTTCTGCTTCAGTTTCCTCATTGGAAGAAGGGGGACTATAATGGCATTCCCCTAGGCTCGTTGTGTGGATCAAATGAGAGATAAAATATATATGTATATATGTGTACGTGTATATATATATTTTAACCCTAAAAAAATGATTTTGAGCTGGAAGGGACCTTTGTAGATCATCCAATCAAAGCCACTCAATTTATGGATGAGCAAAGTAAGGCCCAAAGGCTCCCCCACAGTCACAGGGCCAGTGAGTAACAGAGCCAAGGGTTGAACTCAAGACACAGGAATTTAAATGCAAGTCAGAGGAAGGCCTGGCCCAAAGGGCAGCTCAGACACTGTAGTGGGCTTCCTCTCCCTGACAAGCCAATGGGTTTCTTTGGTTGCTGAGGGGGCCCCTTTTGTTCCCCTTTGCCAGGTTGGATGATTGACTCTGAGTGTCGGCCTCGGTTCCGGGAGCTAGTTACTGAATTCTCACGAATGGCCCGAGACCCTCAGCGCTTTGTGGTCATCCAGGTACTAGGACACCTAACTGCACAGAAGCTGTATCCCACCCCTCCCTGTCCACACAGGAAAGGGTGCAAAACTGAATAGCAGGCCTCCTGAGCCCTACCCTCACGCCCCAGGATTTTCCTTACTACCTGTCTTACCCTTCTCTTTCTGCTCCCCGATTCCTCATCCCTACAGCCAGCATTTCCTCCACAAAACCCTGTGGCGCCATCTGCCTTGCCTCGTTTTCTGACCTTTTTTCCCCAATAAACTCTAACCCACCCAACTTCACACGATGATGGGGACAAGCACGTTGGTGAAGGGGTTGGCATGATTGTCCCGTTCCCCCATTAGAATGAGGATTCTGGCCCAGCCAGCCCCCTGGACAGCACTTTCTACCGCTCACTGTTGGAAGAAGACGACATGGGAGACTTGGTGGATGCAGAAGAATACCTGGTGCCCCAGCAAGGCTTCTTCTGCCCTGACCCTCCCCTGGCTCCAGGTCCTGGGGGCACTGCCCACAGAAGACACAGAAGTTCTTCTACAAGGGTAAGGGGTGGGGGCAATATCCATTGGGAAGAGAAACCCAGCCTGTTACCAGGCCATGCTCCCATCTTGTCCCTCCAGCCAAGAAGGACTCTCCTCTATTCACACCCTCATGACAATCCTCTATTTTTGCCCCCAGAGTGGCGGGGAGCTTCCAGGCGGACTGGAAGGCTCAGAAGATGACACTCCCCAAACTTCAACAGAGCCTTGGGAAGGGACTGGTTCAGATGTGTTTGATGGGGACCCTGGAGGGAGCCCTAAGGGGCTACAGGGGCTCCCCCCTCGAGACCTCAGCCCCCTGCAGCGCTACACTGAGGATCCCACAGGGACACTGCCCCCTGAGATGGATGGCTACATTGTCCCACCTGTCTGTGGCCCCCTGCCAGGTATGGACACCCTGACCTGGGAGCTAAAATTCTGAGCCAGCTTCTTCAAGGGCTTAAGCTAGTTTTAGAGGGAGGAAGGGAAATCAAGGTGCTCCCTTTCCTAAGCCAAGGTCTAAGCAGTCCCCTCAAAAGGAAGGCTTTCTGGTAGCTATATATGGTTCAATTTCCCTGACACCCAGGATCTCTTTTTCTCCAACATTTCAGAATACGTGAACCAGCCAGAGGTGCACCTACCACCCCCTTCACCTCTGGAGGGGACCCTGACTCCCCCTCACCCATCCAGCTCCACCCTGGAACGCCCCAAGTTGCCTCCTCCAGGGAAGAACGGAGTGGTGAAGGACACATTTACCTTTGGTGCAGCTGTGGAGAACCCTGAGTACTTGGCCCCACATGGAGGCGGTCCCCTTCATCTTTCCCCAACTGCCTTCAGCCCAGCCTTTGACAACCTCTACTACTGGGACCAGGATCCCCCTGACCGAGGGGCTGCTCCTAATGGCTTTGCAGCGACCCCCACAGCTGAGAACCCTGAGTACTTGGGTCTGGATATGACTGTGTGATCTCTGGAAGGCCCAAATGCTGAGATCCCCTGAAACTCTGCACTGCACTTATCACGTTGGGGAAGAAAAACAGACCATTCTTGAATGCCCTGACCCATTATCTGGCCAGAGTGAGAAGGGGGATTGCCGGACCACAGACAGAAAAATCTGGGTTGCTATCATCACAATGCCCCTTCCCTTCCCTTTCCGGCAGCTCTAAGGTCCCCAGCCCCTTGCTGGGGGTATATTTATTGGTTTCTGAGCTCCAGATGCCTAGACTGGAATCTTGGTTTGGAACGTAACTGCAATTCAGGTGTATATGGCCAGCTCTCTCCACTGGACATATGCCCCAGGCTAAGTCTCCTGCTCCTCCTGCACCTGGCTCCCCCAGCTAGGGTTCCTACTACGAGAGACACCAGAGAAGATATCCAAAGGGAGATGGAAAGAGGACCCACGATCAGGGATAACACCTCATCTCCAGAGACGGAGCACCTAACTGACTTCTGTCTGCTCCAAGTAGACAATGGAGGCAGAGATGGTGATGGGGGTTGGGGAAGGACCCCCAGAGCCTTGAATCCTTTGTACATTGTTTCCTTTGAATTTGTTTTTTTAACTTTTTTTTTTTAATGATGAGAGGAGTGTGTAGAAGAGATGCACCATCCTCTCTGCAAATATATTTTGGAAAACAGCTGGCTTCTGGCCTGTGTCTAGGGATCTCTCTGTACCTTCTGCCCACCTTGTCCTCATAGCTGACATGCATCACTCTGGCCCTGTCTTAGCAGGCTAGAGCTGGGTGGTGTGGCCCTGACAAGAACTGGGTATATCCCGGCCCCCAGCGATGGGTGGTGGTGGTGAGTGATGGGGTCTGAAACTTCTCCAAGATGAATCCTGGGGACGCCAGGCTATGTTTAAATGGAGCGAGCTGGATTTAGTTTAGATGTGAAGGTCAGCAGAATGGCTTAATGAACAGAGGGCCTTAAAGTCAGGAAGACCTGATATCCAAATTCTACCTCTGACACACACGAGCAGGTAACCTTGGGCTCCAAACTCTCAAGTGCTTCAGGCAACTCTCTGAGACTATAAATTAGAGCTGAACAGCAATGGTGGAGGAAGTTTCCACATGGGAGTTCCCTATGCTGATGAAATCACAGGCCTAGACTAATAAATACAAAAACAAATAAGGAACAGTACTACTGAAGCTTCAGAATGGGAAGTTCCTTCCTTGGGGGTCTCCAAGCATGGGAGAACTTTGTGAACTTGGGGAAGGGGCCATCAGACACGATGGGAACCTGGGACCTCTGCCAAGTCTGTTTCTGGATAAGGATTCCAATCCCCTGGTAGAAAGGGGGTTACATCTGTTGTTTTGGGGTGGGACCAAGTGAGTGTGGGTGTGTTGGGGAGAGACTGAGATGGGGCAGAATAGATGGTTAAGCTCAGCTTTCTGGGCATCGGTTTTTCCCTCCCCTTTCCCTCCCTTCTTTCTTTCCTTTTCCTTTCCATTCCTTCCAGTTGAACATCTTCCTAAGCTAAGACACCTCAAGCTGGGCATACCACAGAGGGGAAAGAGTAGCAGCGTCACTTTATTGCCAACAATTGGTGTTTCCCCTAGATTAAAGGGATGTGTTGTGTGTGGGGAATAAATTAGAAGTTTGGTGGCATCTCATTGGCACTGCCAGGCAAGGGAGAGTACAGGCATCTTCGAGGCACCGTGTGTGTGTGTGTGTGTGTGTGTGCACGCGCGAGCGTGCATGCACCCGTGCGTGCATACATTTGTAGATGTGAAATTTCTATGAGACACTGGGGGTGGGGGTGTTCTCCTCCCTACTGTGAGCTTGGGTTGAACATCCCCTCTCTAGGGAGGTAGCAGCCAGGCTTGTACCTGGAATCTCTGAAGCTCTTGCCCCCTGGCTTCACCAAGAAGTGGCTAGGATCTCTCAGCACAGAGGGAGTGGGAAGAGAGGTGACAAGACCAAGAGGGTTGTTGGGGATGAACCGATGCTTGGTCAGCAAGATGGACTCTCATCCTAATCTCCAATGAGGAAGGACTTTGCTAAGATGGAGAAGACCCCAATATGGGAGAGGCATCCAGGACAGAGGGGTATATAGGGAAGGAGCCCTGGCCTAGGAGGGAACTGGAGACCTTGAAGGGTCACAGGATGACACAGGGGGGGCGGCTATTGGTGATCTTTTCCAGAGGTTCTCCACTACTGGCTCTTCGAATAGCCTCAATGAGCTGGGGGAAGAGAAGGGGACATTTGTGAGATGGTATGGAATGAGGCACCCCTACTGTCCCATTCCCTCATCCCCATCCCTGTGCTACTCACATCCTTTTCGTAGGGAAATCCCCCATTCTCCAGCTTGGAAAAGACCAACTGCCCATTGATCTCAATCTCGAAGGCTCCTGATGGGAAGAAAGGAGGAACGGTTTGAGGGGTCATTGAGGAGTCAGAAGTCAGGAGACACCCTGGGACCAAACAACCCCATTCCACAGACACCTTGGGCTCCCAATGTGTCCTGGCACCAAACCTTTGGCTTGTTTCCTCTGAGCCACCTACTTACTAACGTGGGCCTAACTCCAGGAAGAGAGCTGGGCAGAAGGGTCTTGTAGTCTATATAGAAGGAGCAACTGGGGACCTCAGGTCTTCTCCCTGTGCCCTGTACTTGTCACCAGACAACCTGGGGTTCAAGGCCCACGCTTGCTACTTATTAGATACCGGCCTTCTGGCTGCTCCAGGAACAAGACCCTCCATTGTTTGGCTCTAGGTATCTTCTCTGTCCCCCATGCCTGGAATGCTCTCTCTCCCCATCCCTGTCTACTGGCTTCCCTGGCTTCCTTTAAGTCCCCACTAAAATCTCAACCTCTATAGGAAGCCTTCCCCAACCCTAATTCCAGGACCTTCCTATTTATCCCGTATATAGCTTGTCTGAGTATATTTGTTTGTATGTTGTGTCTCCCATTGGACTGTAAACTCCTTGAGAGAAGAAACTGTCTTTTGCCCCACTGTATCCCCAGTGCTTGGCATAGTGCCTGGCACAGAGTAAGCATGTTTATTGAACTGAATCAGATGTATACCTGAGAAAGATGCTTTTACTACAGGAAGCTGGAAGGGACCTTGGAGCTCAAAGTCCAATCTATTCGTTTTTTACAGAGGGTCACAAAGCCTCAAAAAAGTTAAATGACTTACCCAAAGTAGGGGTGGCCAGATAGGAACTAAGGTCTCTAGGAGATGCTAAAGATCTTTTCATTATTCTGCATTGTTTGCTTTAATCACTTAACCTCTGAATCTTTATTTTCCTCATCTGTACAATGGGGTTCAAAATCCAGCCCTCACAAAGGAAGTAATGCCTGTGAAAGCACTTTAAGGCTCGATAAACTCAAATTTTTATTATTCCGGTCCCCTCTGGCCCAATCTTGCTAAATTTGAAGAGCTTCGCCCTTAGGTTGCCCAGGCTGGCCACTGACTTTTCCACCATAGTAGCTCCCAATGCCCACCTACTAAGTGGCACAGGACTTCGGATGGAAGTAACTCACAGGACAAAACCGGGGATTTTGGATTTGTTATTTGGTCCTTGAGAACAGGGGCCTGGATTCCCTTTGGCATCTCTGGTGCCTTACCTCTGGAAGGCGCATTGTAAATGCTGGTTGGAGGGCTGGGATTGAGACCCCCCTCTCTCCTAACATATCACCTCTCTGAGTAGGGGAGGGCTGCCAGCCCCAAGTCCTGCCCCTGCCCCTACCCCACTGTCTCCCATCTCAGAGTCCCAAGGACCCTCTTCCATATCTCCTCCCGTCAATGCTCCTCACCGGTGCCACCGAGGCGTGACTCTATCTGGATGCCAGGGTACTCTTCCTTCACAGCGCTGGCCAGCTCCAGGTAGGTGGACTCAAATCCGCAAGGTTCACTGCAGGAGTAAGAGTTTGGGAGTTGTATTTTTTAGGAAAGGAGGGCAGAGAAGAGGAAGGAAGATAAAGGGAAGGTAGAGGACATGAAAGGGGAGATGAAGAGAAAGGAGATGAAGGGAGAAGAGATGAGGGGAGAGGGGATAAAGGGAAAGAAGGGGAGAGAAGGGGAAGGAAGAGGACATGAAAGGGGAGATGAAGGGAAGGGAGGGGAGGGGAAGGGAGAAGAGATGAGGGAGAGGAGATGAGAGGAGATGAGGGGAGAGAAGGGGAAGGGAAAGATGGGGAGGGAATGAAGGGAAGGGAGAGGAGACAAGGGGAGGGGAAATGAAGGAAGGGGAGGGGAGGGAAGGAGAGTGGAAGGATGAATGGAGGCGAGGAAGGAGGGAGGGAATGAAGAGAGGTGTGGGGAGGGATAACGGGATAAGGGGAGAGAAGGAAGGGGTAAGAGGAGAAGGGATGAAGAGAGAGGAGAGAGGAGGGATGAGGGGAAGGATGGTGGGAGAAGAGAGCAGGATGAGGGATAAAGGAAAGGGAAATGAAGGGAATGGGAAAAGAAGAAAGGAAGAGGAGGAGAGGAGGAGGAGTGGAGGAAGAGCTGGAGAAGGGGAGGGGAGGGAGGAGGGCAGGGGCAGGAGGAGGAGAGGGTCCCCCCCCGCGCCCCCCTCACCAGTACTCCACCACGATGCGGACCCCACTGCCGGGCAGGGGCGCCCCTGGAGGGGACTCTACGAGATCGGCCCCGGGCTCCCCGCTCATGGCTTCGCTCTGCTCGGCTGCACTCGCCCCGGACGGAGCCCAGCCAGACAGGCAGACCGACCGGCTGAACCCTGAGCCCGCAGACCGGCCGCCGCTTCCGGGTGTGACGTAGCGCCGGGTCACGTCACGCGCGGCCGGTCCGGAGGCGGGGCCATCCTGAGGGCGGGGCCTGTCCGGAGGCGGGTCAGATCGGGGGCGGGGCTAGGTAAGGGCAGGGCCCGGCCGGTCCTGTGAATGGCTGGCGGGGATGCAGCGCCCTCTGCTGCGGGGAGCCGGTACTTGGGTTGTCGCGGGATCTAGGTCTGGGTCTTAAACTTTCCCAGCCTGAAGTCCTGGAACTTTCCTTTCACTTCTAGGCTCCCACCCCAAGCCCTGGACTTTCCTCACTCCGTGCCTTTGCTCACGCTGTTCTCTATAACTAAATCGTCCTCCCCGACCTTCTTTTGTTGAATTTCTGCCCATGCTTTATTTTTTCCCAAAGCAAAGGCAGTAAATGGAATCAATACTAGAAACGTAATAATGGCAGCGATTATATGACGATTGAAATATTATCTCACTTAAGACTCACGGTAACCCTGGAAGTAGGTACTATTATCTCCATTTTACAGATGAGGAAACTGAGGCAGGCAGAGGTTGTGCCTTGCCCAGGGTCACACAGCCAGTAAGTGTTTGCGGTCATATTTGAACTTAGGTCTTCTTGACTCCAGGTATCCATCCCATGACCTAGCTCTCTCTAAAAGTAGCAACAAAACATTCTCCCATAAACCTGGGCCACACTCTCTCACAAATTATATGCAGCATCGGTGCCTACCCTTGGTTTAAAGGACTAGGAGGTTGGACCTGTGATTATAGAGGTACAGGGAAGACTGAAGTGAGCAAACTCCCTCTACCCGTGCAGATTGACAACTCTTGGGCTTGAGCCTTAAAGATTTGCCTAGAACACTGAGATAATAAGTGATTTGCCAGCAGTCACATAACCAGTATGGAGGAAGGCTTTGCGTACAGGTCTTCTGTCTTCAAGGCTAGCTACTTATCCTGTAGGTTAAGCTACAGCTCTCTATGCTTTAAGGCCATATCTCCTCCATAAAGCCTTCCCTGTTTCATCCTTGTACATAAACATCTTCTCCTTCAGACCTCACGTAGCCCTTTGTTCTGCTCCTCTCTGATGTTCTTATCACAAACATACGTTATAGTTGTTGAAGTTTGTCTCGTTCCATTTTTAGCGAATGTTCCACGAGAGCAGGGACTGGGTCTTATCTAAACTTTGTTTCTTTCTGTGCCTAGCAAGATACTCTGTATAAAGTAGGAAGCTAATAACTTCTTACTGAACTGAAGGGTGACCTTGGGAAAGCATCTTCTGGGACCCAGTTTCCTCTTCTGTAAAACAAGAAAGTTGGACCAGACAGTTTCCCCAGGTCTGGAATTTTATGGTTCTCTGATCTTGTGTGTGTATGTGTGTGTGTGTGTGTCTGTCTGTCTGTCTGTGTGTCTATCTGTGTCTAGTCTATCCTGGATCCCTCCAGTTACAGAAATAGTTTCTAATTCTTTCTCATTTATGAGTATTGAGTGTGTGTGTATGTGTGTGTCTGTCTGTCTGTGTGTCTCTGTGTCTGTCTGTGTGTGTCTAGTCTATCCTGGATCCCTCCAGTTACAGAAATAGTTTCTAATTCTTTCTCATTTATGAGTATGAGTATGTGTGTGTGTGTGTGTGTGTCTGTGTCTGTCTGTCTGTGTGTGTCTAGTCTATCCTGGATCCTACGGTTACAGAAATAGTTTCCAGTTCTTTCTCATTTATGAGTATTGAGTGTGTGTGTGTGTGTATCTGTCTGTCTGTGTATCTGTCTGTGTGTGTCTAGTCTGTCCTGGATCCCTCCAGTTACAGAAATAGTTTCTAATTCTTTCTCATTCATGAGTATGAGTGTGTGTGTGTGTGTGTGTGTGTGTGTCCGTCTGTCTGTCTGTGTCTAGTCTATCCTGGATCCCTCCAGTTACAGAAACAATTTCCAGTTTTTTTCTCATTTGAACCTTAGAGGGTGCCAGGTCCTCTCAGGTCTCTGTATTAAGATTTCCCTGGTGCTCTGTGCTGCTGTTTTTCTCCTAAGCATAATACTCAACATTACACAGCTTAACAAATAAGCTGTTATACTGCTGGAAAAAACAAATTCAACAAACATTTATTAAGGAGGTGGCTTGGTATGGTTGGTGGAAAGAGCCCAAGCACTGGAGTCAGAGGACCTGGGTTCCAATCCCACTTGCCAATACTTTCTGCCTTCTTGGGCAAGTCACTGAATCTCCATGGGCCTCAGTTTCCTCATGTGTAAAATGAGGGGATCAGACCAGGTGGCCTCTGAGTCTCCTTCGAGCCCTAGCCCTGTGCTCCAAAAAATGCTATGTGCTGAGTGGCACAAATACCAAGAAAGGGCGGGCACTGCCCCTGTCTTCAGGGAGCTGACGGTATAGGAGGAAAAATAAGACTCTTAACTGAAAACACATTAAAAAAAAGGAAAAGAAAACATATTGCATGTCCTTATCTGCAAAATGGGCATAATAATGCCTCCAAGTGCCTACATCACAGGATTTGTTTTGAAGATCAAATCAGATGATGGAAAGTGCTTTGAAAATTTTTAAATGCCCTAGCAATGTCAGCAGTGATGATGACGCTATGGGATAATTAGCATTGATATAGTGGCACTGTTCAGATAGGGCATCGGCAGCCTTCAGGGGGTCTGGGAGCCACAGGGCTGCTAGTACTAGGAGGGTGGTGATGGCTAGGCTTCTTTCACAAGTCACAGTGGGGGCCACTCACTCTCCCTCCTCCACATCTGTAATGAGGCTACAAGGAAAATCCAGATGAGTCCTGCTAAGAAAAGGGAGTAGGGCAGAATGGGTGGGGCATCAGAATTACCAAACAGCCAGCTCTGAGTGTCTTCGTCATGACAGTGTTTTCATTTTATAGTCAGCGCATAGTAGGTGCTGAATGAATGCTTGTTGAATTGAATGAGGAGGATTCTGGGGCTAGTTGGACATCCACGTAGTGGGTCATAGATTCAGAAATGGAAAAGATCTCAGAGGCTAGTTAATCCAGCTCCCCCATTTTACAGATGAGAAGACTGAGGGCCAGAGGAAGTGACTTGCCCAAAGTCATTTAGCCAGGAAGTAGCACAGCCAAAATTTGAACCCAAAGCGCTGACTCCAAATACATTGCTTTTTCCTTTTAAACACATTGCCTCCTAAGGAGCTCATTCTTGTAAACACTTGGCTGGCAGAACCAGCACTGGTCGCATCTTCCAGATCCTGGGAAGCTCACCTCACCTGGCCCCACAATGATCATCATTGCCCTCCCTTCCCACACTGGGCAACAACTCTGATCATCATACTCTAGAGATGGCTTCTAGGATCATACCTAACTTACAGCAGATGGAGCTATTGGGGGCCAGCATCCATTTTAATAGAATGTCAGAGATGGAAGGGGCCTTTGGGATCACCAAGTCTAACGAGGGAACTGAGGGACCTGGATCCTGTGATTTCCAGCCATAGCTGGGACTAGAATCCAGGGCTCTGAGGAGGGAGAAAAAAATACATTTATTAAGCACCTCTGTGGCGGGCATCATGCCAAGCACTTTACAAATGCTATTTCATTTGACCTTCAAGACTCTTCAAAGTAGGTGCTGTATTATTCTCATTTTAAAGCTGAGGCACACAGAAGTTAGTTGCCCGTGGGTCACACAGCTAAGTGTCTGAGGCTAGGTTTGAACTTAGTACTTCCTGACTCTGGGCCCAGAGCCCTATCCACTGAACCAGGAAGGGAATAGATAGCTCTGGAAAGTCAAAGTGGGGATCAAGGGCTGAATAGGCCAAGAGGGTCAGTCACCTCCACTTTCAGAATCTGCCCTCTGTCCCAGGGGTGGGGACGGTGGAGGGTGGCACCCATGCCCCAGACCATGCCCCCTGTTGGCTGGTTCTGGGGTTGGGGGGGGGAACTGCATGCTCCTCCCCTACTCCTCTTCCTAGGAGCCGAAACCTTAGGTGTCCCCTTCAGTGTGAGTGGGAGCTGTTTGCTGCTCTGGACACCTGGGCCCCTCCCCTCTTCCCTCCCCCCACCTCCTGCGACACCTAGGTCCCAAAGGCCTGGATTAGAATAGCACAAACACTCCCCACCCTAGCGGCCGGAGGAGTATTCTCTTTTTTTCTCCTCCCTCCTTCCTCCTAGCCCCGCCTCCACCTTTCCAATCCCAGTCACTTTACCGCCTTTCCAGCCTTTCCTCCCGGTTCTACCACCTCTCTACTCCCCCTCCCCCTACCAGCACATTTTCTGGAAAGAGAAACTCAGGAATCTGACCCTGGTGTCCTGGACCCTTGGCTGTCACCAGACAGAGCTGGACATTGGACCCCAGGCATTTGGGCCTCTCATACTGGGGCTTCCCAGGTAGGAAGATAAATATCTATCCAGGATAACAACCTCCATTCACCCTTATTCCCAGTATCTGTACCTGCTGTCTGTGCCAGGGCCCCTTGCAGGTGGGCTTGGTGTCTAGTGGGCAGTGTTGTAACCCCAGCCCGGTTCCCATGACGGCAGGTAGGGATGAGGAACCTATGAAGATTGGAGGGCTAACGAACCTGCAGAAGGTACTGGGGTGGAGGTGGGTGGAGGGGAGACACAGGTGGATAAGGGCAAGGTCGGTCCTCCCCAAATGGATTGCCTCAGCCAGGTGTGTGCCAACACCCAGGGTCCAGGTAAGGGCCAGGCTCGGCAATCATTTCTGTCTCCTCCGCTGACATACCTGGGACCTGAGGGCGCCCTACTGCCCAGCTCCTTCCTTCTTTGTTTCTGGTGTGCCTGTGGCTTCTCTCACCTGCTTCTCCCCTTTCTCCATGTCCTCCCCTTGGGTCCAGCGTGACTCCTCCATTTCTAAAGATATCTTCTGTTTCTCTGTGGGGAGAATATTGGCCAGCATTGTGTCAGCTGGAGGGTGGTGGCAATAGGGAATCTTTTCTCATTTGGGTGATTTCTGCTTCCCCTGGACAGCTCTCCCCCTTCCCTTCCTAAAAGGGAGATAGGGGTAGGGGGAGGCTTTAGTTGGAGGCTCAGTGTCACAGTAAGCCCCCATTCCTTTTCGTCTCCACAAGCCTACTGTGAGCTTACCCTGATTGGGATTCACCAAGATTTGTCTAGAAATGGGCCTATCAGGGGTTCCTGAAAACTTCATTTCGGGGAGCAGTAAAACGATTAGGGCACACTGAATTAGAATTAGTTTTTGGGAGAGAAGAATTAATTGTTCCTTCTTTCTCCCCAACTTTCATTGCTCAGTGGACTGAGGTGGATGGCCTCGACGCTGTTCCCCAACTTCCAGCTCCCCAGCAAAATACTTAAATCTCAAGGATCTTGTTGATTGGGTCCTAGCTGTGTGAAGGATGGAGGTGGGGGACATGGGGAACTCGATAGTGATACCCCAGCTTCAGGACAGGAAATTGTGGGGCTGGATGTCTGGGTCCCTGCTAAAGAGACTAGAGAATGGGGCAATTAGGGTCCTAGTACCTAATTTCCCCTGTCAGATGAGGTGGGAGCGCTCTCTGTACCCAGAAAAGGATGCAGGCTAGTTGGGGCTCATTCTTGCTATAAATCCTTCTCCTCATGGGGAATTTCAAATCCATTTCCCCAGTGCACCTTCAGTAAAGACTGAGGATAATAAATCTGTTACTTTTGGACTCTGCTTCCCCCACTCAAAAAAAATCAGCTTAGGGGAGATGGGAGCCATCCCCCCAGGGTAAATAACCTATAATGATTAACCCTAATCAGATTCTGGCCACCTTTGCATATTTTCCAAATTAAACTTTAAAGTTTGATCCTCCCCCTTCCAAAGGCAGACACACCTTTGTTGTGAATTTCTTCTTGTGGGTAGGTTGGACCTCCGTTTCCTGGTATCTTCCTGCCTGATGCAAAGGTCAGGGTAGATGTCATCCTGGGTCTCTTATATTGTTTACCAGTGATCTCCCATAGTTGCACCTCAAAGATTTCCCCCTTTTCTTCCCAAATCTCATTTAAAGGGAGAACCTGGAATTCTCACCCAAAGGGGGAGGTTCATTCCCTGCAAATGGGTATGCCTGTAGGGAGAAGGGAGGACCTCTAGCTCTGGGCCTCTGGACCCTTTTCCATTGTCCAATCCTACCTCTTCAACCTTTACATAATTTCTCCCAATCTTTCCCCTGCCCTCCAAACTACCAGTGGCCCCCAGACCTCCAGTGCCCCCCCCAAGAGTTTCCAAGACTGTGATGTTTAGCAGAGGACCTAGAATATTTAATATTGTGTCCCTGACCCCCAAACGCTCCTCTCCCAGCTTTTGCTAGCCAGTAGGGGCAAGTTTCAGGAAGTAAACAAGGAGACTGGGGAGAGAAAGGGGGTGGGGAAGAGAGCTTCCGGGGAACTTGGGGTGGGAGGGGAATACTTTTGAGGTGCGGAGTATGAGCTTCTTTGGAGCACGGAAGTCTGGGGATGCCTGTGGGCAATTGCCCTCCTTCATAAACCTTTCCCCCCTTTATTTGTATTCTCCAAACCAGTTTGGTGGGTGTGGGAGGACAGACTGGCCATTCCAATTTCGTCCCTCTGGGTCTCTTCTCTTTGTCTTGTTCACCTCACATACTTTCCAGTTTTTCCCTCCTCTGCCATGATCCTGACTGCCCTGTTCCAGAAAGTAGGGTCTGGGAATGAAGGGAGCGGGGAGTGGAGAGAAAACTGAACCAACATTTCCTCACCCCCTCACTCCTCACCCCTCACCCCTCCATCTCTTTTCTATGTCTGGTTCTCTACCCGCAGGCTAGAAAGTAATATACTGTAAGGTAGGCTAAGTCATTTATCCCTTAAAAAGAGCCCCCCACCCTACCCTGTCAGCCTTTGTCCACCCCACCCCCAGATTTTGGCAGAACTGTCTCTTGCTTTTTATCCATCCCCCTCCATGGGGGATGCCATTTAGTGTTGCCTGTGTTCAGGAACTGGTAGGGAAGGGAGAAGGTGAGTATGTTGGAGGGCCCTAACAGAGCTCATCCACTCCCCCCCAAACACATAAGGAGTTAAGGACACCCCTTCTTGGCCCATGAATAGACTGAGGGAAGGACCTCCTAGGGATATTGGTTGATTGTCAACTCTCCCCCCTTATCAACAAAGCTCCCTTCTTTGAGTTTGGAAGATGTCTCCATCTCTTCTATGTTGTTATGTCTGGGGTCACCCTTGTCTTAGCAACATCCCTCTCCCTGTATCTTTTGGCTTTTTATGCTATTTCTGGGTCTTCTCTCTCTTTGTATTTCTCTAACCTTAGGAATTCTGAACTTTTCATATGTCATGAACCCATTTCACAGTCTGGTGAAGTCAATGGCCCCCTTCTCAGGAAAAGGTTTTTTAAAAATTGAGGGAAGTTCTCAATTTCACTTAGAGGTTAGTGAAAATAAAGATGTCCTCGTTTTCCTGACCAAGTCTATAGATCCCCTGAAATCCTTGGACCTCAGGGTAAGACCCCTTGCCTTTCATGGTAGGGGTAAATGGTAAGAGATGCCCTGTCTCCCTGCCTCAATAGTCTCCAGGGACAGAGTTGGGAAAGGGTTATCTCAGGTCGAGCTGAGTGTAGTGGGGTGGGGTGTCCTGGGAGGGTGATGGCAGACTAGGAGACCAGGAGACCTGTGGGGCTCGAGGGAGTCAGGTTCCCTAGGAGTGGGGTGGAGAGAGGAGGGGAGGGAAGGCTGGGCCTGACAGGGCTGGGCCAAGGCAGAGCCAGAGTGGGGCATCTGAGCCTTTTTGTACACAGTGCAGGGAGCAGAGAGGACAGGCGGCATATGGAGGCACTGGGATCCCCTCCTGAAGCTGGTTGTGTTCCAGGTGGGTTTCTAGGCAGGGGGCAGCTAGGAAAGCTAGAGAGCATCATTGTCCACCACCAGGAATGGCCCTATGGGTGGTTGGAAGAATGGGGGACTGGAGAGGGCACTAGATAGCGACCAGAAGGGGGGCTGCTGGGTATGAATGGGGAAGCCCCAGGCTACCTCTTCCACCCTAATAAACAGTTGCCCCCTGACCTTTATCTGCCCCTCTCCCCCCTTGTTTTGTATGAGTAGGGGTGGGGGTGGGAGGAGCAGGTTGTTTGTGTTTCTCCAAAGCCAGGAAGTTGTGAGGATGAGTCAAGGTTGAGTGGAGAGCCCCAGGCATCTCTACCTCACCAGCCCCTCCCTGACTCACCTGCCTCGGCTGTCTCCTCCTCCTCCCTCTTCAGACCCCAAATCTCCTCTGCTATACCCACACCCCCTCAGGACTAGCAATGCCTATTTTTTCTTGCTCTCTGCCTTACACCTTTCTTCATTCCCCAAGCTTAATGTCCACCACCCTGCCCCTCCTCCTCCTCCCTCCTCAGACCCCAAATCTCCTCTGCTACACCCACACCCCTTCAGGACTAACAATGCCTATTTTTTCTTGCTGTCTGCCTTGCACCTTTCTTCATTCCCCAAGCTCAATGTCCACCACCCTGCCCCCACTCTCTTGGGAGCCAGAGGGGAAGGGCATCTAGGAAGTCAAAATAAGTTGTCATCTCAGTCTCTGCTACCCACAGGTGGCATCAGACAGGACTGGACTGGCTGTGCCAGTCTCAGGGGTGCCTCTTGGGCAGAACTTGGTTTTTGCTGCTGATGTTGATGATGCCAGGCAAGCAAGATGGGTACAGTGGAGGTGGCAGGGGTTGATAATCTGGTGTTGGTGTTGGTTGCTGACAGATGGCAGGATGGGTAGGTGTTCACCTTGTCAGAGCTAAGAGAGATAGAGACAGAGACAGCCAGAGTCAGCGGCAGCTGGTTCAATAGACCAGGTAAGGTGGGCTACAATTATCCCCATTTGTGTTGGGGCTAAGGGGAAGAGAGTCTTCACAGCCAGGTAAGACATGCCCTATCCTGTAGCAGGCTACAGGATAGTGTCCCAGGGTTTCCTCCTCAATGGAGAAGGATAAATGGGTCGGGTTCCTGCCAGCCCTCCCCCCCCACCCACACCTTTAGCCACAGGTTCCATTGCGCTCCAGAGGATTACCTACTTGGGCTGATATCAGCTGTCTATTTCACTGGGAGTCTCTTGCCTTGGTTTCTCTGTGTTGCCTCCTATCCCTAAATGAGGCCTCTCAGGTGAGGAATTTATTCCAATTGTCCCCCTTTGCCTCTCTTGCCTGCGGACTAAACTCACCTGCCTGGTTTCCTGCTATACATTTCCTCCCCTCCCCCCATTCGAGTCATGAATACTGCTAGCTCCCTCCATGCACGTCACTGGCAGGTGTTGCCACAACATGCCTCTGGCATCTAGGCCCCTGCCTGGTACCTGGAAAGGTGGCCTGCCAAAACCCAGAGTAGAGCAGGGCTAGAAGGGCCCTGAGGTCTGTAGAGGAAATCCTGCCCTGTTTGCTCTTTTCTGTCAGTCCCAGGGGTACCTCCCTACCAGGAATGGCCCTATGGGTGGGTGGGGTGGTGATGGTAAAAAAAAGAGAGACTAGAGAAGGGATAAGCTGCTGTGGAGTACCCAACCCCACCCCAGGCATTCCGTCTGGCATCCTAAGGGTGTAACTGATTAGTGTGTATGGGTCTCAAGGGTGAGAGAAAAGACCCCTGGATTACAGAATCCTGAGACTGGAAGGACCTTTCAGGCTTGCCCATACCTGTACAGGATGGGTGCCACATCCCAGACAAAAGATCATCCAGCCTTCATTTAAGGACTTAGGCTGATGAATGAACGAGAGAATGAATGCCAAAGCATTTAAGTGCTACTGTATGCCAAGCCTTGTGCTCCGTGCTGGAACTACTGGTAGGGAGGTAGCACATTCTATCTTTGGACAGTTCTAATTTTAAATAACTTCTTCCTTGTTGTTGTTCAGTCGTGTCCAACTCTCCATGACCCCATTTAGGATTTTCTTGGCAGAGATACAGGAATGATTTGTCATTTCCTTTTCCAGTTCATTTTACAGATGAGGAAACTGAGGCAAACAGGGTTA
Source organism: Trichosurus vulpecula (assembly GCF_011100635.1). Taxonomy (NCBI): domain Eukaryota; kingdom Metazoa; phylum Chordata; class Mammalia; order Diprotodontia; family Phalangeridae; genus Trichosurus; species Trichosurus vulpecula. The sequence continues at coordinate 185,434,535 of NC_050576.1, read as the reverse complement.
AGTGACCTGTCCAGGGTCACACAGCTAATAAGTGTCTGAGGCTAGATTTGAACTCGGGAAGATCCAAATCTTCCTGACCCCAGGTTCAGTCCTGTATCCACTGTGCCTCCCAGATGCCTGACTTCTTCCTTAAAATCTTCCTCTTGACAATTTCTTTCCATGATTCCTCAGTATTGCCCTCTGGGGGTAAACAGAACAAATCCAATTCCATCTGACAAGAAAACTGTCTCTCATAATAATAATATTTATATAGCATTTGAAAACTTGCAAAGAAAATTTAAAATATGATCTCATTTTAGCTTCGTAACAACCCTGGGAGGTAGGTGCTATTATTATCCCCATTTCGCAGGTGAGGAAATTGAGACACAGAGAGGTTAGGAGACTTGTGAGGATATTACATTCCTCTAAGTGTGCTGTATTCCAAGTTAAACACTCTTAATTCCTTCGGAGTCAGTGTCATGTAGGTAGCTTGCCTCAAAATCAGGAGGACTGGGTCTTCAACCTTGCCTCTCTCTGACACATTCTGTCTCTGTGACCATGGGCAAGTCAGTTAAGCACCCAGAAATTCTCCAGGAGTCTGTATTGGCAGGGAAGGTACCCACCTGCATGGGTAGAGGGGGTTTCCTCACTTTCCTCACTTGGGAGTTTCCTATGCCATTGAAATTACAGATCTAGTCTTAATCCCTAATTCCTTCAACTAATCCTTCTAATCTAAGGCTTGGCTCCAGGCCTGCCCTCTGAATGCATTCTAACTTGTCAATACCTTTCTAACTTGGGCAGTATAATGTCTTGTGTACCCTGGAACTGTACGGTGGAATGATACTAGCTTCCTCATTCTGCACATTATATTTCTAGTAATATAGCTTAAGGTTGCATCATCTGTGTCCTAGGACTATGGATGGAGAGTCAGAATGGACTTCAGGGTCATCCAGCCCAGTGCAACAAGCATTTATTAAATGCCTACTATGTGCTTAGTAGGCACTGAGTATACAAAGACAAAATGAAAAACAAACAAACAAACGAAAACAAAACCTCTGCCTTCTAGTTTCCAATCTCCTGGCAGGGATAAAAACAAGTCAACAGATAAATATATGCATGGTCATTTGAGGAAGAGAGAGAAGGCATTAACAACTAGGGAAATCAGGAAAGGCTTCCTGTAGGAACTGGCACAGGAGCTGAGCCTTGAAGGAAGGTGAGGATTTTCTGTGAGGCTGAGGCAAGGAAAGACTGCAGTCCTGGCATTCTGTACATTTGCACTAGACCCAACCTGTGCAAAGTCACAGAGAAGGGAGATGGAGTCCTAAGTCTGAGGAAAAGTAAGTGGGCCAGTTTGGCTAGGTCATAGAATTTGTGAAGGGTATTTATGTTCAGCAAACCTGGAGAGGTAGGCAGGAGTTAGAGCAGGAAGGTCCTTAGATGCCTAACTCAATGAGGAGTTTGTATTTTATGCTGAAGGCAATAGGGAGCCATTGAAAATTCTTGAACAGATTATTTTGGCCACTCTTCTGGAAAAAGGGTTAAAGAGGGAAGAGATTGGAACTTGAAACCAGTAAGTAGGCTAATACACTAATTAATATAGATGAGAATTAATTCAGCTCTGGGCTAGGATTGTAGCCATGTTAGAAGAGAGAAAGGGATAGATACAAAAGATATTGTGGTGGTAAGAGTGACAAGGCTTGGTGATCGACTGGATATTTGGAAGAAGGAAGAGTCAAGAATGATTTCGAGTTGCAAACCTTGGATGACTAGGAAGGGTTTCTTTATTGGAAAATACTACTGGAAAAACTGGAACACAGTCTGGCAAAAAAATAGTTGTAGACCAGCTTTTTATGTCTTTATAAAATGATACATTCCAAGTGGAATTTAGGTTATTTTGTTCGACACCTAGAGAAGTTCCATACTCTTCATTCGTTGAACTTGCTTTCTGTGAAAACCCCAAAATCTTTTCTGCACAAAGTCTCTAGCTTTATCTCTTCCATTCTATATTTATGTAACAGTAAGGCTTGCTACTGGGCCCAGGAAGTGGAATGCTGTACTCTCCCTCCCTACTAAGGATCTCTACTTTGCCCTATGCATGTGGAAGAAGTTCAATTCTAGGGGAGCCTGAATTCCCCCAAAAAGGGTTAGGCTTTTTTTTGTCTCATTCTTTGACTCTTTGTCTCTTTGTACCCCTTAGGAAAAATAATTGGAAGCTTAGGTCTTGGCTCATGTCTACGGTACACCCAAAGGGAGTAGTAGAAAGGTACTTGATATACAACGTGGAACAGGTATAGGACTGCTATTATTTCCTCTACACAAAAGGAACGTTTAATAAACAAAAGGCCCGAAAGTAGGAATTGACAGGAAAAAAAAAGAAACTGAAACAAGCAGCCACAGTAACATAGTTACTAATATATTCTCCTGGGAGGCTGATATTTAAAACATCAAGACGTGATGCAGTTTGTGGAACTGTCAAATACATACTTTGCAATTCCCCTTAGTTCTGCACTGGCCAAACAGTTTCCTTCAGGTCCATGTTCTGTGGCAAACAAGACCAGGACTTGGGTTCATTCTCCTCTAGGTGGTCATCTTCTCCTCTAAGAAGCAGTGTAGTGAAAGTATGTGACATGTTCTATAATGTAGAGGAGGAACCTCTATTTAAGGAACCTCTCCTTAATCTTGAGAACTCACAGAGTTACCTCCGAGGCTGGACATGGCCATCTCAGGATTTCTGTGTTTGGGGAAGGAATCATGAAGCAAGAAAGGCAGCCAGGGCCTAGTTTCCAATCTCTCACATGAGAGCAGTCACCATGCTCCCCCCACCACAGCCATCCTTCATGGGAAGTCCCAGAGTTACGTGATGTTACCTGGAGAATTGAAAGAAGAGGGTAGAGTCACTCCCTTTTTAAGATCTACCAAGTGGCCCATTGGCCATTCTTTAGGCCTTAGTGGCTTAGCCTCCTGGTTTAGCCTCCTCTCATCTACCTCTGTGGGACAGGAAACTCGGGAACCACCCAGGGTTTACTACATCAGCTCACAGCAATGAGGCTTTCAGTGCTAAGCCACTCTTATCCCTGGAAGTTGCCTGGGGAACGAACACAAATACACACTCCGTGGGACAGCCCCAATAGGTCCAACCCTACTCCATAGGGTTCAGTGCCTACTACACTTAGACATTTGATTAAAAAAACCCACAACAACCCTCAAGTATAGGATTTTACACTTATTCCTGTTTGATTTGATTGTCATTAGATATGGCCCACTATTCTACCCTACCAATATGGAAGATCTTTTTGGGTCCTGACTATTGTCCATCATGCTCTCCTTTCTAGCTTTATCCATAAGTTTAATAACCATACCGTCTGTGCCTTCATCCAACTCAGGGATTAAAAATGTTGAACAGCCCAGGCCCAAAGATGGATGACTGGGGCAGTCTGTCTCCCTCTAGGTGGACTTCTATCCATTCTTTAGGTCATTCTTTGAGGCAACTAGATGTCAAAGTAGATAGAGCTCTGGTGCCAAAGTCAGGTAGACTTGAGTTCAAATAAAGTCTCAGACACTACCTATGTGACCTTGGGCAAGTCACTTTACCTTGGGCTCCTCAGTTTTCCCCTAAAATGGGGACAATAACAGCTCCTACTTCCTAGGGTTGTTGTGAGGATCAAATGTGGTAACATTTGTAATTTTGTTGTCGCTCTGTTGTTTCAATCATTCTAACTCTTCGAGATCTCACTTGGGGTTTTCCTGGCAAAGATACTGGAGTGGTTTGCCATTTCTTCCTCTAGCTTATTTTACAGATGAGGAAACTGAGGCAAACAAGGTTAAGTGACTTGCACAAGATCACTCGGCTAGTGTCTAAGGCCAGATTTGAACTTAGGAGCGTGAGTCTTCCTGACTCCAGGCCCAGCGCTCTATTCACTCTGGCCACCTAAGATTTGTAAAGCATTTAGTTAAAGGGCTTGACACATAATAGGGCTTAATAAATGTTTATTCCCTTCCCTCCTTCTTATCTGATCATTTATCCAGTTCCACTGAATTGTTCTATTATCTAAGTCAATAAGCATTTATCTAGTGCACTTACTATGTGCTAGGTACTAGGCTAAGCTCTGGAGATAAAAATACCAGCAAAAAGAGAATCCCTGCCTCCTTATCCAGAGTTTATTATCTAGCCTTCTTTTAATTTTGTCCGTAAGGACAGTGTGAGAAACTATCCAATGCATTAATGCTCTATGTAAGGCATTTAACCAATCTATGGACCAGGTAACCTTGTCAAAAATGTAAATGAGCTGCCTTGAATGAAGCTGGTTGGGTGTGGCCTGCTTTGGATGAACTCATTCTGGCTCTTCATAATAACAGTGCCTCCCTTCCCAGGGTTGTTGTGTGGATCAAGTGAGATCATAATTGTAAAGTGCTTAGCACAGTGCCTGTACGTAGTAAACATTATAATAAATGTTAGCTATTAAAATTATTATTAGTGATCACTGCTTCCTTTTCTAAGAACTCACACACCATAACAGATTCAAGTTTCCCCAGGAATTTATATTGGACTAACCTCTGTCTCTATAGTTGTGAAGAAACCACGTTCTTCCATTAAAAAAAAATATTGACATTAACCTATCTTTCTTCATGTGGCTTTTCTGTTTTATACCTTTTTCTTTTAAAAAATACTAAATTTATTGGTATATTTTGTTTTAGCAAGACAAACCTCCCAAAGGTATTAGTCTATCAATTGTTAGCACCAAGGAAGTCATGTAATTTGACAGCTTGGGTCTAAAATAATGGATAGGGTTTTGTTGCCTCTATGTAGAACTAAGGACCGGATCTGTGATTTCATTGATTAGAGGAAATTCCCTCTACCAATGCAGGTTGGCAGCTTCTCTTAAAATTCATAGTCCTAGAAAGTTGCATAGAGCACTGCGAGGATAAGTGATTTGTCCAGGGTCCTATAGCTAATATGTGTCAGAGATAGGTCTTTGTGGCTTTGAGGCCAGTTCCGCAATACTACATTGCCTCTTACTGGTTCAGTATGTGCTTACCCCATGCCTGTAAGCACGGGTAACTAGTTATTCCACCCCTGGATGGTCAATGTCCGTACTTTTTAAAAGGATAAGTCGCTTTTCAGCCATCTAAGATGGAGGTCTGTGATGCCCTTAGGAGTCCGGAACTGCACAAACACTACACTTAATCTACATGTTAAGTTTACGTACATTGTTGTGGTCATTGTCTCTATGGTTCTTTTGATTCTCCTTACTTCATTCTATATCACTTCATGTCAATCTTCCCATAGTTCTTTGAATTCTTTATATTCATTAATTCATATTCTTGATTATAGTGCCTTTTTCTCTGTTAATTATTTTATCTTTATCACGTATTTTGCTCGTTTGTATATTTGTATGTAGTCTCCCCATGAGACTGTGAGCTCCACGAGGGAAGGGACTGTCTTTTGCCTCTTTTGTATGTTCAGCATTTAACACTGTACCTGGCACACAGTGTTGATGTTGCTAAGTCATTTCAGTCCTGTCTGACTCTGCTTGACCCCATTTGGGGTTTTCTTGGCAGAGATACTGGAGTAGTTTGCCATTTCCTTCTCTAGCTCATTTTACAGATGAGGAAATTCAGGCAAACAGGATTAAGTGACTTGCCCAGGGTCACACAGCTAGTAAGTGTCTGAGGCCAGGTTTGAACTCAGGTCCTCCTGAGCCTTCTGGCACATAGGAGGTGCTCAAAAAAGGTTTATTGATTGATTGATCATCATTCCTTATGGCCCAACATTACTTTCCTATACCTCATTTGTTTCAGCTGTTCAGCTGTTGTTGCACATTTATTGTTTCTAGGTCTTCTTAGTCACAAATAATGCTTCTTTGAACATTTTTGATACATATGTGTCTTTTCTTGTTGTCAGTAAACTCCTTGGGATGTAGTCCCAGTAGTGGAATCCCTGGATCAAAGGATATAAACAATTTGGTAACTTTGCTTGTGTGATTCTAAATCATTTCCCTGTATGATTGAACCAATTTGCAACTCTGCCATCAGTGCCTGAGTTCTCCCATCTTTTAGGATCTCTGCTACCTTAAAGGGTTTGAGATGTTACCTCAGCAGTTTAACTACATTTTTTCAGATGGCCGCTAAAAAATGTCTTCTTTGTAATATGTTCCCATATCTTTTGACCACTTTTCTATTGGCTCTTCATATCACAAATTTGTGTTTATTCCCCATAAACGTTGGTTATCAGACTTTTTAAAAAATCAATATTCAATACAAGTTTGTTTTCAGTCCACATATTTTCTTATGATTCTAGCTGCATTCATTTTATTTGTGAAAACACTTTTCCATTTTACGTAATTGAGAGCTTCTGTTTTGTCTTCTTTGATCTTTTCAACACTGTCCATAAAGTTAACATGTAGATGAATCGTAGTGTTCATGCATTTCCAGACTCCTAAGATCTCCATCTTAGATGGTTGAAAAGTAACTTATCCTTTTAAGAAGTAAGGACATTGACCACCCACGGGTAGAACAACTAGTTACCCATGCCTACAGATTTTTTTTTCCCTATCTATAATTGTAAATGATAAAATGTCACATTCTCCTTTTTTTTTAAATGATGTGATTTAAAAAAATATTTAGAACATTTATCCATTTTCCCTAATAATCATTGTCAACGAAAGAATGTCTTTCCCCATAGTTTGTGTTTTGGGGTTTATGGAACAACTATCTTTTGTGCGCTTTTTTTCCCTTCTAATTCTTCTCTTCTTTGGTCTATTCCACTTATTTACCTTTTTATTTTTTACTCAGGGCCAGATAATACTGGTAATTACTGTTTTGTAGTATATTTCATAGTATACTTTGAAATCTGGGAGTGCCAGGTCCTCCTCCTTCCTTATTTTCATTATGTCCCTTGATATTCCTGATCTTTTATTATTCTAAAGGAATTATTTTTGTTATTCTGCCTAATTTGTACAGCATCTCCTTGGTAACTCATTGTCTTTTCATTCTGTCTTTTATTCATGTAAATACCCAAAGACATACATTTTCCTATGAGAACTACTTAAGCTTTATCCCACAAATTTTAGTGTACTGTTCTATTGTAATAATTTTTTCTAATATAATTATTGTTTCTATGATTTTTCGTTGGCCTACTAATTATTTAAGATAATATTATTTAATTTCCCTTTAGGCTTCTGTCCTTTGTTCATATTTCTCTTCTTAATTAGAATTGTTATTGTGCTATGATCTGTAAAGAATGCACTGAATATTTCTCCCTTTATACATTTATCTAAGAGTTCTTTATGTGCTAACTAGCACACGATCAAGGTACCATGATGCGTAAAAATTGGTATATTCCTTAATAGTGCCATTCAATAATCACCAAAGGCATTTAATGACTAGGTCTTGTTTTTAATATGTACTCTTCAAATCCTTAAATTTTTTTATTTTTATGTTAGAGTTTGTCTAAATTTGAAATGGGCTCATTGAAATCATGCATAATATCTTCTTATCAAAGCCTTAAAATTCAGTTAACTTTTTAAAAAAGTATTATTGTTCAGCTGTTTTCAGCTGTGTCCAGTGCTTTGTGACCCCATTTGGGGTTTTCTTGGCAAAGATACTGGAGTGGTTTGCCATTTCCTTCTCCAGCTCATTTTACAGATGAGGAACTGAGGCAAATAAGGTTAATTGACTTTGCCAGGGTTACACAGCTAAGTGTTTGAGGCCAAACTGGAACTCAGGTCTTCCTGACTCCGGGCCCGGTGTTCTATCCACCATACTACCTGGCTGCCCTTTTTTAAAGTACTGAGCTGCTAAACCACTTGGTGCACACATGTTGAATATTAACTTCTTTTCGTTATCTATACTGCCTCCAACCATAATGTATTTTCTCTGCTTGTGTCTCTACTCTTGTCTGAGAACATGACTTGGAATTTTTGAATTCTCCTGAGGCAGCCTAATTTGTACTATAATAGTAGTATAGACTTAGTGTAGTTGCTGGGTATGGCCATGGTGGGGGGTGCTGGTAAACGTTTAACAACCAGCTTCTTGAATGGAAAAAAAGTGCCATGCACTTTTAAGTTTCATCTGCATTATTAACATTTTCTGCATCACTTTCTTAAATCTAGACAATAACAAACCCAATATTATACCAGTCTTTGATTTGTACTTCACTGTTTTCTTAGGAATAAATAATGCTCACACTGAAGATTTAACAAATGATGAGAGCAGGTAGGAGCCGATCAGGCTCCAGCATAACCCTGTGGGTATCCCAGGTGACACTCCAGGTGTTGCAGGAACACCTGTCTGCCGACACCAGGTTCTTATCCTCCCTTCTGTAAGCCTTCAGAAAGACAATGTCATTTTGTCCTTAACCAGTAAAGGAATGTAATTTACAGTTTTGCCCAGCAGGTGGCGTGGCATTGCTCTAGCCACCACCCCAGTGGCCCCCTCTTGCAGGTGTCAAAAGTTCCCTTCTATCTGCAGGTGCAAACAGCCCAACCCCCATCAAGCTTCCACCATTGACTCTTATTAGATGTCTTAACTATGGGCAAACTATTTAACGTCTCTGAGCCTGAGATTACTCATCTGTACAATCTGCTAGTAAGAACTATGGTTGTCAATGTAAATTATGAATGTTGAAGAGATGGGTGGCACTGCTAGGGAAGAGAGCCCTCAAAAGACAGCTGGCCTTGGGGTCAAGAAGACCTGAGTTCAAGTAGCCCCTCTGACACATGCTGGCTGTGGGACTCTGGGCAATTCGCTTTCACTTTCCGTGGTCCTGAGCAGTTGGACATTTGTATCAATAGAGGAAATTTCCTCACTGGCAGTTCCCTACATAATTGTACTTATCTGATAGGGATACTATAAAAGATCAAATGTGCTAGTACGTGGTATGTGTATGTATGTATGTATGGGTGTATGAATGTATGTAGATAGAACATTTAGTACATGCCTACTATGTGCCAGTTGCTGTGCTCTGGGAATATAAATACGAGCAAGCAAGATAGTACCTACCCTCAAGGAGCTTCCATGATGAAAAATAGTTCTTTTTAAAAAATTTAATAGTATTTTATTTTTTTTAAATTACATGTAAAGACAGTTTTCAACATTCATTTTTGAAAGACTTCGAGTTCCGAATTTTTCTCCCTCTCTCCCCTCTCCTCTCCCCTCCCCAAGATAAGAAGCAATCTTATAGAGGGTATACATGTGTGATCATGTAAAACATATTTCCGCATTAGTCAGGTTGTGAAAGAAGAAACAGAACAATAGGAAAAAACACACAAAAAAGTGAAAATAGTCTGCTTCAATCTGCATTCAGATTCCATCAGTTCTTTCTCTGGATGTGGGTAGCATTTTCCATCACGAGTCTTTTGGAATCATCTTGGATCATTGTATTGCTGGGAAGAGCTAAGTCAATCAGAGTTAATCATCACATAATGTTACTGTTACTGTGTACATTGTTCTCCTTGTTCTGCTCACTTCACTCAGCGTCAGTTCATGTGAGTCTGATGAAATGTAATTCTTGAAGGAGAACTGGAAAGGGTAGAGGAATATGTACCTAGTTTGCGACAGTGGAAACTATATGTCTCCCAACCCAAGCCCACTATGCTACTACTCCTGGGCCATCCTCATGACTTGCCACTGCCTGCATCCCCTCCCTTTCCTCCTTTCCACCACATGCTCTAAGAACAGTAATTCAAATCAATGCTACCCATTCCTAAAATGAACACGGCAGTCAATTGCCCTATGACTCCACTTACTATCCTTCTGACTTTCTTGAGTATTATACTCCTCCCTGGCCACCACTCTCCTGTGTATGTGCTTTCCCCTATTAGAAGGTAGGCTCCTTGAGAGAGGAACCCACTTGCTTTGTTGTATTTATATCCCCAGTTCAGTGCCTGGTATGTAGTAAGTGCTTAATAAATGTTTTTTCATTCAATGAACAGGGCAAAGAACTTGACCTGGGTTCTGTGTGAAAATAAGATGGTACTCTTCAGGATTATAGGAATAAGACAGTTTCTACTTTTAGCATTCCCATCCCCCTCTTGTCTGGGAAATTGCCTGGCTTAGTTTCGACTCTATATTCATGACTCATAGGAAAGAAACTTTCCTGTGACCACATGTTTATTAAACAGTAAGGTAAAAATTAAAAAGAAATCATCACAAGCTTCACTCCAATCCTCTCCAAACTTCTTCCTGATTACCTTCCCACTTCCCTGGGGTGCCCAGGGAACAGTCTTACACTTATTTCTGAAGTCATGGACTGCTTTATGACTGAGCTGCTGAGATCTCTCACTGGGGCAGCAGTTATAAACATGGGAAAGCAAGGAGAAGAGCTTAGCACGTAGCAGACACTTAATAAAGCTTGTTGACTTGACCTGAAGCTTGGGGAGGAGTGTTGGGGGTTTGGAGGGATCACCTGACTTCTTACCAATGGCTGCCAGTTTGGATCGGACTTGACTCCACTCAGGCTGGATGCTGATTGGCTGCTCTGCCTCCCAGTCTGATCCAGCCCTCCTGCTGCCTTTGACCCCAGAGAGAAGGGCACCATCCCAGTAGCCAGTTGGTAGGCTGGAAGCTCCTGGCCACTGATAGCACAGATTTTTAATCTGGGGTCCAATAGATTTCAAGGAGTCTGAGAACTTGGATTGGAAAAGAATTATATCGTTACATTTACCTACCAACTTCTAACTGAAAGTTAGCATTTCCTTCAAAATGTTATTCTGAAAAGAAGTCCATAGGCTTCACCAGATTGCCAAAAAAGTTCATGACACAAAAACGGTGAAGAGCCCTATATCTGAGATCTCCAAAAGGTTGCTAGATCTTTCTCAATCTTTGGCTGCTGGGCCGGTGAGGGTCTATCTAACAGTCCCAATACTTCAACATCATTTGCTACTCACCTACCTGATATACAGTTTCCCAGGCATCATCTGTCATCAGCCAAACATCCCCCCCCCCCAATCAATCAGCAAACATTTATTAATCCCTTATTGTATACCAGGTACTGCTCTAGGTGCTAGGGATTCAAATACAAAGAATGAAATATACTCCTCAAATGGTGAAGAAGTTGAACTCAAATCCCCCAGACAAACAGGAGGAAAAGATATACTAATCTGGTACACCCATGTACTGCCTTGTCATTGCTCTGCCGTCTTGACTGGCCTCCTGTCCCAGAGTGGCTTCTCACTGTCTGAGGATTCTATAAGGAGGTAGGGGGGGGTGAGTAGGGGAGTGAGGTTCCAGTTGGCTACTCCCTGATAGAGAAAAAGAAAACATGGCCCTAACCAAAAGTGCTCCACCAAAAGGCTGCTGCTTTGGGTTCTAGAGCAGATGTAGTCTAGAACTGACAAAGGGACTTCCTATGGACATGGTACCCGTGGCATGTATACTCTAGCACAGGTGCAAGCTCTCATTTTAGCTTTCGGTTTCGAGTGTATTTCTTGTATGGAATAGATTATTGGGTTTTGTTTTCTATCATGTTCTGCCACCTTTTTCTGTTTTACAGGTGGCTTCTTCTCCCCTACCTCTGTGTTAAACTTTCATTGATAGCTTTTTAAAAAAGCCTTTTTGGGGGGGATAATGGTGAGGTTCACGAGATTTCCTTCTCCTCCTCCTGTGTTTTAATGACCTTTACCTGTCATCCCTTGGTAATAACAAGAAATGCCAAATTCCCCTCCTCCTTTTTTCTCTAGGGTATCTTTGCCCAAGCAAGCCCAGAGTTTGATTTTCTTTATTTCTTCAAGGAGTCTTAGGCAAGGTGGGACTCTTGGAGGAACAACAATTTTTGCTCTAATTTTCAGGATGTAAGCACTGAATCTTTATCCACCCCTTTTAGTTGTTCAAACTTGTTTACCTTTCTTAAGTTTCTTTTGTTTGCTTTGCTTATGTTTCAAAACTGCTGCCCAGCCTTGGTTTTCTCAGCAGGAGTGCTTAAAAGTCATCAATTCTGTTAAATGTTTCATTTTTCTATAGGATTAATTTTAACTTCACAGAAAATATTATTCTTGGGTGCCAGCCATTTTCTCTTGCTTTGTGATATGTTGTATTGTAAGCATTTCTTCCCTTCCTCGTTGATGAGAATTCTTGTGCTATCCTCACTAGAGGCAAGTGATTTTCACCTCCTGACCACTTGCAGTATTTTTCTTTGACCCAGGAATTCTAGAACTTTATGATCACATTTCTCGATGAGTTAAATTTGCAATTCCTCTCTTGTCCTGACCTGCAGATTTTTTTTTGTAATAGTCCAGTGATATGAATTTACACAGTGTCCATGTCAAAAATGCATGTCTCTTCCTTGCACCTTAAGTCCACTACCTCTCTCTTAGGAGATGTGTAATGTGCTTCATCCAAGTTCCTCTAGAGACATGGTTGATCATTGCTTTGACTGGTGTTCTTAAGTTTTTCAAAGTTTTTTTTTTCTTTACATTGTCGTTGCCCTCTTACAAATTGATCTCCTGGTTCTGATCACTTCACTCAACAATCAGTTCATACAATCCAGGATTCTCTGAAATCATCTCTTTCAATGTTTCTTACAACACAATAATATTTCAGAACATTTATGTAACACAATTTGTTTAGCCATTTGACCTGTGGATTTTATTGATCCTTTGTCTTCTGGTTCCAATACTTGCAGGCAATTTTCTTTTATTACTTCTTGAAATGTGGTAATCAGGTATCTTTTTTTTGTTTGTTTTGTATTCTTCTGGGAGGTCAACGATTCTTAGATTATTTCTTTCTCAACTTTGTTTTTCAGTTGCTAGCTTTTTTGTGTGTGACGATTTATTACCTGTTCTTCCATGTATCTTGTCTTTTGTCTTTGACTCGCTCTGTTTCATCTCACATTTATACCTCATCCCCATCCTTCTCCCCCTGTAATCTGCGCCTTCCCTTACTACTTCAGATCTGTCTTCCTCTTCCACTGTGCCTTCTGGAGTTCTCACTCCATGATTTACAAGCTTCCTTCCTTTTTAAAACTCCTCCTTCCATCTTTTAGGACTCATTGACACCTGGCTTGATTCAGATGACACAGCATTCCTGGCTATCCTCTCCAGTCCTCATTACCTTGTTTTTCATACCCTCTGACTCACTGGTACTGGTAGGAGAGGCAGAATATTCCTTGTTCCTCATTGCCAAGTTCAAGTATATGAGCATCCCTATGTGTAGTTGAGTTGGAAAGTAGGAGTAAGTCATGGAGCTTGAATAGACTGACCCTTCCAGACTCTCCCTCTACCATTCTGAAGCCTCTCTTGAAGATTACACTATCCAAATTTATCCAGGACTCAAATCCTCGTGGTTGTTACCTCCCTTCTTTCTCAATGAGTTCAGTGCCTGACTTATATTCTCATTTTCCACCCTAGTTCCTACCTCCATATCTTTGTTGTTACTGTTGAGTCGTTTCAGTCATGTCCGAATCTCCATGACCCCATCTTGGGGTTTTCTTGGCAAAGATATTGAAGTGGTTTTTCATTTCCTTCTCCAGCTCATTTTACAGATGAGGAAACTGAGGCAAGCAGAGTTATGTGACTTGCCTAGGGACACACAGCTAGTAAGTATCTGAGGTTGGATTTGAACTCAGCTCCTAATGACTCCAGGGCCAACACTCTAGTCACCTAGCTGCCCTTCCTTCATACTAGTGGGCTTCAATATACACCTTGATGTTCTCTCGAATATCCCAAATTCCTAGTTTGTCAATTTACTTAACCTTCATGAACTACTCTTTTCTGCCTCAATTACACATAGAGATGTCCATCCACTTGATCTTGCCATGTTTCATAAGTGTTCCCATTTCCACATTCAAGAACTCTGAAATTTCTTTATCTGACAATAACCTTTTATATTTTTAAATTTTGCATTCATATATTTTTATTTCTACCTTCTCAGTTTACCTTACTACTCCTAACACAGTCTTCAGCCTCATCATGACCCCCAGTCCTTCCTTCGGTACTCTATCAGACTATCCACCACTCCTGTTCTGGCTACACTCTCCTCTCTTCACAATCTTGACCCTTTGCTGAACCAGTTCAACTCTACACCATCCTCTATTCCCAAATCCCTAAACCCTTTACCTATTGAAGATTATTTCATACCAAATCCCAGCCATGATTTGCTCCCACCATCTGCTTCTTTCATTCCTACTCATGTGCAGCAGAATGGAGCTGGAGGAGGTCATGTAACCATGCTGACTGGGTCCATTACACATTTATGTTCTCTAATCTCAGTTGGCCCTCACTGCAGCAAGGCGATCTTTCTACTCCTCCATAGTCAGTTCTCTATCACATTCATAATAGCAGCTGTTCCCAAGCTCAGCTAGGTAGGGCACAACAGGTAGAATGTTGGGCCTGGAGTTAGGAAGACCTGAGTTCAAATCCAGCCTTGGACATTTACTAGTTGTGTGACCCTGGGCAAGCCACTTAACCTCTATCTGCCTCAGTATCCTCAACTGTAAGACAGAGACAATAATAGCACCTATCTCTCAGGGCTATTTCAAGGATCCAAGGAGATCATTTTTGTGAATGTGAATGGTTCCTGGCATGTAGCAAGCTCTTAATAAATGTTTGTTCCCTCCCTGCTTCCCTTCTCTCCTCAAACCTTACATGGTATTTGTACTCTCACCTTCTCATCTGAGGAATTTGCTTCATATGTTAATGAAAAATAATTAGTCCGTTTGCCAAGAGTACCGTCTTCTCTCTTCCTCCTCATCTCACACCCCTCTAATTTCATCTCTCACTATGCCTTTAAAATAACCACTGATAAAGAATTAGCCCTCCTTCTTGCCAACAACAAGCCCTGCCCCCCCCCAACATGGACCCTTGATCCTATTCCCTCCTATATTCTGTAGCAGATTATATCCACTATCATCCCCACTCTCTAATCTTCCTTCTTTTCTTTTCAGTTAGTTCCTTTCTTGCTGTCTATAACCACACCATCCCCATCCCTAAAACATGATCACTGGATCTTACCATCTCCGTTAGCTATAGCTGTAATATTTCTTCCTCATGTGCTCCTATCTTCTATTTTTTTTTACTATGTAATATTTCGGTTTTTTCCAATTACATGTAAAGACAATTTTTAACATTCATTTTTAAAAAATTTTGAGTTCCAAAATTTTTCCTTCGCTCCCTAAAAAGGTAAGACATATGTTGCACCCCTGGTCTTTTTCAACTAAATTCCTTGAAAAAACCATCTACACTCGATGCCATCTCTTCCTCTCCTTAAAATTTCTTCTAAAGTCTCTGTAATCTGACTACACATGTATAACCTATGTCAAATTGCTTGCTTTCTCAATGGGAGGGGGAGGGGAGAGAATTTGAAACTCAAAATTTGAAAAAAGAACGTTAAAATTGTTTTGTTTTGTTTTGGAAGGGGGAAGGCAGGGCAACTGAGGTTAAGTGACTTGCCCAAGGTCACACAGCTAGTAAATGTGTCAAGTGTCTGAGGCTGGATTTGAACTCAGATCCTCCTGACTCTAGGGCTGGTGCTCTACTCACTTCACCACCTAGCTGCCCCTAAAATTGTTTTTACATGTAATTGAGAAAAATAAAATATTAAGTTAAAATTAAAAAAAATCTCTGCAGTCTATTTCCTGACAACATCATTCCAGTGAAACTATGCTCCCCAAAGTTCCCCATGGAATCTTGATTGCCAAATCTAATGGCTTTTCTCAGTCATCATCCTTGAACTCTCTGCAGCACCGGACACTGTTGACCACGTTCTCCTCCTTGAGACTTTCTGCTCTCTGGATCGTCACAGTGCTGCACCCCTTGTTCTTCTCCCACTTACCCAATGATGTTTCCCTTTTAGTCTCCTTTGCTCTGCATCCATGGCATGTCTTCTGACTGTTGGTCCCCACGCCCCCTTCCCCTCCCCAAGTTCTGTCGTGGGCTTTCTTCTTTCTTTTCTCCATATTCTCTTACTTGATGACCTCATCACCCATAAATCCAATTCTGGTGACCACGCCGATAATTATTAGATCTATACCTCTGTTCCCGGTCTCTCTTCTGGGTCATGCATCATCAGCTATATACTGAACATTTCCAACAGGATATCCTATAGGCATTGCAAACTCACCATGTCCAAAACAGAACTAATTATCTTTCCCTCTTCCCAACTTCCCTATTAACTATCAAGGGAGCCATCATCTTTCTAGGCACTGAGGTTTGCCACCTGGGTTTCATCTCCAACTCCTTGTTCTCACTCACCCCACTTACTCAATCAGTGGGCAGATCTTTTATTGTTCTCCATAGCATCTCCCGGCATCTGTCCCCTTCTCTTCACCTGTACAACCACCACCCTAATTCAGGCTCTTGTACTTATCATCTGGGTTATTGTAATATCTTTTTCTTTTTGAGGCAATCAGGGTTAAATACCTTGCCCAGGGTCACATAGCTAGTAAGTGTCTGAGGCCAGAGTTGAATTCAGGTCCTTCTGACTCCAGGGCTGCTGCCCCCCAATATCCTTCTAATTGGTCTCTCTGACTCAAAGCTCTTCCCACTCCAGTCCATCGGGCCATACAAATGTCAAAGTGATTTTTACTAAAATGCAAGTCTGACCACGTCACCACCCCCTAATAAAATCCAGAAGCTCCCCCAAACCTAGGATAAACATAACTTCTCTGTTTAGCATTTAAGGCTCTTTATAACCAGGCCTCTTCCTACCTTTCCAATCTTATTACACATTTCTTCCCTCCCTACTCTATGGTCCTGTCATACTAGCTTATTTGCTGTTCCTTACCCCTGGCACTGTCTTCTATCTCCACACATTTGTGCTAACTGCCTCCCATGTATAGAGCAGAATCCCTCCTGGTCTCCGACTCTTAGAATCTCTGGCTTCCTTCCAGACTGCTCAAACACCACCTTCTTCTCTAGGCCTTTTCCAGTCTCCCAAAGTGTCCGTGCCTTCCCCACTAAGATTATTTTCCATCTATTCTGACATATCTTAGATATTCAGCCTCCCTCACATACTCACTTGTATATTTGTGTGTTATCTCTTGCCATTAGAATGTAAGCTTCTGGAGGGCAGGGATTGGTTTTGTTTGTTTTCTAAGCTCTTAGCATAGTCCTTGGCGTATAGTATGTACTTAATAAATGCTTGTTAATGGATTTACCCTTCACATTTCTCAAATTCTTCATTGTTGTTCCTTGCTTGTGCAAAAAGACTCCACTACATTCATATAATACACATTTTCCTGCCATCCTTTGGTCTGCAGGCATCTACCTTGTTTCTAATATTTTGCTACCACAAAGAGAATTGCTGTGAATATTTTGTTGTAGAGAGATCTTTATTTCCCCCATCATTGACCTCTGTGCCAAAGGCAATGTAAAACACATTTGTGGACATAGCCAGTGTAGGAATTTGTGTTGCTTGACGACGAATATTTGTTACAAAGGTTTTTTTTTTCTTTTTTCAATTGGGGGATGGGCTGGGTTGGGGGAGGGAAGAGAGAGAGAGAGATTGAGAGAGAGAGAGGGAGAGAGAGAGAGAGACAGAGAGAGGAGAGACAGAGAGACAGAGACAGAAAGAGGAGACAGAAACAGAGACAAAGACAGAGAGAGACAGAGACAGAGAGAAAATAAACGCAGCTAGATAAGTGCAGATAAAGGGCTAGGAAGACCTGAATTCAAAAGTAGCCTCAGATACTTAACTAGCTGTGTGGCCCTGGCCAAGACACAACCTCCGTCTGCCTCAGTTTTCTCACCTGTAAAATGGAGATCATAATAGCACCTACCTCCCAGGGTGGTTACAAATGAAATAACATTTGCAAAGCATTTTGTAAACCTTGAAGTACCATGTAAATGTTAGCTATTTTTATAATCAATGTTTATTAAATTATTTATTTATTATTTATTAAATTATTTAAAATTATAATTTATAATTTATAAATTATTTATTAAATTATTAAATAAAAATTTTTAAAGGCTATTATGACTTGCATAATTCCAAGCTGTTTTCCAGAATGTTTGGGCCATATCTTAGTGTGCCTCTTTCCCCATAACCCCTATAATACTGACAGTTGCTCTCATCATCTTTGCCAACCTGATGGGCTTGGGTTAGATGCTGAGTTGTTTTAATGCGCCTCTCTCTTATCTCTAACGATCTGGAGATTTCTTTTGTGTGGTAGTTGATAGTTTGCAGGGTTTGTTTTTTTTTTAAGAATTTTAAGACTATGTCTCTATTATATATCTTGGATATCAACTTTTATCAGAGATATTTCATGAGAACATTCTTTTTTTTCCCCAATTGACAGTTTCTCTTAATCTCCTTATTTTGGGCCCCCCAGTATTTCTTCATCATCTTGAGTTCTCCTTTGCTCCTTCATTTCATCAGACCTTCTCTTGACTTTTTTTTTTTGGTCTGGACTTCCTAGTGAAACTTTCTTCCTTTTCTCCACCCAGTTATTGTCTGTTTGTTATTGAGTTGTTTCAGTCAGTGTCCAACTCTTCATGACCCTGTTTGGGGTTTTCTTGGCAAAGATACTGGAGCAGTTTGCCATTTCCTACTCCAGCTCATTTTACAGATGAGGACACTGAGGCAAACAGTTAAATGACTTGCCCAGGGTCACATAGCTAGTAAGCCTTGGGGTCACATTTGAACTCAGGAAGATGAGTCTTCCTGACTCTATGCCTAGTGGGCTGTGCACTATGGCGCCCCCTAGCTGCCCCTGTTTTCTGTTTACTCAGTCTATTTCTAGCACTTTAGCATCAGGGAAGCTGGCCTCCTGTAAAGCTTCTCATTCATCTGTCTTGCTAGAAATTCTTTTCCCATTCTTTTTCCAAGATCCTTTCTCTCACTCTGTTCTCTCTTCTAATTCCTCTGCTCACACTGCTCCTCAACACTCCATTCCTACCCATTTTGTTCCCCCCAAATTCTCCAAAATATTTTACACTCTTACCTTTTTTCCCTACTCTGTCCTCCTCTGTCTTTATTCCCCCCTAGCTGTTAGGGTAAGAGGGCAATACGGTGTAATGGATAGTGCTGGATCTGGAGACATTAGGGGTTGGGGGGAGAAACCAACATTTATTAATGTTAATTATTATGTTATATTATATTATGTCATTTATTATATTATTATACATAACATATTATTATAATATATTATTATATATAATTTATATTCTATTATAATACATTATAATGTAATATATGATATTATAATAATTAATGCCAGGCTCTGTGATGTTGTGGAAAGGAATGTTTTACAAACATTTTCTTTTTTAATCCTCACAACAATCCTGGGAGGTAGGCACAATTCTTCTTTTTTTTTTTTACAGTTGCAGAAACTGAGGCAGATAGAAGTTAAGTGACTTGTCCAGAAAATATCTGAGGCTGGATTTGAACTTAGCTTTTCCTGACTCCAGCCCCAGGGTTCAATCCACAGTGCCACCTGCTGCCTCTAGATGCATAGATCTAGATAGATCTAAAGCCAGAAAACATCTAGTATGACCCTTTTATTTTTACAGATAGAGAGCTGAGGTTCAAGGAAGTTAAATATCTTGTCCAAGGTCATGCAGGTCTCAAGCAAGCATCAGAGGCAGGGTTTGAACCAAGATCTGTGGACTCCATACTCTTGCCATGGTGTCACGCTGTCAAGAGTCCTTAGTTCAGTGGTGTGCTGGGAAATATTCACAGGTTCTCTGTGGGGGAGAAGTGCATGCAAGAAACACCTCCAATCTTAATCTGCATTATCACCATTTTCCCCATCACTTTCTTGAGTCTACAGATCAATCAATCAATAAATCAGGCCCTGATTTGTAGCATTTCACAGTTCCTGAGGTGTAATTCTAAAATTTAATCATTGGCTTTCAGGTTTAGCTAGCTCCAGCACACCTAAGTTCATATCTCCTTTCATAGGGGCAGCTAGGTGGTGCAGTGAGTAGAACACCGGCCCTGGAGTCAGGAGGACCTGAATTCAAATCTGAGCTCAGACACTTGACACACTTACTAGCTGTGTGACCTTGGGCAAGTCACTTAACTCCAATTGCCCTGCCCAAAAAAAAAAACCCAAACCAAAAAAAAAAATCTCATTTCATAGACTTGTGATTAAAGAACTAGGCACTTAGTTAACCTCCCAAAGCCTCAGCTTTCTCATCTGGAATATGGGAGGGGGGGGGATAGTATACCATCTAACTCACAGGGTTGTTGTGAGTTGTTTCTTAAAAATTATTTTTATTTTATTGAATATTTCCTGATTACTTGTAAAAATTTTTAGCAATTATTTTAAATAATACTTTATTTTTTCCAGTTACATGTAAAGATAATTTTAAACATTCATTTAAAAATATTTTGAGTACAAATTTTCTACCTCCCTTCCCTCCCCCACCCCAAAAAAGGTAAGAATTTTAAAGAGGTTTAACAATAATTCAAAAAAAATTTTTTGATTTCCAAATTATCTCCCTTCTTACGAAGGAAATCACTTTGATATAGATTGTACACGTGAAGTCACGCCGTGCATATGTCCATATTAGCCACGTCGCAAATGAAAACAAACAAAGTAAAACAACAAAAATAAAGAAAATTTTAAAAGGGTGCTTCAGTATGCACTCAGAGTTCATCGATTCTCTCTCTGGAGGTGGATAGCGTTTTTCCATCATGAGTCTTTTGGAATCGTTTTCGATCGTTGTATTACTGAGAATAACTAAATCTTTCACAGCTGATCGGTGTACAATATTGCTGTTACTGTGTGTAGTTTTCTCCTGGTTTGCATGAGTTCACACAAGTCTTTCAGGTTTTTCTGAAACCGTCCAGCTCATCACTTCTCATAGCATATTAGTATACTGTCACAATTGTATACCACAACTTGTTCAGCCATTCCTTGATCGATGGGCACCCCCTCAATTTCCAGTTCTTTGCCACCACAAAAAGAGCTGCTATAAATACTTTTTACAAATAGGCCTTTTTTTTTTCTCTTTGATCTCTTTGGAATACAGCCCTAGAAGTGGTATTGCTGGGTCAAAGGGCATGTACAATTTTATGGCCCTTTGGGCATAGCTCCAAATTACTCTCCAGAGTGGTTGGATCAGTTCACATGAGTTGTTACATGTTAGGGTGGAAGAAGGCCTGGTTCACAGAATCATAGATCTGGAGCTAGAAAAGAATTCCCAAGTCATCTAGTTCAGGGCTTCTTAAACTTTTTCCATTCACAATCCCTTTAGCACTTCTTAAACTGTGGGTCCATCCAACTCTTTCTTTTTACAGATGGGGAGACTAAGACCCGGATTAAGGGACATGTCAAAGTCACACTGGTACCAAGTGTCAGAGGCAGGATTGAGGCCATGTCCTGTCTCTTCTTTCCACTGTACAACACTGACTTCCTCAAGTCTGTTTTTCTCTTCTCTCCTAATTCCAGATGTCATGGACCTGGATCTATCCCTGCCCCATCTCACTAACTCCTCAGATGACCCAAGCCCCGAGCCCGGAACCCCTCCTGGAACACCCCCAGGGTCTGATGCTCATCTTCCTGGGGAACTGAAGAGATCCCAGCCTCTTTCCATCCAGGCCAGCAGGTAAGAGAAGGACTAGACATGGGGAACAGGACGGGGAGAGAAGACAAGCATGTTATCTACCCTGGTTTTAACTTGACTTTTTCTTCTTACAGGAAACTTAGGGAGGAGGAGCTCCGAGCCTCATCTTTGCCCGCTATCCCTAACCCTTTTCCTGAGCTGTGCAGCCCTCCTTCTCAGTCACCCATCCTGGGGGCCCCCTCCTCAGGGCGGGGGTTCCTCTCAAGAGACAGCAGTGGCCCCCATGTGAGTTACTCTGGGACAAGAAATGGGGGGGTGCTGTGGAAAGGAAGGGTGGAGTGACTGGAGATGGGGGTTTTTGTAAAATGCTAGATGGGTGGAGGATGTCCCTCTTCCCCTGGGACAACACCTACTGATGGCTTCTTAGGGGGAGGGAGAGTTAGGGTTACCCTCTCTGGGAACAGCAGCCTGCTTCCAGTAATCCTAGTATCTCAGGCAGGGAGCCCTAAATCAGGCAGGTGTTGGACCGCCTTCTTGTTCTGGGTGGTGGGGCAGGTGGTGAAGGTGTACAGTGAAGACGGGGCCTGCCGGTCCGTGGAGGTGGCGGCAGATGCCACAGCCCGACACGTGTGTGAAATGTTGGTGCAGCGGGCACACGCCCTGAGCGACGAGAGTTGGGGGCTGGTTGAGTGCCATCCCCACCTGGCACTGGGTGAGGGAAGGGACCCTGGTGTGGGGCAGTGGGTGGGCTGGTTTTACCCATGGCTATGGGAAGGGATGGGAAGAGTCACTATTGGGCTTTCAGGACCATGGGAAGATTGCTCCATTCCCACCCCTTCCCCTGCACGTTGGGCATCCTCATCTCATTTGGTTAGTGTTTGTCCCATAGGCAAAAGACACAGATGTTCAGCAAATCTGTCCTTTGTGTCAGGCTCAGCCTGTGTGTGGCACACGGGAATAGGGACGAGTTTGGGAGCAGCATTGTCTCTGAAGTTAGAGGACCTGCATTCAAATGCCACCTCTGACACTAACTGTGTGACCTAGAGCAGGTCACAACCTCCCTGCCTCAGTTTCCTCCACTATAAAATGAGAGACTCGGACTAAATGGTCTCTGAAGTCCCTTTGAACTCTCGGTCTAGGAGACTATGATCTGTTAAAATGCATGGGCTCCAGGGTTCTCCACCCTATCCCTAGAGACTTGAACTTGGGGTTAGGAAAAAGTTCAAATCCTCTCTGACACTCACTAGCTGTTTGACCCTGGACAAGTCTCTTAATTCAGTTGCGTTAGGGAGTTTGAACTTGGCGGCTTCTAAGGTCTCTTCCAGCTCTACATTTATGAACTTATGATCCTACCTCAGACACTTAGCTAGCTGTGGGATCCTGGGCCAGTCACTTAACCACTATAATTCCTCAGTTTCCTTATCTGTAAAATTGGGATAGGAATACAGATCTGTAGCTATCCCTCTCTCAGAGGGTTGTTATAAGGACCAAGCCAGTATACATACGTACATACAGATAGATAGATAGATAGATAGATAGATAGATATATTTAGATATATACATGTGTGTATTATAGACAAATGGAAAGACATAGATGGACACATATACATGCATATGTATATCTGTATGTGTGCCTGTATATATACCTACGTATGTAAACACATATATACATTGTTGTTGTCGTGTTTGTTCTTTGTTCTCAAAGAGGACCATGACATCAGGGAAATGATGACATGACTTGCAGTAGACTTTTATTTGAGTGAGGGAGGGCTCTGCAAGGTCACCAGTCTCACTTTCTCCTCCAGAGCCATCTGGGTCCAGTGACCTGACATTCATCAGGATGACAGCAGATGGCCCAGGATGCAATGGGAGACCCTGGCCCTTTTAGGCTAAGGCCTTTTCATGTACTCACTCTAGTAAGATAGTGCCCATTCAGTGAATAGGCCTTTTTAAGAAGTGAGTCCAGAGATGGCCCCTTTAGTTAGAAAAAAAGGAAAAAAAAATCAAGCTGGGAAGGGAAGACCCTCAGGGTTGCTGTTCCAAAGAGAAACAGTTACTGCTGACTTTCACTCTTTGTGAGTCCCTTTGGAGTTTTCTTGACAAAGATACTGGAGTAATTTGCATTTTCCGTCTCCAGCTCATTTGACAGATGAGGAAACTGAGGCAAACAGAATGAAGTGACTTGTCCAGAGTCACACAGCTAGAAAGTATCTGAAGTCAGATTTGAACTCAGGAAGATGAATCTTCCTGACCCCAGGACAATCTAGCTGCCTAGATGTATACATATACGTATATACAGATACGTGCGTGCACACACACACACACACACACACACACTCACAGTGCATAGAACTCTTCAAAATGGTTATATTTGTGTTTCCAGAGCGGGGGCTGGAGGACCACGAGTCAGTGGTAGAGGTGCGAGCTGCCTGGCCTGTCGGGGGAGACAGTCGTTTCGTCTTTCGAAAGAACTTTGCCAAATATGAACTGTTTAAGAGCTCCCCAGTGAGTGAGCGTGTGCGCGCGCATTCGTCTGTGTGTGTGTGTGTGTGTGCGTGTGTGTGTGTGTGTGTGTGTGTGGAGCCGGAGGGGGAGGGGAGGAAGAGATATGGTGGATGATGTTGAGATAGAGGGTTTCCACCCATCAGCCACCCCTAGAGCTGCAGCATATTTGACTAAGCAGTTCTGCTGAGTGGAAGGAGGGGAGGGTGGGGGTAGCCCATAGGCCTCTCCTCCCCTTCCTGACCTTCTCATCCCCATCCTCTCACTCAGCACTCCCTGTTCCCAGAGGTAATGGTCTCCAGTTGTCTAGATACCAACACTCGCATGACCCATGAGGAGCTCATCCAGGTGAGGGACCCTTCCTTCCCCTCCTGCCGAGTCTCTTTTCCTTCCTCTAGTTCTTCTCATCTTTATCCTTCCCCACAAAGGCCCTCTTATCCCCCCTTTCTAAAATTCCTCCATGTCAACCAGTATATGACTAGGGTACTCAGTGGACTTGGAGTCAGGAAGCTCTGAGTTCAAATCCTGCTTAAGACCCTCACTCGTTGTGTGACTCTGGGCAAGTCACTTAACGCTATGCCTCAGTTTCCTCATCTACAGGAAAAGGGGGAGGGTCCCTGGACTTAATGGCCTTCTAAGGTCCTTTCCAGCTTTATATCTCTGATCCTATGGTTCCCATCTCAAATTAACCTTCTTTTTCCCAGAACTTCCTGAACGCAGGTAGCTGCCCTGAAATCCAGGGTTTCCTCCAGCTTCGAGGGTCAGGACGAAAGCTCTGGAAACGTTTCTATTGCTTCCTACGCCGCTCTGGCCTCTACTATTCCACCAAGGGCACCTCCAAGGTTGGGACCCTCTGCAGACACCCACCTCCTATAGGACTCCCATGCTGGCCCCATTCAGAGAGCCCTCTCCTAGGGATACCCAAGAAATGGCCCCTCTACCTCTTTGGGATTCCCAGATATTGGACCCCATAGCCTCACCAACACTACTGTGGCAGGAGGGGCCCATCTATGATCATGCCTAGAAGCCAGAACAAGTCTTGGACTCGGGGCTCTTTCTTATCAGAGGCCCCCAGGCTCTCCCTAGCATTTTGCCCCTGGGACTCTCCTGCTTCCCCTGCTCCCCTGCTCCAGGCAACCTGATATGATCCTTTCTTCCAGTTCAGATCTCTTCTTCATTACTATTCTAGCCTAAGAAATCCGTCTTCTTTCTACCTAGGACCCCCGGCACCTACAGTATGTGGCTGATGTAAATGAGTCCAATGTGTACCTAGTGACCCAGGGCAAAAAGCTCTATGGGATGCCCACTGATTTTGGCTTTTGTGTCAAGGTGAGAGACCTTTAACCCTAATATCCTGGGCTCTAAGGCCTGACTGGTGTTTTGGCCCTGATCCCAAACCTGGTTGCTAGTTCCTCTGGTCCACTATCTCCCTGGCTCCCTAATTCCCCAGAATTCCCAGTGAACCCTAACAATAGAACTTCACCCCCCTACAATTCTCCAGTCCCATTCATTCCTCTTTTCCCTTAACCCCCAGAATTCCCAATTCTTGCTCAGGTACAGAGAGAGGTTGGGGGGAAATGGGGGGAGGGTCCTTGGTTCACTCAGATCTCCTTGTTGTCTAGTGGGGAGATCCCAAGGTGAGCAGGAGGGAAGAAGCAGGACTCTGGCACCTAATGGGTTCTTCCCTCCTCAGCCTAACAAACTGCGTAGCCCAAAAGGACTTCGGGTCTTCTGCAGCGAAGATGAGCAGAGCCGCAGCTGCTGGGTGGCTGCCTTCCGCCTCTTCAAGGTATCTGAAATCACTAGAGGGAAGGTGATGACCTAGAGATACTAGCCAGGACCCCAAACCTTGGCTCCTAGCCTGGACAGAGGAGGGAGGAGGGAAGGCCCCCAGGAGCTCCCAGATTAATGGAGGAGACCCAGTGCCTGGTCTCAGGGGGCTCCCAGTCTGATGGAGGACACCCAGTGCCTGGCCTCAGGGGGCTTCCAATCTGATGGAGGAGACCAGTCCATGCTCTCAGCCAGATAGGCAGGACACAGTCTCTTTCCTAAAGGAGCTTCCAGTGAGGCCCCTCTCCTGTTATCTCCCCAGTACGGAATGCAACTTTATAAAAATTACCAGCAGATGCAATCCCGACGAATTCGCCCATCCTGGTTTGGTCCTACACCCCTGGTGAGTGCTCCTCAATGCTGGCACACTTTCTCTGCCCCAATACTTCTGCCCCATACTTGCTCTTGGCCACACTCATCCCAGGGTTCCCATGTACTTGCTCATCTCATCTCTCTTTGTCTCTCTGTGTCTCTTTCTCTCTCTCCCTACCTCCCCACCCCCCCCACTCCAGAGGAGCGTCTCGGATAATACTCTGGTGGCCATGGACTTCTCTGGTCATGCTGGACGGGTCATTGAGAATCCCAGAGAGGCTCTGAGCGCAGCACTGGAAGAAGCCCAAGCCTGGAGGGTGAGAAGAGAAAGTGGGGAGAGGAGGGAGGCAGCAGGTGCAGAGGGCCTAGGAATTGTAGGGGGTTCTTTAAGGGCACTGGTCTAGGACCAAAGGCACCTCGGCCCTCATATCCATAAGTCAAGGACCAGTGATTTTTGCCTGATCAGGGTTCTCTTCACCAAGACATATCATACACAACAGCCATCTTACTGCTTAGCCTGAGGCTCAGAGCTTAAAAGACCTGCCCAGGCTCATTTAATCAGTAAATAGCTTCATTGCCAGCCGCCCCCCACCCCTTCCCCTTTAGATGTTGTCTTCTTCCACTAGAATATAAATTCTTTGAGGGTAGGAACTGTCCTGCTTGATTATTTAGCATAGTGCCTGCACCTAAAATGGGGCTTAATAAATGCTTTCTCTCTCTCTCTCTTTCTCTCTCTCTCTCTCTCTCTGTCTTGCTCTTTCTCTCTCCTCCCCCCTCTCTCCTTGCTCTCCCTCTCTCCACTTCTCCCCCTGCTTTCTCTTTCTCTCCCCTTTCCCCCTCTTTCCCTTTCACTCTCTCTTTCTCTCATTCCCTCCCTCTATATCCTCTCTTCTTCCCCCTCTCCCCTCTCTCTTCTCTCTCTCTCCTCTCCCTCTTCTCTCTGTATATTTTTATATACACACATAAACTATATAAATGTATATATTTTTCCAGGAGTTCTTAACCTATGATCTGTGAGCATGATCTTTTTTTTTTAATTTGGGTAAGATTGTAACAATTTTTCTCCTCCATTAGAGTATAAGCTCCTTGAGGGTAGGGACTATCTTTATTTTTTATTTGTATCTTCAGTGCTTAGCATAGTGCATGTAGTAGGCACATAATAAATATTTATTGATTGTATTTAAATATAGTTGACTTCCTTTACAATCCTATACATTTTACTTTGTCAGTTTAAAAATATTATTTTGAGAAGGGGTCCATAGGTTTGGCCAGATGGTCAAAGGAAGGTCCATGATACAAAAAGTTTAGGAACTCCTGTGTCCATGGTGTCTCTCTCTTTGTCCTTGTCTCTCTATTTGTATCTCTGTCTGTCTCTGTCTCTGTCTCTCTCTGTCCCTCCCTCCCTCTCTCTCTCTCTCTGTGTTTCCACTGTGTCATACTGCTTCTCCCACCTAAGTTTTAGGGCCAATTTGTGTGCTTTGATTCCTTTTTCATGTAAGAGGCTGAATTTCACAGATAGACATTCCTTTCTCCCACCCTGCCTCCTCTTGCCTAGCCCTTGAAGTTAGGACCCTCTAGGTGAAAAGACCCTCAGTTTTGATGGCATGCCAGGAAGCGCTACTCCCAGACTGTTTCATCTGGGAAACAAGCCTCTGGGGTCTTGGAGAGAAACTCTGAGCCACTGACTGATTCCTTCTTCTTTTATCGCTCCCACCTCCTTCTAGAAGAAGACCAATCACAGATATAGCCTGCCTAATCCTTGCCCAGGCAGCACGCTCAGCTCAGGTGAGGGCCTTGGTGTGGGAGGCATGGAGTAGGAGGGACCATTGCTTGGGTGGAGATGAAATGCTTGACATGCTGCTGTGGACTGATGGGGTTTCCCAAGGGGACTTTATGTACATAGCGGGAAAGGGGGTGGGCGAAAGAAGATTGAGGGTTTTCACCAAGAAAAAAAAAACTTTCCTGAAATCGTGTTTGATTTCTTCTTCTTCTGCCTCCTCTTAGCCATTCACCGCTCCCAACCGTGGTTCCATGGCCGCATCTCTCGGGAGGACACCCAGAGGCTGATCGGACAGCAGGGCCTGGTAGATGGGTAAGATTAGGGATGTAGGGGCAATAGGGGCAGGTTTCTGGGTAGTGGCATGTGTATGGGTGTGAGGTTGTATGAGAAGAAATACCTAATCTAACCAGGGTTCATATGTCTCATTCTATGCCCTGGCAGTGTGTTTCTTGTACGAGAGAGTCAGCGCAACCCCCAAGGTTTTGTCCTGTCCTTGTGTCACTTGCAGAAGGTGAAACACTACCTCATCCTTCCGGTGAGTGACACCCTCCCGAGCACACCCTTAGGGGCTCCCATCCCCACAACACATTCCCTAGGTCCTCCTGCTAGCAGATCCCCTTCCCCTTTCCTAATTGCCCAACGGAATCTCCTAATAGATCCCAGGAACGAAGCCTTCCAGGTGTCCCCTCCTTCCCTGTTCCAGAAAGATCCTGTGAAGTCCTTGAATGACTTAGGGGCAGGAGAAGTAGGTGGTTAGGAGGGAATTGATATAGGCTACTTGAGGAAGCAATTAGTGTTGGGTGGAACCCTTGCTGGGTCGCTGTGCTTGATGGTCTGGCTCTTTTGGAAGGAAGTGTACAGGAATGAACGGCAGGGGGCAGGAGGGAGACTCAAGTTCACCAATGTCTCTCTCACCTCTTGCTTCCATCCACAACCCCCCAGAGTGAGGAGGAGGGCCGTCTCTACTTCAGCATGGATGAAGGGCAGACACGTTTTACTGACCTCCTGCAGCTGGTGGAGTTTCATCAGCTCAACCGTGGCATCCTGCCTTGCCCACTTCGTCACTGCTGCACTCGGGTGGCCCTCTGAGTGGGTGACTCGGCAATTCTTCCCTCCCCCAGAGAGAGGTATCTTGTCTCTCTCATCTTCCCCCACCCCTGGCCAAAACAATAGGGGAATCCTTTTCCTCCCCCACCAACCCTGTACCTCATCGGCCCTGGAAGACATGCCCCCACCTCTGTCTGACTCCTCAAGGACCAGGCTTTGTGGGTCAATGCACTTTGGATCTTGGTGGGAACACATACATCAGTAAGGAGCCCCTTCCTCCTGCTGTCTCTTCTTTCTCTTTCCTTTCTCTTTCTCTACTTTTTTTCTACTCTTTTTCCTTACTTTTTCCTCTCTCACTCTTTCAGTCTTCTGACTCTCCTCTTCCTTCTCTCCTTCCCATCCAGGCATAGGAATTTCTCCCTCTCCTTTTGCCCCAGTCTCAACCCAAGACTCTGCGAATGGCTTCTCCCCCTTTCCCCCCAGCACTGAGCCCCTGGTTCTCTCAGTCCCTAAAGCTGTGGAGCCTGGGGCAGGGCATTATGGGAGAACTGGGGGGAAGGGGGTGGGAGCATCCTCGTCCTTGTACAGATTGAATGGCCAGTTGATCTGCCTTGTTTTATACTAGTAACAATAAAAATTATTTTTGGACCTCTGGTTGGGTTTTTTTTTTGTGGGAAGGGCTAAGGGGAGCTCGGTTGTAGGATACTGGAGAAGAGAAGGCAGAGGGGGCAGGGAGAAGATGAAGTAGGATCTGGCTTCTGTTACAAGAGGAAACTGAGAGATTTGAGGGTCTGATTTCAAGGGCTTCCTGACTGCCAAGGACACTGGGAAGGTGGCCACGTGGATCTGAGAATGTCAGAGCTTGAAAGGGAGGTTTGAGACTTTCTAATCCCCTTATTTTACAGAGGGGGAAAGAGAGGCACAGAGAGGGGGAGTAATTTGCCTATGCTCAAGGGTCACATGGCTGGTTGAGACTGGGCCAAGGTTGGAAACTGGGTGTTTTAACTCCCAGGCTAGTGTCTTCTGTACTAGACCACACCTCATTGTCTCTCCTGGAAAGATTCCCTGCTCCTGACCTGAGAGCCAGCAAGGCGTGGAAATGTCCTGAAATGACCCAAAGGCAGTTTCTCTGCTCTTGTTTGGCCCTGGCACCCACCTGGTTACATCTGGCATCCACAGGGCAGCTTGTGACTTTAGCCCCCACTGTTCTGTCCCACACCTGTTCAGCAGTCTGACTAATCCCCTACATGTGGGGAGCTTGGTGCCAGGGTCCAGGCAGGCACCAAGAGGGGAGCTGTAATCTGCTTTTCAGATTTGGAGTCTACAGAGGGATTTAACCCTTGGAAACTTAGTGCCCTGTGGTGGGAGGGACAGATTAAAACCTCCCTTTATTAGGGCTAGAGAAAAACCCAGCAGGGAGACAGAGAGTAGGGCAGGGCGCAAATGCCAAGACTGATCCTGGTTCCTGCTGTGCCCCCATGGCTCCCAGAACAGTCCTCATCACTGGCTGTTCCTCAGGCATTGGGTTGGCATTGGCTGTGAAACTGGCCACCGATTCCCAAGGACGCTTCAAAGGTAATGACTCCCCCACACTCCATTCGGAAAATGTGGGGGGAGACTGGAGACCCATCTAATTGCTCCTTAAAATCCTTTATACCTCACAATCCAGCCAGATATGCCCCAGGGATGCCAGGGCACTAGCAACTGGGAGCTTAAGCCCTTTCTTGGGGCTCCTTCCTTTTTACTCTCCCCAACTCTCACCCTCACTCAACATAACTTTTCCTGGGGCACAATTTTGCTTTCTATTACTCACTCTCTAATCCTATACAGTGCTGGCCACCATGAGGGACCTGAGTTGCCGTGGACCCCTAGAGGAAGCAGCTGGATCAGCTCTGGGGCAAACCCTAGAGATTGGGCAACTAGACGTCTGTGATGAGGACTCCATCACCCGTTGCCTGAATAAGCTTCCGGGACAATATGTGGACATCCTTGGTGACTAGTTTAGATCCTGGGAAGGCCACCTTCCTAGGCAACAGGAAGAGACAGCTAGAAAAGAGAGGGCTGGGAGCAAGGGTTTGTTAGGTTTTTTTAATGGGGGAAGGTTTTTGTGGGGGCAGCATGGATGTGCTGGGGGATCCTGATGGTAGAATTACAGAGAGACTTGCAAGAGATCAAAGAATTAAATTTTTAAAAAATTAACAAATATTTTTCTTTCTCCCACCTTTACCCACTTCATTAGGGGAAGAAAAAAGAAAAACCAGTCCCTTGTAAAACAAATTCCTTGCTAGGTCCAAAGACGTGCTCCCCGTTCTGTACCCCAAGTCCATCACCTCTCTGTGGGGAGGTGTGGGTGGCCTGTTTCATCACTGGGCCTTTGGAATCCTGGCTGGGAGGAAACTGCAATCTGGAGAGGTTATGGCTTTTACCTAATAGATAACAGAGCTAGGATCTGAACCCAGGTATTCTGGCCATAAAGCCAAGGCTGTTGGGACTCTATTGCAATGCCCCTTATCCCATTTTAGAGAAGGAAGTGGAGGCCCAGCAAGGAGAAGTGAGTGCCCAAGACATTTACTATTTCCATGACCTTGGGTAAATCACTTAAACTTCCTGGGCTTCTGTTTCCTCCTTGATTAAAGGATTAGAGTAAAAGAAGATATTTCCAGCTCTCTATTATCTTATACACAGCTAGTTAGTCACAGAGCCAGCCCCAGAACCCATAGCTGTAGTTGTTCAGCTGTGACTGAACATTTGGGGCTTTCTTGGCAAAGATACTGACGTGGTTTGCCATTTCCTTCTCCAGTTCACTTTACAGATTAGGAAACTGAGGCAAACAGGGCTAAGTGACTTGCTCAGGGTCATACAACTAGTAAATGTCTGAGGCCAGATTTGAACTCACAAAGATGAGTCTTCTTGACTACTCTATCCACTGTACCACGTAGCTGCCTCTAGAACTGGTGTCTCCAGATCCCTTTCAAGTCTGTTGTTCATACCAGTCTACATTCCCCCTCTTAGAATACTATTGGGCCACCTTGTTGTGTTGCTTTTTGTGGTGGTGGTGGTGTTTTGTTTTGTTTCATTTTTTAAAGAGCTCAAGTGTTATTTTGGTAACAACCTTTGTAAAACACTCGGAGTCAGCTGTTAATTGTGGAGGGAAGAGTGAAAAGAGCAAACTCAAGTTGGAGGATGGGAATGCTTATTAACTTCTGAAATCTGGGGGAAAATAGATATAGTCTGGGACTCTTGACAATGAAGGTCCGTACAGTCAGTGTTCAGCGATTGCTCCTGGCTTCCATGGAGAACCAATCAGGAGCTGGGTGTTCAGCGATTGCTCCTGGCTTCCAGGGAGAGTCAATCAGGAGTTGGAACTATAAAATGATGTAGGATCTTCAGGGGTTCAGACCGTGGGAAAGGGAATCATCTCCTTTTCTGGGGAAGAGTAGCTGACAGATGTGGCTTATGTGAGTTGATCTGAAAAACTCTGTGGGACAGGTGGTATATTATGCCCATCTTTTACAGATAAACTGCAAAAATTCAGAAGGATGAAATCTCAAGGTAACACGTCTAATAACATTCCTCTGTGCCCCAGAATCTGGGCTGGGAGAGGGGAGAGATTATCACTGTCCAGAGGCAAGGAAATACTTGAAATGGCAGCAGAGGTTAACTTTCGTAGGAAAGGGGTCCGGGTTAGGTAGAGACTTACACCTAAATGGCCCCAGGAATAGACAGCCTGTGTTGGGGAGGGGTTTGGGGGAGAGGAATTTCCAATTGCCTGACTCTACCTCTTGCCCCACTTCTCAGTAAGCAATGCAGGCATAGGGCTCATCGGGCCACTAGAGTCATTGTCCCTGGATGACATGCGCCAGGTCATGGATACCAATTTCTTTGGGTTGGTGCAGCTGGTTCGGGGACTGATGCCTGCCATGAAGCGCCAACGCCGGGGGCACATCGTGGTTATCAGCAGCATCATGGGCTTGCAGGGTATGGGACAGGGGCAAAGGGATAATATGGGATAAGGGTGGGAACTGAGACAGCCAGGGTAGGTGTTGGGGGTCACTGATGACTAGAGATGGTGGTGGCCATGAGGTAGTGTAAGACCCAAGTTTTTTCTCTCCTTATCAATCTCTGGGCCTGTGACTGGTAACATGGCTATTTGGAGGGGTCAGGGTGTCACCCTCCATAGGAAAAGACTCTTAAGAATTGGACAGATCTAAGTATCTGACTCTCAGGGACTACAGGGGAACCTGTGGACAACCTCTTTTCTTCCATCTTCTCCATCAGGCATCATGTTCAATGATATCTACGCAGCCTCCAAATTCGCAGTGGAGGGTTTCTGTGAGAGTCTTCTGGTACAGGCACTTCAGTTCAACATTTCGTGAGTGACTGGCAGGGAACAAGCTGGGGAGATATGCCAACTGCCTAGGACTTGAGGATATTTGGAAATTTCAGCTCCTGGCCCAGCCTCATAGGTTAAAGGAAATACTGGAGGGTGGCAGGTGGGATGCTCTATACAGGCAGAATCAGGATCTGGGTACAAATTCTGGCTCTGTTAATGTACGAAAACCACTGAAAATCTGGGCCCGTTTTCTCCTATGCAAAATAAGGGGTTGGACTAGGGGGTTGTGGATAGATTTCAGAGGGTCCCTGAACTTGGATCAGAAATAAAAAAAACAACCCACATCTTTATTTCAGTAATCCTTTGTTATTATGCTGAGAAGGGGCTCGTAAGCTTTACCAGACTGCCAAAACGGTCCAGGATACAGAAAAAGAGATTAAAATCCCTGAACTAGATGAATCTTAAGGTCCCTTCCGGCACTAGACTGGTCATGAGGGTGACCCTGAGGATCGAGTCCCAGAGGGTCAGGGCAGGGGGGTTCCTTGTAGGGTAACACTGGTAGAGCCAGGCCCTGTGACCTCAGAGTTCGAGGGAAAGCTGTATTCCGGGGTGGAGCAGGTGGACTGTGTTGGCACTGACTCTGAGACGGCAGACATCTTTACTCGAATCTACTTGCCCAACTCCCGGGCTCTCTTTGCTAGCGTGAGCCAGAGTCCTGAAGATGTGGCCGAGGTGGGTGTTCTGCAAAAATATCTGTCTTCAGTCTGTCGCCCTCAGGCCCCCATTCCCAGTCTCACTCCCCACGAGGAGAACTCCCCCCGGGTATTGGAAAGCTCCAATAAGCCATCTCTCTTAGGCATCATTCCTTCACTACACCCTACCTATAAAGTTCCCCACCCACCCACCCTTCCAATCTCTAGGAAAACGCCAAATCTCTTTGCCCCCGAGTCCAACAACCATCCCTTTCCCTGGAGCCTCTGGTGCAGTGTTGAAACAGATGATTCTCTCTTCCCTCTGACCCATTGTTGTGATCCCTCTTCCCTGGTTAGCCTCTATCTATTACTGCAGGCAGTCTCCCACTACTAGCCTAGTTATCCCTGCCCCGAGGGGCCCCAGCCTAGACACTGAACTTCCACCCGACGCCAGCGCTGTAGGGCAGTGCAGGGGAGGGAGCTAGATCCCTAAGACTGATTGCCCGCTTTGTTGTCGCAGCACACCCTGAAGGTCATCTGTGCCCGCCGCCCACCCTTTCGCCACCAAACCAACCCGGCCTACACGCCCATGCTGGCCCTGAAGCGCGCCGACCCGTCCGGGGAGCTGGCTGGCACCGCCTTCTACAGCCTGGTGTTCCGTCACGGGCCACTACTCCGGGCCAGCCTTCACGCCGTGCGCTTCTGCCGCTGGAAGGCGCGCAAGCTCCGCCAGGCTTTACGTTTGCTCGGCCTCAGCTGAACCGGGTCCCCTCGGTCCCTAGCCTCGACCCCGCCGGGCTGTGGGCAAGCTCGAAGAGGCTTCTCTCGCTTTCCCTCATTCAGTACCTAGCTCGGGGATCCCTTCCTACCCCCACCCCACCCCACCCCCAACGGAGTGCGCTGGAACCCGGGCTCTGGGACTAGGACGGGAACGTGTTGCGTGTAGGTCTGTGGTGTTGGAGTGGAGGATTCGGAGCAGCCCGGGCTCCTCTCTCCCTTCCGTTCAGCTGCTGGGATGCCAGTAACCCACACTTGGCACCGTCTAGGCCAAACTCTCCCCCTTCTCATTCTCCAAAGGGGAAAACCGAGGCTCAGAGAGGGATGGGAACATGTCCGAGGTCACACAGAGTCACAGTGGAACCCGGATCTCTGGACTCCAAGTCCCCGATATCCTGACACCACAAGGATCTAAGGCGCGGGGCTGGGGCGGGCAGCAGCGGATTGGGGGGCGGGGCGAGCCAGCTGGTAAGGGGTGCCCAAGCGAGTTCTGGTGGAGGATATCCTTGGAGGGGTCTGGACAATAAAACGCTAAACAGCACCTGCCTGGTTTGGGGCATGTATTTGGGGCCCGGGCTTGCGGCCGGAGCACGAGTGTGGGGCACGCGGAATGGGTGCGAGTGGAGCGCGCGTGCGGTGGGGATTCCAAAAAGTTCTGCGAAGGAGCCCTAGGGTTTCCCTGCGCCGGGACCCCCGGAACCGAGCTCAGTCGTGCGGCTGTAGTGACACCCAGTGACCATCCGTGGGAACTTCAGGCGGCCGCGCCCGGCTCTGGCAGCTCAGGTTCCACGAGGTTCGGAGCGGATACCCAGAGGCGAGAGCTGAAGAGTACAAAGACAGACCTATAACCTTCCTCCCCTCTCCTCCATTCCGCCCTATTCCGTTCCTCGGCTGATCACTTTCCCCTCCCCCAGTTTTCTCTGGCAAGACTAGTATCTATTAGACGCCTGGAGATCCACGGGCGGCTGGTTCCCGGAAGGGTGGAGCCGGGGGGTCACTAAGCCGTGACAGGGTGGGGGGTGGGGGTCAGTTTCACTTCTGGATTTCGGCCCTCTGTGAAATAGGAGTGTTTCTATATTGGGCAGGGCGCGGCGAGGGAGAAGGGGGCAGGTGGGAACAGCCAAGGGTGTCATCGTCGTAGTGAGTCTGCCCTCTCACCCCGTCGCCTCCCCCGCCCCATCCTCAGCGGCTCAGCGGCCAGGGTAGTGAACTCGGGGTTCGAGGGATACCCAAGAATGTCAGGCAACCCACTCAGCATCACTCACACCCAGATCCCTTTCTTGTCTGTTCAATTCAGTGGTTCCTATGTAATAAAGGCTTTGGTTCCCTCTTCTCCAGTCCCCGCCATACACCTACCCCTCAGCACCCTCCTCCTCCATCAGGACCTCCCAGCCCCCGGAGAGGCCCCACAGATCCGTGGGCGGCTGTAGGGAGCTAGCTGTGAAGCCACAGGGGAGAGGAGGGGGGCTGTGGGCTGCTGGGACGCTGGGGCTGTTTCTCAGAAGTGCCGCTGCCCCTCTCCTTTCATCACCATCCCCCCCCCTCCATCTCCCATCTTACACCGCCCCCCTCCTTGGCACCTCCGGATGCGGCTGCGACCTCCTTCCCCTGGACCTTGCTCATCACCACTCCCCCCAGCGCCTGGGAATCCGGGTCGCCCCCCCCCCACACACACACCTTGGGTTGGGCCCTTGTGGCTTCAAGTGGAAAAACTGAGGCACAGGGTATGAGGCAGGGAGGTGTAGGAGTTGGGAGTAACTCTCTCACTCAATGGCAATATTCAGAAACCCAGCATTTCCAGGTCTACACTGCTCAGGAGACAATGTTTCTCCTCCACCCCCTTCCCTTTGCAGGTTCTATTCTGGAACTTTTGAGAAAGTGCCCGACGCCCCCTCTTGCCCTCAACCCCTTTCTCCCTACCTCAACTTGTGTTCACCCAGATAACACTCAATGCTTTTAACCTAATTTCTCAGCACTTTAGATGGTCCATCTTTGGGGAACTTGAGGGAAGCCTTGGACAAACATTTGACTTTGGATGGAGGGAAAAAAGGAGAACTCGACTTCCACCCCCCCCCCCAGAGGCAGGGAGGTGATGTGTGTGTGTGTCCATGTAGGCTGGGGGGAGATGGAGATAGCATCTCAGAGATCATCTGTTCCAACTCCCTTCATTTTACAGATGAGAAAGGGAGACAAGTTTAAGTGCTTTAAGGTTACTCAGGAAGTAACAGAGCTGGGGATGGAAACCCAGGCCTTCTGACTCATTTAAGTATTCCTTCCAATGCCTGTAGGTCATTGCCCTCATCCTAATGAAGGCAGAATCCCACTTTTGAGACATACTAGCAGTGTGACTATGAGCAAATCCTTGTTTTCTGAACCTTGGTCTCCTGATCTGTAAAGTGACACAGTCAGACGAGATGAAATTCAAGGCCCCCTTCAACTCTAAATCTATATGATGGCTTGCTGAAGGACACAGAAAAGGAGCCCAGGTGTCCTGACTCCCAGGTTAGTGCTTCCACACCTCTGCCCCAAGAGCCACTGACTTGCCCTCAAGTCCCCGGGGTGGAGCTGATGAAGGCACAAGTTTGATGTGTGTGGGCCAGAGAACATCATTCCAGCGGGGGTAGGAGATGGCATTTTTAGACCCTATGCCCAGGTGGAGGTGTGGAAATGAAGGGGAGTTGGGAGAAGAAGGGATGGAAATAGTGGAAGGAACAACTCTGGGGGAGGAGACATCTTGGTAGTGTCAGTCCCCCCCAGTTCCCATCCACCAGCCACCCTCAGAGCTGTGGTTTATTTGACTAAGCTGCTCTGCTGGGCCCAGGGGGGCAAGGGGGAGGAGGTGGGGTATAGATGATGGGAAATGGGTCTCTTCAATTCTTCCTGTTCCCCATACTTTTGTGAAAGGGGGCAGGGAGGAGAGCCACATGTCACACACTCAACCTCCATCCCTGCCCCAGTGGTCTTTTCCTTTGGTCACCACAAAAGAAGACATGATGAGAAGGGAGCTAAAACTCAGTTTTCAAATAAAGCATCTCAACACTTCAAACCCCCTAGGGACTTTGACCTTCTTCCCCAACCCCTAACTTCCATTGCCCATCGAGGGAGTCTCACCCTAGTGATCTCCCCTCCCCAGGTGCAATTTTGGGGGCTTTTATGCAAACCATTGTCTGAGCTGGGAATGTCTCAGTAGCCAGGACTTGTGATTTGGGGAGGGGTGGGTGACCACTGACCTGTTCAGTTTCAGTTCTCTATTGCCTCCCTCCTGGAACTATTGTGTGCCTTCCCTACCTGATGGTCTGTCATCTCTGGGACTTTCTCCAACCCCTGGAGATCAGGGGAATGGAATGACAAAGAGCTGAGAAGATATCTCTCCTCTTTCCCTCATCTTGGGGCTGGCTGTTGTAGCACAGTGGGTGTTTAGAATGCTGCTTGGGAGAACGGAAACATTTCCTCGTCTATACAATGAGGGGGGGTGGACTACATGGATTCTGAGGTCCCTTCCAAGTCCAGATTCCATGATTCCACAATCCCATGATTGTTGTGGAGCCATGTATGAAGGGTGCTTTTAGTGGCTGCTAAGGGGAGTGATGAAGGGCACAGGTGGGTGCCCCCATTGCCAACCTCACCCATGAACCCCATGGGAGAGAAGAGGGAGGGATTGACTTAGTTGAACAGGCACCAAACAAGGTCTCCAAGAACAAATGAAGTCAACCTATCTTCATGTTTCATTTTTAACTTTATATTACCAATACCTAGCACACAGTAGGCATTTAATGAATGTTTATCGATGAATTGATGTAGAAGGAGCCATTTCACAATACCTTACAGTGAGGTGTAGACCTCAGTTCAAATGAGACAGCTCTCATCCTTAATCTATCTGTATGGTAGTGGGCAAGCCATTCCAATGCCTCTGGGCCTCAATTTCTTTATCTGGAAAATGAGACACTGCAAAAATTTATCTCTGGTTTGTTTGTTTTTTTCTTCTGAGTTGGTTCTCCCTGGGGGAAAGATCACATCACATGGTCTCTCTTTCCAGAGGAGCTCACAATAAGACAGTTGTTTTATATGTATGTTTAGAGAGTAGTTCTTTAAATGCTAAAGCCCCTTGGTGAATGAGACTCCCTGTCCCCCCACCTCCCACCCCAAGCTGTTCCTTCTCAGTGCTATGGGCTAGGAATGCGGGGTGGGAATGAAGAGGAGGAGGAAGCTCATAGTAGTCTTGGACTTCCAGGAGCCCTTCTGCTTTTAAATACATTTCTTTTGGTATCCTTTTATACTAAAGACAAGGCAGGTTGCCAACACATTGGATGGACACCATGTCTTGAATTCGTGGGATGATATGAACGAAGAAAAGTCCAACAAGATGAGAAAACATGCATGGTGATTCCACATCAGTGAGACCACTGGTCCATCTGAGTAGTGAAGAGAGTAGTTGTCTTGGAGTCAAGAGTCATTGGCTTGAGTTATAGTTCTGCCATTTATTATGTGTGTGACCTTGAACAAATCCTCTCAACAACTTCTAAACTTAAATGTCGTTATCTGGAAAATAGGTATCACATTTGTGCTGTTTACCTCAGACATACTACACAAATGTGAGCTATCAGTATTTTGACTTAGTAGAACTACAATGTGGTTGAGGGTGGTGGATGTGCTTTCCAAGACTAGTGGCCTACTGAAGAGACTGCCTCAGTTAGAGAGTTCATATTGATCTCCATATTGTTTTGTGCATATTTCATATGAAATGTATGGCCTCTTCTCTAGTACTACTCCCCAGGTTTGGGCTAGCCAAGTTTGGAACTAGTAGTGGTTTGGCTAAAGCTACCTCTCTACCTACAATCAGGATTTTCTGGGAGATGCTTGAACAAAGAAAGAGGCAGGTTGTCTATTTCCCTAAGAGCTCCCGATCTCATATATATGTTACGGGTCTGGGCTTTGGTCTGATCTGAAACATACCAAGGACTTGGTATCTCAGTTTTTTAAATACTGTACAGACTCTAATTGTGGCTGATCTTTTATAGTTTTCTCATGGTTTTGATTACTTAAACTCTAAAAATGAGGGGGAAAGGGTCTGGGCAAAGTGAGAAGAATGTAACCTTTCTTTTCTCTTCCAGGTGGGATCCTTTTAATCCCCTGCCAATCACACACTCACTCCAAAGCTGTGGGATTTAGCTTTCCAGTGCTAGGCTATGTTTCAGGATACCCAGGAGTCTAAGTCACTATTGCTTTCCTTATCATGGGAAAATAAAAAACTGTTGCCTTCTACATTCTCTAAGCCCTTTGGGGGAAGGGGTTCTCTTTTCTGACAGAGACCAAGAGAACTGGAACAGCAGAGCTAAGGGTAGGTGTGGATGTCATCACTTGGAAGGGTTGAGTGGGAGGAGACCCAAGGTCTTGGCATCAGGACTGGACTAGGAAAATGGTCTCCTGTGATGTGGCTTGCTTCTTGATAGGTTCCTTGAACAGAATACTTCAGATGCTTTCATATGGACCTTGAAATATTTCAGTTTTAAAGGAGAATAAAACCCAAAAAGAATAGTAAGTTCTTGAGTCCAAAACCCTCCACAAACCAAATGCATCAAACATATCTAATTTCAAACACACCAATTTTTTTTATTTTTTTCCCTGTTAAAACAATCACAAAGAAACTTTAAACACCTAAACAACCTTGTTCTTAACACAAGGACATATTGAAATTTGGACAATGGTTAGCACTGCTACATTACAAAAGCTTTGGTCTTTGGAGGATCTGGGCATCTTGCTGTGACAAATGGAAGGACTTCAAGTGGCTGGATTATTGGAATCACACAAAGGACAGGGTCACTAGAAGTGGGATGGGGGTGCCCCCACTGCTTGCTTGGGAATGGGAGTGTTTTGGGGAGTCACACATCAAGGAGGGTGCTAGTGGCACCAGTAATAAGAGGATTGCTTAACAAAGGTCTCTAAGGCATACAAGTGCAAAAAACAACCTGGTGAGACATAGTCCTCTACCTCACCTTTGCTCCTGCTTAGAGGGCCATTTATTCAGATGTGTGGGAAGGTAACCTAAGGCTGAGACCTCAGTTTCTTTCTCAGTGTTACCCTAGTCACTCAGGCGATCAGGGCCATCCACAGACCACACCTGTGGCTTTGGAAACCAAAAGTTAAAAATAAAGCCTTGGTTTTTCCAGTTGCTAAAATGATCCCTCATACCGGCTCAAAGCCTGAGAACTTGAACATTCAAAGCCACTTGTCTAGCTGAAGGAGTGTCTGCTCTTTAAATGACCCACTAACCACTTGTAACCCACAATGATTTAGTTTCCATACACGTAGCCAGGGCAAGGATGTCTTCCAAAAAAAGGGGGGAGGCAGAGATGTCCTGTATCTGTTGCCCTACTAAGTTGAAGGCCTGGGAAATTCCTTACAGAGGTGAGATGGAAACGAGGCTGGCTGATTTAGCTAAAAGGCTTTTGCTATGTTTGTGGGACACTCAAGCTCTATATTACCCACCTAGGAAAACAGAGAAACTGGTTGCTTTCTGCCTTCACTGGGTGAGGTGAGTGAGGAAGCAAGTTCACTTTGAAAAGTTACAGATGGTTGGAGAGCTGAGAGTAGAATAGGTGTGAGGAGGGTCACCTGGAGCCTCTCCAGGCTTTCTAGAGTAAGGACCGTAAGAGAAAGAGGTTCTAAGGCACTGATTGAGGAAAAAAAAAAACATAAGTTGCTGAAGGCTACTGGCTAGAGGCCTATTAGGACAGCACAGTTTCTCTGCATACATCAAATTAAGAGTCTGGGTACTTAATGCTAATGAATGAACCTGGTTTCCCTTCTTAAAAGGGCCTGACAGGTTTGACAAATATTCTTCATTTATACCTTGAAACAACATAAAGGGAATAAAACCAAGGAATAAACCAGTGTCAATGTTTAGTATTGAGAAGTTGCCTCCCCTGGGAACTAGTTCAAGTTCAGGACCCTGGGCTGGGCTCAAATTTATATCCCTTGAAGTCTTTGGGACACTAGTATAGTAAATCACCAAAAGATACAACCATCTCGAGTGAACTTTTATCCAGAATCAGAGCTCATTCTAGACACGGAATTCTATGACTCCTCATAATATCCCCTGAGGTAGATATATGCATATACTTCTTTCACTAACTTCTCTCACAGTTAGCACTCGCCTTTCGACTGACCAAGAATCACATGGCTCCAATACATCACAAGACCAAATTATTTTACGAGGAAAAAACCCTTTAAAATATAATCCATTTCTTTTTTCTGGATGATGCCCTTGGGGCCTAGAACTGCTGAGTGTGGACACGTGGATGAAGTAACTACAAGGACTTGGTATCCTTCGCAGAGCTCAGACTCTCTCCTCTGTGAGGAATGGATGTCCGTGGGAACTAGCAAACAGATGGCTTCTTTAAGTGAATAATCTTTTACTATTATGATTTAAGAGAATAAAGGGGGATTTTCCTCCCTCATCAACGCCTTTTGGGACTGACTCATAGCCTGACCCATTTGGTTTTTCCAACAATGTACCTTCCCCAACGCTATAATGGACTGAGTGGGAACAGGCAGCTAACCAGTTCTTAGCACAAAGGAAACAACTTTCCAACAGTGAGGAAGTCTTGTGGTACAAATCACATAGAGCTTAGGTAAGTGACAGGTATCTTGTTACTCAACGGCTTTAACAAGCATTAACACATCCCCTCCAGGTTCTCCTGATCATCAGGCTTCTTCTCTC
The DNA here is from genome assembly GCF_011100635.1 of Trichosurus vulpecula. Classification (NCBI taxonomy): domain Eukaryota; kingdom Metazoa; phylum Chordata; class Mammalia; order Diprotodontia; family Phalangeridae; genus Trichosurus; species Trichosurus vulpecula. The sequence goes on along the minus strand of NC_050576.1, from coordinate 185,392,120 downwards.
TCTTGACCTTCTCTTCTTGACCTCTCAGGTCAGGGCCACTGTTATTTCCTTGCAACTATCTATGACCAATCCTACTTCTTTTGGTCCTTACACAAAAGCAGGGTCCCTTTTGTAGCTGAGGACATATTGAAATCATTCCCCTTCAATCCTTAATTGGATTGGAACCTGATCTCTGCCCACATCAACTCCCTCAACTAACTTTTCCTCTGATCTAAGAACCCAGTCTCCTAAATCTTCCCTAGTTATCAGTGTTTCTCACTAACCTTCTTCCTCTAACTCCAGGATGAACTGCCCCAGCCCCTTAAAAATCACATTATCCTGGTTTTCACTCCATTTTCATTTATCCTCTTGAAGAGGTCCAAATCCTTTCTCCAATCTGAATAGCCTGGAGGCCCCAGCTCCCCACCAGGAATCACCCCCTCTCAGAAAGGTCACACATCTTTATTCTATTCTTCCAATCTGCCCTAGGATCTCTCAGCAATATACTTTCCCTTTCACTACCTACACTCCTATATTTAGCCAGACATATTGAGAGGGGAGAGGCTAGGGAAAATGAGATTTTTTTTTTGTTGGTGGTAATGGAAATTAAATTTTTGTAATCAGAAATTTTTTTAAAAGTATCATGTTTCAATTAGAAGTCATCTTCAAATTAATGTGGTATGTGCCTCACTACTACATTTAAAAGTGAGAAAATGTGTCAGTGGTAAAGTTAGGAGCTAGGGAGGCAAGAATTGAGAATGGTAAGAAAGATATCAGGTTAGTCTGCTTTTTTTCAGAGTGTGACTGTAGGAGAATGTGGAGGGCTTTTTAAACTGGAAGGAGGGGGAAGAGAACTGTTCCACTCAAAACTAAGTATGTTGTATCTATACAAAAAAAAAAAAGGAATTGCTATTCAGTAACCCTTTCACAACAGTTATTCTCTTCCCTTCCCACACCCATGCCACCCCTGTCTCCTTAACTTCGAATGAATTTTTCCGGGGCTGGTTGTTTATCTTACTATGGTTTTCTGGGTGGGAGGTGGAATCCTTGCCTAGTAGATTTTGTGGGAAAGCAGAAGTACAGAGCTGAAGGCCTGCTTCCTATCTTCCCAGGTCCTGGGATTGCAAAGTAACTGCTAAGAGAACATCTATTTGCAGCTACTGCAAAAGTTCCCCGGTCCAAGAAAGCTATGAGTTTATAGCTCTGAACCAAACCTTCCTTTCCATTCTTCTCAAGAGTTGTTTCCCCCCCCCCCCAACAAGCATGGTGTTGACATGACAAGCATATCAGGGTGGCTTCAGAAAGAATAGTTGGTTCCATGAGTTCCAATGGATAACTGTTGGGGTTAGACTATGAGACTGAAAGTGAATAATTTTCACAAAGTACTATTAGATCCATTTTGTCCCATCCTTGGAACCCTAGTATTAAGAAGTATGTTCTTTGTGACTTAACGCCCTCTTTCCCCAAAAGAATATATTTCTAGTAAATTGGCACCATTCAGGAAACCAATCGGGCATCAGAACAAGGTAAATGAATGAAGGTTATGAGATATTCCTATGGTTGGTGGAACAAGTCTTGTCGTCACCATTTTGAGATGTTAGAGTCATCTCTTCACCAGAATTTCTTCCTTAAGGTGATAAGCTTTCCTTTTTCCTAACACTCACCTTCAAACTTCTTCTCTTCCCCAACCCCCTAAATATTCAAAAGAATTTGTGAAATCTTAAGAATGATATGAAAAGTTCCTCTTTTACTGGGGAATCTCACTTGGCACAGAGTCAAATACCATACGGTGATTGATTGAAAATGACACAGAAGCATCTAGGCACACAGGATCTAAGAGTTGGATACCCTTATTTTATAGATAAGGGAGCCTGAGGCCCAGAGAGGCTAAATTACTTGTCCAAGGTCACACAGTGAGTTTGAGGAAGAGCCAGAACTAGAAACCAGATCTCCGAGCTTCCAAGGCCAGGATTCTTTCCATCATAGCACACTGCCCCTACTGCCCCTGGGTAACATCCCCAAAACAGCAAATGACTACAGAGTTTCATGAGTGAGAAAAGGCAAAGTTGCAAAGGATGATTTGTGACTTGCACAATCAAGGGGAGGATGTTTAATTTCTCACAGTATCTAAAGAAGCTGAGTGTGAACTTAAACCATAAGCCCTTTCAATATTTGGCACATGAAAATTGCATACATTTCAATCTCATACTTATCCAATGCAACAAGCTATCCCTTTTGAACCCATTTGTTACAGTTACAGTTACAGTAGCCATGGAGAGAGAGCTGTCCTTGTTCTCAGGAAGACCTGGGTTCAAATCCTGCCTCTGACACCAATGAGCTATGTGACCTTGGACAGGTCTCAGTGCCTCAGCCAAATCTCTAAAACTGTAAATCTCAGAACAATTGCAGATCTGCCTTGGTAGAGGGAATTTCCTCATCAAAAGCCTCCTACACCAATGAAATCACAGATCTACATAAATCTTTAATCTGCCAGGAATTTGAGATTTAGTAGAAATGCTCAATGAAGCTTAATCCCTCTTGTAATGGGCAGCACAGAATTGTTCCACTAAACAGAATTCTTTTTTCCTAACATGAGATAAAAAATTCTTTGGCAAGAAGCTATTTGCATTACTTTTTGCTCATACTTTGGGGGAGAATTAAGATGTTTTCCCCCTTTATGTTCCTCTTCATCTCCCTCATGACCCAAAGATGTTTAAGGAAAAACTGAAATACATTTTCCTTACCATCAGATAAATGTGCAATATACCTACATTAATATTACATACACATATACATTAATTATATATATAAAAATTTATGCCCACTCAGTTCTGATAGATGAGGAAGCTTCAAAAGGACCTGTAGTCATCCCAAAATCAGACTGTCAGAGTAAGAAGGAACTTTAGCAACTGTCTAATCAGATACTGTTTTGCAGATGAGGGAACTAAGGTTCCTGAGAAGTACAGTGACTTGGTGAAAACTCATACAGGTGGTGGCAGAGCTGGGGACTAGATTCAAGGTCTCTTAAGTCTAAGACTCTTTCCTCTGTTCCACGATGTATTTCTTTTATATTAAGGCTTATCAACTCCTTCTCCATTAGACTTGTGATTGATACACCTCCTTTGATGAAGCGCAGACTACGAATATTTAGCTAGAATATGAGCTTCCTACTGGCAGGCACTCTTGTCATTTTTACCTTTGTACACCCAAAGCCTCTGGCTAGTGCCCTTCCCAAAGCAGATGCTTAATAAATATGTGTTGCATTTACTGGGTCACCTCTATCAAAATATAAACCTGTCATATTGCCAAAGATCTTGTGCCATCAGAAAGGCTATCTCCCTGATGGGCAACTTCTGGCCTGAAAAACACTATCCCTATGACCTCTCAAGAACTGCCTAACCTTCCTTAGAGGTGGGGGAGTTAATATGCAACTAAACAATGTTTTTAAAAATTTTATAATACTTTCAAGGAAGGGTTGGTTGGCAGTTCTACCTGGACTCTGTAACAATAGACTGTGAGGGGTCAGAAGAACATAGTATCTGGCATACTTAATACAAAGCACTTAATAAGTGCTTGCTGATTGATCATGTAGGTAGGTGTTTCTCCTGTTTAAACTGCTGAACTATTTCTTTCCCCTCTTAGATACTCCCTCTTCCCATCTCCGGGGAAAGGAAATTGATGCTGAGTTCCATAACGGACAATTTGCTATGTTTTAATGAACATATGTCTTTGTTTATAAAAGATGACTCTTCTTATATAGAATTCCTTCCAGAGTAGTTTGCTTAACCCAAGACAGTTCTTAGAGAATTGGGGGAGGAAGGATAGTAGGGAGAAGCAGCAGGATGAACACGTGACTGTCTTGGAGCACGCTGCTGGTCTAAGGCAGATTTGATGTTGAGTTTGTGGTCTTCGAATACAAGATTAGGTCCCTTGATCACATAAACTATCACACTGCTGTTCTTCCCCTGTTCTTTATATGGCACTTGGAAATACCTTCCCCTACAACCCCCTTCCCCCAAAATCAATGCAGTCCAAGATTTGAGTGCATGCAAAATTCTGAGTCAGTTTTCTGACCAACATCAGTCTTCCCTGTTTATGGAGCTGAATACATGTCACCTCCAAGCTTTCAGACAGCACAGCCAGGGGACTGTTTGAGGTTTGAATGGATGACAAACTTCTCAACGTAGATTTGAGTTGTGCTGTTGTAGAAGGCAATGATTAAAGATTCCCCTGCTTTTAGTCCAATAATATAAAGTCCCTGAGGAAAAAAAAATGCTATAAAAACCCATCTCTCAATAGTAACACAATGGGTTCACAAGAATTATTGAATGAGAGCAGAATCCCTTAGGCAGTAAATGAAGACATTACACTTTTTATGTCAGAACTGATATGAAAAAAATATTTGAGGTGGTATAGTTTCAGCTAAGTGGAGGTGCTGGTTGTTTGTTGTTCTTGTTGCTTTTTAATGATGCTTAATACTTAAATCTCTGAGACAGAATTGAGCTATTTACTTTAACATGACTCTGTGTTCTCCTCTAGCAATGTGAGAGGAGAATTCATACCTGTCATGGCTCCGGTACCCACACATGTTACACTCAAAAGGGTCACGAAAACCGTGACAGCCCATGTGAATGGTGAACATCACATAATCCAGGAAAAGGACTCGGCAGTGGTCACACCTGAACACACCCATCACCTCTCCATCTTTGTTGATCACTTTGATGGTATCTCGAGGGCAGATAGGTGGGGGTTTGAGGAGTTCATAGGAGTGGGGCAGCTCCTTCAGGGGTGGCATCCCATTTCTGGCCCGGGGAGGGATCATGAGGTTCTGCTGGTAGGCATGATTCTGGCGTTCTTCATGGTTGCTATCTGTGTCTGTGGAGTCGTGGCCACTGTTGTTGGGGGAGAGGCCTCTTTCAGAAGGTAGGCACTTGTCTGATAGGTGGGTGTTTTTCTTCTCTAGGTCCTGAGGGCCACCGTTAGGCATCTCTGTACGGGTAAGTGCAATGGGGTACATGCTGCTGATAACTGGGACCATCTCTGAGGTTGGGGCAGGAGGGGTCTGCACTAAGGGACGCAGGGCCTCAGCTCCAAGGTAAGTGATGGCATTGTTAATGGCCTGATCCATCATCCGAGTCTGGATCATCTCACTTTCCTTCTCATACATGTAGCCGGAATTATAATTGACTTCAAAGCAATGACGCTTCTCACCTGTAAGAGGGAAAAGAATAGGTTACAACTGAGCCATATAGGCACGGGGATCTCAGAATTGCTCAGAGATTTTGGATTGTGGGAGACTGTGTGGTCCATTAGAGAACACAGAATGCAAACAGTACTGACCCTTTATGGAGTTACAGACTTGCTCCATGTCAGAGGCCACCGGCCACTAACATTAGGTTGAGGCAATAGTTTTGTCGTCATCTCCTGGTCAGAATTTGGGGAATCCCAGGCATGGGAGAGATGTAGGCGCACATTAAGACTGGGTTCAAATGACTGAATGACAAGTGGTAGTTCAGTGCTGCTATCATGTCCATCCTCCTCTCAAAATACTGGCAACCCTTCACCTCTTGTTTTCTGCTAACAATTTTTGAAAGATCAGGATAGAAATGAGGCAATGGATGGCAAAGTTCATTGGCTGGTGAAAGTATTTCCCTTAAGGAGATCAAAGAAAGAGGGAAAGGACCCATTTGCATGAAAATATTTATAGTAACCCTTCTTGTAGTATCAAAAAACTGGAAACTAAGGAAGGACCTATCAATTGGTGAGTGGCTGAACAAATTATGGTATATGAAAGTAAAGGAAAGCCATTGCACTATAAGTAGTGATGAAAGTGGGGCAGCTAGGTGGCGCAGTGAGTAGAGCACCAGCCCTGGAGTCAGGAGGACCTGAGTTCGAATCTGGCCTCAGACACATTTACTAGCTGTGTGACCTTGGGCAACTGCCCTGCCAAAACAAAACAAACAAACAAAAAAAAACTAAAAAAAAAAAAAAAAGAAGTGATGAAAGGCATGGGATTTTAGAGAAACCTGAGAAGATCAGGAGGAGAAATAAATAAGCAAATAAATACACACGTATATATACATATGTACACACATATATGTCTATGCACATATACACACACATATATGTATACGCACAACATTGTAAAGACAAATAGCTTTGAAACACTTAAGGACTCTGAGCACTGCAACGACCAATCATGATTCCAGGGAGCTGATTATGATCTATGCTACCCACCTTCTGACAGAGAGGGGATGGATTCAAGAGGCAGAATCAAGCATACATTTTTAGACAGGAATTTGTTTTCCTTCACTATGCATATTTGTTTTGAGGGTTTTTTGTTTTGTTTGGTCGGGGGGAACGGGGTGGGACAGAAAGAAAATAAATGCCTCTTAATTGAAAAGTATGACAAAATTATTTTTAAAAAGCTTTTTAAAAGCCATCGGTTTCACGCTCCTCAATTATGCTCAGTCGCCTGACTGAGTCAATAACCGGGAAAGTGAGAAGAAGCCTTAGCAATGGGAGACTAGAGTCAAAGGTTGTTTCAGAAAATGTTCTCTCGTTATTTACTTAAAAAATGGATCCATGATCAATATCTAAGTGTTGATTAAGATTTGTTTTGCCCTTAACTGAAACAGTTCTTATGGTTCCCCCCTTCCTATTTCTCATTTCAGACTGATGAGAAATTCTGAAAGGCTGTCCTAGCCTTCCCCTGGGTGTGTGGGTGTTGTGTGTCAGAAAGCAGAGGCTTCCAGGCCACAGGGAAGACTGGGATGGATCGTAGCAGTGGTGGCAGGTGCACTTAATGGGTGAGTAGCAGGTGAACAAAGGAGAGACTATGAAGGACTTATCAAGTAAGTGGAAGAGATGGGGCTGGGGCCTTTGGTGCTGCCTTTCTCATCCCATTGTTTTATAAGCTCTAAAAACACCTGTTGTATTTCATTCATCCTCTGCAGACTTTTCTTTTTTACATAGAATTGACACCAAATCGTGTCACTGCAACTTATATAAAACATTCCTTAATTTTAAAAAATGTTGAATAACAGTACCTTTTAAGTTTAGCTAACTACTACAGCCATCATTTGTTGAATGCCTCCTGGATTTTTAGCACTTTGGGAGACATAAAAGAGGTGACATGATCTCTGAACCTTAGCAGCCTACAATACAGTTGGAAAAAGACCAAAAACCTAACTGAAATAACTATAGAAAAAAATGACCAGACAAAATACAAGTAAGTAAATGGCTGTATGGCGTAGACTGCCTACAGAAATGTTTAGGGAACAAAAAGTAATTTTGGGCTTAGTCAGGGAAGCCTTCTGGGAAGAAGTAAGATGAGATGGGCCATGAAGGATGAATAGAATTTAAAGTAGCAGAGAGACAAACTGAATCAGAGAACAGATCAAGTATAGACACATAGGGAGGAATAAGCAAGATATATATGGAAAAAAATAATGGTTGAAGTAGAGGGGCAATGTTGGGTAGAAGTAAGGACTAAGATTGGATGGGTACAGTAGGACTGGTTAATGGAGAGCCTTGGATGCCAGTTTGAGTCTGGCTTAGATTCAAAAGAGAGCCCCTATATACTCTTGAACAAGGGAAGCATGTGTTGAAAAATGATGTTTTAGGAAGTGGCAGTAGGCAAAAAGGATTTAAACAGAGGGAAACTAGAAACAGACCAGCTAACTGGACACACCTGCTTCCACATTCCCTAACACCTACAAGCCAAGGTGATTGTTCCAAGACCAAAACTGAGGAAACAACAGGCAGTGAATCAGATCTCTCCTTCTTTACTCAACAATCAACCTTAATGGAAGAGCAGACCATAGGCGAATTTACCATGGTCTCTGCTGTTCAACTTCTAAGAAGAACGTGCCTCTGCACACTGCTGCATTGGGAGGAGGGAGGGGCTGAAAAAAATGCAGTCCAGCAAAGCTTTAGACTTCCCAAACAACCCCTAGAGCATGGTACCCACATGATGAAGCTTCATGTAAGTTTGGTGTTCCATCCCACCTGCTCTCATTAATTCAGCCTCTTGACAGGGTCCTCTCAATATCTTCAGCTAAGGGAGTAGGTCCAGGACATTTTCCCCTGAGATGAAAACCCTTCACTAATTCTTGGTCTTAATCCTCACTCTCATCAACTTACTTCACTTAGCTAGGCCTGACTTCACAATCTGTAGCACCTGCAGCACATTGCTAGAAAACAGCTGAGTGCTAAAAGTTCTGAGAGGCAAAACATTAAGAGGAAAAAAGAAAACAAAAACCTCTGGATGAGTGGAAATAAGTAACTGAATTCTGTGGTTAACGAAACAGCCATTGTTCATTGTTAAGAAGACAGAAGAACCTCACACCTTCACGTGCAAGCAACTTGCAATGATCAAATCCCCTCATCTCTGAGTTACGGTAACTTAAACAGCACAGATGTATATCAGTCACCTGTAGAGATGATGACTCAATGGGTATGAAACTCTTCAGGGTGAGCTACAGTAATCGAAAAGCCAAGAGCTCACGTTTCTTTAGTGATACACTCATTTAAAAAAAAAAGGGTTAGTCAAACCACAAAAATGTAACTGCTTCCAAACCCACACTGGACCTATAGTTCGGCTTCAAGTCAGAATCACCTAACATCTCTTGAATGATTCATAATACCAGCTCTGGGCTGAACCAAAGGCTCTTAACCAATAAAAACAAAACATCCAAAGAGCAGGCTCGGTCAGGCTACCTGTTCTCCCTACAAAGTCCCATGTTTAGAATAAGTCATTTTACGTGAGAATAAAACCGTGACACAATTTGTTTATAGGAATTCACAGAATTTAGGGTTGGAAGGGACCCCAGAACAAAGGAGAAATTATCTGGTCCAACCCTCTAATTTTATGGACTGTTGTTGGCCATTTTCTTTCTTTCCCATCATTCTTTAAAAGCAGGGGTTCTTAACCATTTTTGTGTCATGGACCCCTTGGGCAGTCTGGTGAAGCCTATGGACCCCTTTTTCAAAATAATGAATAAAGTAAAATACATAGGAATACCACGGAAACCAATTGTATTGAAATTTAGTTATTAAAATTTTTAAAAAGGGAGGGAAACTAGGTGGCGCAGTGAGTAGAGCACTGGCCCTGGAGTCACGAGAACATGAGTTCAAATCCAGCCTCAGACACTTGACACACTAGCTGTGTGACCCTGGGCAAGTCACTTAACCCCCACTGCCCTGCCTTCCCCTCTCCAAAAATAAAATAAAATAAAAATTTTAAAAAAGTTCGCCCACCTCAGGTTAAGAAGCCTTGATCAAGTCCAATGCCCTCATTTCACAGCTTAGGAAACTGAGGCACAGAGAGGGGAAGAGATTTACCCAAGATTACACATTGTGTTCAGGGGCCGAGGACTAGATGAGGTAATAGGATCGTAGATTTAGAGCTGGAAGGAATGACAGTGAATACCTCTTATTTTACAGAGCAAGGGACGGAGGCCTAGGGAAGGGCTGACTTGACCAAGAACATATAGCAAGTGAATGGCAGAGCCAGGATGAGAATTCTGTTGGATGAACAAGTCCTGTAAGAAAGCTGCAAATTAACCCACATCTATCTCCCATTGCCCCGGGTTTTCCCCAGTAGGAAAGTGGGGGCCATAAGCACTTTAGTATCCTAACTCCAGTACCCAAAGCAGGGAGTATTAACATTTTTTTATTTCATGGACCCCTTTAGCAATCTGGTAGAGCCTATAGACTCTTTCTCATATTAATGTTTTTAAATGAATAAAATAAAATACGTAGGCTTGCAAGGGAAGTGAATTATACTGAAATACGGTTGTCAAAATGTTAACAGCAACAATAACAACCACCAAGTTCATGGACCTTAGGTTAAGAACATCTGTTCTAAAGGGTGTCAATCCCTAGTCCCTAGGCCAAACCCCAAACTGCGTCATTTGCCCCCAGATACAATATTCTTCATTTCCTGTTCTAAAACTGTTGGGTTAGTGTGGGCACGGGCCTGTTAACATCTTCACGAGATGTGAACAAATCTTAGGTATCATTATATAAAAACGCTGGGAGGGGCCTTGAAAGATCAGTTTGTAATCATGAGAGTACATAAGGAAGTCTGCTGAAGAGATGAATAAGATTTGAACAGTCTTTTCAGAATCTATAGTTAACAGAATGAGAAAAGGCAGCCTTAGCCCCATTCCTACCATTTGACACTAGATGCTTTTGGCCCCCTCCACCCCCAACTTCAGGAAAATGACTGAACCATCCAGAAGAAAGGTCTGTGGGTAGATTTCAGGGGATCCATGAACTTAGATGGGAGGAAAATTACATCTTTATTCTCGCTAATCTCCAACCGAAATGTAGCATTTCCTTCAATTATTTAAAAAACATGATTCTGGGAAGGGGCCCATAGGTTTCACTAGACTGCCAGAGGGGTTCATAACATAAAAATGGTTAGGAATCTTTGACCTAGAAGGATGCCATTGTTGGATCCCCTTTCCTTTTCGGTCTTTGCACATCTTTGTATCTCTTTTGACACTTCATATAGCACTTTGCACAAAGTAGGCCCTTAATAGTATTTTTTGATTGGTTGGTGTTTGGGGCTGGTGATAGGGAAGTAGTGCTGCTCATCCTAATTCATACCCCAATTCATTCGCTGAACAGTGTCTACAGCTAGGTGCTGGGGAAGATAAAAATATCAACAGGACACAAAATGATTTACAATTCTTGGTGGGGGAGGGGAGGAAGGAAAAGTACAGCCCCATGTTGGTCATTGACTCTAGCACAGGAGAAGGCACCAAACACAGTCTCTTGTGGCAGGGGCAGCTGGCTGCAGTTCTCAGAAGAATTAGGGTAAGGGATATGGTGGCAGCACCTGGTCCACACACATTTTTGGCCAATACATTCATATTATATAATATACACTGAGCACCTGCTATGTGTCAGGCATTATGCTCAATGCCATGGGGGATATAAAAATTAATTAAGCTGGTCTCTACCCCTAAAGAACTTATAAATTAATAGGGGAGAAAAGACATAAGTGCCACCTAAGTGTTGCCAAATGCCAAAGGAAGGCAAAAGACATAGAAATAATGCAAAAGGAGCTCACAATTTTTAATCTATCCCTTTCTCAAATGCAGGTATTCTGCAAATTCCCCTGAATACCCATTCTGGCATTTTTGTCACCTGGACAGGTAAAACAATAGAACATTTTCAGATATTCTTTACATGGTCATATTGTCTAGATACTGTTTGCAAAGAAAGTTGCTGCCTCCTCACAAGTGCCAATAGCTATCTCTATTCGAATGTGAGCTTAGAACAGGGCCTTTCTTTTTATCTCCAAAGCTTAGCCAAAGTCTGAAACATAACAAGTGCTTAATAAATGCTTGACTTTGCATTTTCACTGGTTATCCTTCATACCTGGAATTCTCCCCCTCCTCAGCTAAATTTCAGCTAAAATCTTACCCTCTGCAAAAAAAAAAAAACTTTACTGGTCCCCCTTAATGTTAGTGCCTTTCCTCTGCTGACTATCTCCATTTTACCCTGTATATATCTTGTTTGTACATAGTTTTTTTGCATGTTGCTTCCTCCATTTGATTGTAAGCTTTTTGAAGACAGGGACTATTTTTTATTTTACCTCTACTCCACTCCCCACAGTTAGCACAGTGCAGGACACATTGATGGAGCTTAATAGATAATTTCTGCTTTGCTGACTTCACTATTACCAGATAAGTCCCCATGAATAGTTAGGGTATCAGAACTATGCCTCTCAGTGTGTTTATCTCCTATCAGACCTTGGTAAACAAAAGCAGTAAAAAGGAAAAGTTAACTCCTTTCTCATTATGGATGTGGTCTCAGGTTAATTGTGATGAAAAATCCCCTGCCTCTGACTCCACATTGGAAGAAAAGAGAGAAGAGAACAGAAAAGTGTAAGAAGGAGAGACGCAGAGACAGAGAGAGAGAAGAGAGAGAGAGAGAGACAGACAGACACAGAGAGAGACACAGAGAGAGACAGAGAGAATAGCACTGATAGAGATCAGGAAGAGAAACTGCAGAGGGGTCAGAGTGCATTTTTTTTTTTGTTTTTTTGGTGGCAGAACAATTTGTTCTCTGTAAGGTGGATGCCATTTGTTTCAGGAGAGACAGCACAGGAAGATAGTTCTGGTCACTAGGAAATACCCAGTTTCTCTTTCTACTAGACTGTGATCTTCTCAAGAGTAGGGACTGTCTTCTGCTTTTTTTTTTTTGTATCCTTAATGCTTAGCACAGTGCTTGGAACATACTAGGCACTTAATAAATATTTGTTGACTGACTATCATTGACCAGCTCAGCACAACCTTAGAGCTAGATAATACTGTGCACACAGACGTGCATACACCCACCCAAGTAGCTTTTCTCCCCCCATTTTTCACCCTGTCAAGTTTTTTCCCTGACCCACAACTGGCCAGATACACACACCTCAACTCAGCTCAGTGAAGCTTAGAGGCCAGGGATCCTTTATGCCTCTGGGAAGGGAGAGGGTACAGGCAGTTTTCACCCTTAGAAACAGGTAGTGAAACTGCTTCCTACAGTTCTTTTAGCCAAAGGAAGCAGTTTCTCATTAGCTGCTTTACACAGAGAGCTGGTGGTATATTATTTTGAAGTGTCAGGATTTCACTAACATTCTTACAGTGGGTGAGAGATTTTTGCGTATGTATGTGTGTTGTTTTCAATATAAAGAAAACATCCTTTAATATGAGGAATAAATGAAAAAAAAAGCAGGGGAAACTCTGGAGTGTACTCCTTGTTCTAAACTGATGAAGAAAGAAAATCCAGAGAAAGCAATTGTGCTTTTTTCTGTTTGTCCCCCAAATGGGGAATCCGTACATACTTTCATTTTGGGCCTAGTTGTTCAATGGTGGCCTTGTTAGGAATTGAGCCAAATAAGGTTCTGTCAGTAAAACAAGATGTTGAGAAAGGAAAACTCCAGAAAGATTTGTGCTATCAAAAGTAACATCCTGGCCTTTCATAAGAATAGCTAAGAAAACTTTATTTCAATGATGTAAGGATGTTGGCTGATGAGTATGTATCATCATGTTATTTCCTACTTTACAGAGAATTTCCGGGAGAATCAATTAGAAATGGGTTTTCTTTTTCTTCTGTCCCCTGGCAGCTTGTGTTTACAGTCTTATTCCTCAATAAAAACGATTTCTACGTGTCCAGCCTGCTCTGAGCTTTAATCTAGGGCCTTCGTTTGAAGCATATGAAAAGTAGTGCTTAATTTGGGTGTAAGAACCAGTGTGTCTGTACAACAGGTTGCCCTGATGGCACATTTTGACCTTTGCTTTTATAGTTCAAGAGGTTAGGAAAGCCAAGATTGGTCTGAGTACTCTGTAATTGGCTTCAAGTATTAAAGGGAGTGACTCATTCTTCCTTCACACCTTACCCATCTCCCTGGGAGCTTATGTCTTCAGAAAACCATGTCCTAGTTCTTCAGACAGTCAGAAAAAGAACTCTTCCTGCCCTCCCCATCTTTCTAGTCTTATTATACCTCCCACCCTCACTTACTCTCAGATCTAATGATGCTGACCTCCTTGTCATTTCTTGAACAAGATACTTTATATCCCAACTGAGGGCATTTTTACTTGCTGTCCCCCTACTTGGAATTCTTTCCCTCTTCTCCCTTCCCCTGTAGCCCCTGGCTTCTCTGGCTTCCTTCAAGTCCTAGCTAAAATCCCATGTTGCGCCTTTCTCAGTCTGCTCAATCCCTCTGTCAATTATCTCCAATTTATCCTGTCTGTAGCCTGTTTGTACCTAGTTGTTTACATGGTGTCTCCCCTATTAGATTGTAAACTCCATGAGGGCAGGGGCTATCTTTTGCTTTTCTCTGTATCCCTCAGGGCTTGGCACAGTGCCTGGCACACAGAAGGCACTAGATACATGTGAACTGACTGACTGAGGAAGAAGTAGCTAAGCTAAGAGTGAAGGTTGTAAGTTGATGCTGGAAGACTGGCTCAGTGCTTTGCTTTGTACCATCTTAGGTAAAACGCATCAACATTTGCCTAGTCCTAATTCTGCAAATTCTCTGATTCTATTTACAGAACGCTGAGAGAGAGGTACTATGGTTGCCGCTAAAATAGCACCAAGTTAATCTGGCAACACACATATAGCTTGGTGTCATATGATACATGCTGTTTAGTTGCTGTTTGATAACAGCACAAGGTTGACTGTTTGGTAAGGAATTATCCAGCCATCATGAAGATGGTTTCCTAAGCTATAAAGGGGATTGTATGTGAAGTACATTGGTGGAAGGAGTACCTCTTCTAATGAAACCAGCAATCTCTAAAGTAATAATAATTAATATTATTAATAATAATAATTAAGAGCATTGTGGCTCACAGAGCACTTCCTTCATAACAACCCTGTGAGATAAATGGCATACATTTCATTCTTGATTTTACAGATGAAGAAATCAGGGCTCAGGGAGGTTACTCACTTGCCCGAAGTCAATCAGCTAATAAGTGTCAGAACCAGGATTCGATGCCATGACCAGGAACAGTCTTCCCATAATGCATGCTGGGACTTCCCATAAAGAAACTCACATAATGAACATTGTATACCATCCTTATTGTTAACCATCCTTCCACAACTTTACAACTTTGAAAAAAATAAAGTTACAAGTGCCAAACATGGACAATGTAAACACAAAATGACAGCCATAATGGCTAGCTCAGATGTTCTCTTCTGTTACCTCTACCATTCATGCTTTCTCCTGAGCAATTCCCAGTTATTGCATAGGGCCAAGAAGCCCTGAACCTGCCACCTCAGTTCAGATCACCTGTCAAACATAGCAGCTATTTGATGACTCAGATGATAGGGGGAAATCAACAACTAAGAAGTCTAGAGTGGTGGTGTCACACTCAAATACAAATGAGGGCCACTAATCCCTGTGGGCGCATATTGGTTTGAAAATGTAATGCTACCTATGTTTCATTGCATTTTTATTTGTTAAATATTTTCCAGTTACATTTAATCTGGTTCAGGCAGCGCTGGGGAGTGTTCGTTTGACACCTCTGCTCCAAAGTACTTGACACTAGTCTGGAGGTAAAATATTGAAATCGTATGGCCACAAACAGCAAAAAGCAGTCAAGATCCAAAGTATGTTGTTTTATATTTGAAACATGTACCTGAGACTATAGCCCAAAAATAGGTTCAAGACAATGGCAATATAAATGGTTAATATTAATCATATTAATTATATAATATAATCTATTATGTTAAATATATAATATTGTATTAGATATAAATTTTAAACATATGATATTAATTCAACATATTATAATAATTAGTCTCATATTTCAGTTCCTTCAAGTAAAAATGTATTGCTTATTGCCGGTTTAAAATTCTGCAACATATTAATTTTCAAATTTTCAAAATATCAATTTTCTCCCATCCATCTTTACTCTATCACCATCAATCCTTCTGATTAAACCAACCCTTTCTCCAGATTAAAATATTAACCAAAGTGTTTCTAGTCAAAGTCTTTCCAGTCTTAAAAGAAAACTGAATGCAAACAACAGAGCAGGGGGGAAGGGAAGGGAACAGAAGCATTTATTAAGCACCTACTATATGCCAGGAACTGTACACTTTTATAAATATTACCTCATTTGATCCTCACAATAACCCTGGGAATTTGGTGCTGTTAATATTGTCCCTATTTTACAGTTGAGGAAACAGAGACAGCCAACAGTTAAGTAACTTGCCCAAGGTCACACAGCTAGTATGTACCTGAGGCTGGATTTGAATTCAGGTCTTCTACCTGACTTCAGGGCCAGCAATCTAACCACTGTGCCACCTAGCTGCCAGGATCTAGGAATAAAGAAGGATGGAGGGCTGGGTTTGGTATTGCACGACCTGATTTGGAGTCTTGCCTGTGCTGCACTGGGCAAATCACAAACTCTCTGGACTGAAGGTTCCTCATCCGTAAAACAAAGCCCTCAGACTAAAGGGCCTCTCAGGTTCCTGCCAGCTCTACTTTATTTGTGTGCTGTCTTCAGAAACTCTTAAGTATTCAAAGATGCACATTACCTTCAAAGGTAATGTACTCATAAAATTAGTCAGAATCATAATTCTGTACCTGAAACTCTGTGAGTCTCACTGCTTGACCACATTCCCTAAGGATCAGTAAGGGTCTTGATCAGACTAAATTAAAATGTATTGTTTATTAGTCCAACATAATTTATTCTTAATCTGTCCAGTGATATGAAAATCATTTATCCAGGAATAAAACCAAAGAAAGATTCAAGTTAGATAACCCTGAAACATGGATTCTCTTAATTTAGCAATTTATCACAACATACCTATGCAGAAAAAAAAAACCTCTCCAGGCCAAAATTAATTTCACTCAGTTCGACAGTAGGGTAGGCAGTTGATCTTTGTAAAAGATATTAGGGATGGTAGTAGGGAGAGAAAGAGAGCTGAGATTAGAGATAAACAGATGTGAGAGAGGGACTGACAGTGCTGCTAAAACTCTGTGTGGCAAAGCAGCTCTATTTTGATTCGGATAACTATTTTTGTTCGACATCAGTGCCTTGAGACTAATTTATAAGTAAACTTCATGCATTCATTTCAGCTGTCCACTTCACAAAAATAAATCTCCTTTAATTATCATGGTCACACGCATGCAAACATCTGGGAGAATTTATCAAAATGTTGATGGTCCTCAACAGTTGAAACATTTTGAGAAACATAACTTTTTTTTAGTAATCTCATTTTGCACCATTTTCTAACAAGGTGAAAGCCAATGACACAAAAATTAACTCCAGCATGCAAAACATTTCCATCAAATATTGCTATTTAAGATATTTGATTTTAGGCATTCTCTCTTCAAAGTCAATCCCTGACCCATTCTAAGAAAACATGGCAATATTTTTCAAAGTATGAAATCAATTGGAGCTTCAAATAGAAAAACATATGAAAAGGCTTACCATAAATGCTGTCCTGACACAAAAATAAGGGAAGGTGAAAAAAAATATTCTATTCAATACATGTCACACAAGGAAGAAACTATAATTTTTATACAAAAATAAATTCTATTTATTAAGTGCAAATTCCCAATACTTGCATAATCTTTATTTGTCCTTCTTTAGTTAATCAAATTCATCCTATTTGCTCCATGCACCACAATGACCTTTTAGAATAAAAAAATAAGCTAGAATGAAATAAGAAGACAATATAATGAGAAACGAATTACTTATTTAAACCTAGACTGGGCCAGGATGGCCCTTGTGTAACATGTACTCTGTGTTATCCCCTTCAGATGGATCTGCTAACAGCAGCAGGCAAAGGGCTTGTATTCTTACCAATAAATTTCTGGGGCATCGAGCTTTTTCGTTTGGCCACGTTGGTTGCTAATCTGTCCAGCACAAGAGCTCTTTCAGTTCCCATCTCTGCTTTGAGATGTCTTGCCTCCACGCTGGCTGGTTTGGGAAAATGTAAGAAAGGGAAAAAAAAATAAACAGGTAGGTAAGAGGAAACGTTTGGAGGTCTGATGCACACCTGGTTGTTGTGGCTTCCTGTCTAATATTGTTTGGACTCTTGCAGAGGGTCCCTGCTGTGGTCAGGGAAGCCTAGCACTGAGCCATATACAAACCTTGTTGTCTTAGGGTGAGGTAGGAAAGTATGACCCATCCCCAACCAAGACCTTCATTAGCATGAAGAAGTATGAAATGAATAGCCTGGATGTGGTTGGCTGAGAGAGAGAACTTCTAACCCCCTCCTCTGCTTTCTTTCTGATTCTGAGTAAGGCTGTGTATGTGAGACACCTGCAGACTGGAATATCTAACAACTTGTCAGAGGGCTAAAAAGTGTGGTGCCCTGCATAAAGGACTCTATTTGTGTTAAACACACCATAGGATTTTTTAAAAGTAAAGTAGCAAGAAATCTGCCTAGTTATTTGTACTTCTAGGGGTGTGTGTGCGTGTGTGTGTGTGTATTTAACATGCTTCTGTCTGTTTCTCTTTGTAGGGCAATAAATTTCAGCTTCAGTCAAAATGCCTTGGGCACATCTAACAAACATTTTACCATTATTTTCTAAGAGCAGATTTTTGGCTGACAGTCATTGTATGAACCATTGAATGAGGCAGCTATGTGATGTAGTAGATAAGAGTGCTGGGCTTGGACATAGTAAGACCAGAGTTCAAATCTTGCCTCAAACACTGACTAGCTGTGTGACCTGGAGCAAAATCACTTAACCTCTCAACCTCAGTTTCCTCCTCCGTAAAATGAGAGCTAGCTTTTATGTAGCTCTTTAAGGTTTGCAAAATGCTTAACATATGTTAGCTCATTTTCTCCTCGAAAGAACTATGGGGCGGGGGGGTGGGTGGGGGTGGGTAGGTGTTACTGTTAGTTCCCATTTTATTAATGATGAAACTAAGGCTGAGTGACTTGCCCAGAGTCACAAGGCTAATAAGTATCTGAAGCAGGATTTGAATTCAGGTATTGTTGGTTTTGATCAGTCGTTTTCAGATCACAGTTTCAGACTCTGTGACCCCATTTTGGCTTTCCTTGGCAAAGACACTGGAGTGGTTTGCCATTTACTTCTCCAGCTCATTTTACAAATGAGGAAACTGAAGCAAACAGGATTAAGTGACTTGCCCATAGTCACACATCAGGAAGATGAGTCTTCCTGACTCCAGGATCGGCACTCTATTCATGTTGCCATTTATCTGCCCCACACAATTCCTAACTCCAAATACAGCAGTCTTATCCACTGTACCATTTAGCTGTAAAGTGAAAAGTCTGGACTCTACACTCTAAATCTATGAGACTACAAACGTTTTGAATCTAATCTACAGAACCATAATGCTTGATTCAGCAACTAAATCCTTTTCTTGGAAGTCATTTTCCAAAAGCAGCAGTTCACCTTCATACTAACCCCTCAGGTTTATGCCCTGAAGTGAAGCAGTGACACTATCTGTTCCAAAAACACAGTTTTCTGTTAAAATACTTATATGCTGTCCTAAGCAAATACACTGTAAAAGACACTCACCTCTTACCATGGTGCATTTTGGGAATTTCAGGAAAACAACTTTTAAGGTGTTCAAGGAATAAAAAATTGAGAGGTGGGCCTCAAACTGCCATTGAAAAGGATGCAGTTTGAAGCACTGGGCTAGGAATCAAAAGAGCTGGGTTCGAAACTTGACTGTAACACTTATTAGTGACATAATGTTAGGCAAGCCATTTAGCCTCTATGGATTTTCATCTATAAAATGAGGGGGTTGGAATGCATGACACTATGGACCCTTCCAGCTCCAGCATCCTATAGGTCTATTATAAGCACCCCCCAAAATCAGTTATAGATACAAAGTTTGCATCAACTGAGAAAATTATTTTTTTCCTACATCACGTGGCTATGAGATTTGGAGTTTGCTAAAGTTGCTGGTTTGAGGGGTTAACAGTGTGATGGACTTATTACAGGAAGAGGCTCCAACCCGACATTCTCTGGGGGTCTAAGAGCTAGGCATTTCAACACTCCCAAGAGATACACATCTGGGGTCCAGAAAAAAAGAACAAAAAAGCCGCCACCTCTGCAATAAGTGAAAAGGAAGCAATGATCACCAGAAGCCAGCACAGATTCACAGAAAACAGATCCTACCAGCCTAATCCCATTTCCTTTTGGGACAGAGTTACCGTACTAGTTGTGGTTCTCAAGGTGTAGTCTCGGTACTCCCCCATAGCAAGACCCTTTCATGGGGTCCTCAGGGTCAAAACTATTTTCATAATAATACTAAGACATTTTAATTTATAATAAGGTAAATGTTGATCAGTATAACTCACATAAACAAAAGCTCTTTGTGGGGAGGTCCTCAGTGATTTTTAAGAGTATAAAGGGGTCCTGAGACCAAAAGTTTAAGAACCACTATATTAGGGAAATGTGACAGATATATTATAGTCTAATTTTTAGCAAGGCATTTGACAAAAAATCTCTTTATCATCATGAACAAGGAAGAAGTACACAGGCTGGGATCAGAGCTGGTTGAATGAATGGATCCCCAAAATGATGATTATGTTGACCTAGAGGGAATGCCATAGTGCTCTGTCCTTGACCATATGATACTCAATGCTTAGATGATATCTAAAAACAAATTTTTACAAATGACACAAAGCTTAGAGGGACAGCTAAAACTTTGAATAACAGAATTAGAATCCAAAAATATCTAGAAAGAGGGACCAGATCAAATAATATGAGATTTCGTAAAGCCTTCTATTTGATATTGTGGGTTAGAAAAAACCCAAAGCAAAACAAAATGGGATCACAAGTGTAGGATAGGGGTGGATGGGAATAGAGATGAAGTTAGGCAACAGCTGATGTCAGATTTTAGTGGACAGAAAACTGAATGAGTCAAAAGTGTTGTGGAAGCAAAATAAAACAATTTTTTTCTTTTTACTAATTTGATCTTAAGCTTCCCTAATAGACACATTCCCTGGAACAAAAGAGGTTCATTTGTCTGTGCCTAAGTCAGACAACATCTGGCATACTGCATTCAGTTCCTGATGTCACATTTTAGGGGGCCTATCAACATGGTGGAGTGTATTTGGAGCACAGTGACCAGGACATTGAAGAGACCTGATAGATACCATGCCATACGTGGGATGAGGATGGGTTCAAGAGACTGGGAATATTTAACCTAGAGAAGAGATGCCTTGGAAAACCAACACAGAGACTTCAATCATTTGACAAACTGTCACAGAGAGTAAGAATTAGATTTGTTTTGCTCAGCCTTAGAGGACAGAACTAGGAATATTAGGCAGGAGGTGTATAGAGAGGCAGGTTTCAGTTCTTCATAAGGAAAAATTTCCCAATGTGAGATGGACTCCAGAGATAATGAGTTCCATGTCACTGGAGGTCTTCAAGTAGAGTCGGAGATGCTGGGGAAGATTCCTGGATCAAATGGCCTCTGGAGGTCCTTCCAACTCTGAAATTCTATGAATGTGTAGGGAAGATTCTAGAGCAGGAGTTCTGAACCTTTTTTTGTGTCCTGGATCCCTCTGGCAGTCTGGAAAAGCCTATAGACCCCTTCTGAGAACAATGATTATATATGCATAACATAAAATACACAGGATGATAAAGGAAACCAAAGATTAGTGGAAATAAAGATGTACTTTTCCCTGGCCAACTTCACAGACCTTCTGAAATCTATCCACAGACCCTGTTGGAACCTCTTTTCCAGCTAGTCAAACATGACTAGGTGGATGTGCTTAAGAATTCACAAGAAATATTGTCAGATGTGAAACTAACAGCATTTCTTTTTCTTCGCTATTTTGCAGGCCCTATGGGGCTTTACAGATCAGTCATTTCACGGGAAATTATAAAGGCCAGTCAGTGTGTCTATTCTGCTAGTGTCAGACAATTCTTTACTATGACTCAGGGAGGCCCGTTTAGTAAAAGACGTATTAAGCTACAGATTCGATGATATCTGCCTGTGAAAATAGGCTATGGAGGGGAAATGGGGCTGAGGACAATGAAGAATGACCAAACTGACTAGGCTTTAACGGATTGCTCTGAACAAGTGTTACCTCATCTCCCATCTTTAAGCTACCTTTCACATGAAGGAAAAAATGTCAAAGTGAAGGGCCCTGGGCATTACTGATAGAGTACACCATCCACAACCCTAAGCATCCTGGACACCCCATCTCCCAGCCCTCGGCATTTTCACTGAAAGGCTCTGTATCCTCAGCTCTGCCTCCTGGCTTCCCTGGGTTCTTTTAAATCAAAGCTAAAATCCCATCTCCTATAAGAAGCCTTTCCCAATACCCCTTAATTCTGGTGCCTTTCTCCTGAGAGGATCTCCAGTTTACTCTGTCTATAGCTTATTTGTACATAGTTGTTTGCATGAGGTCTCCCTCATCAGGCCATGAGTTCCTTGAGAACAGAAATTGTCTTTTGTTTTTCTTTGGATCCCTAGCACATAGTTCCTGGAGACAGTAGGTTCTTCATAAATGCCGTTAACTTGACATGACTTTATTTGAAAGGTCACTGCTTTGAGGATACTGTCACTGGGTAAATGGATCAAATACTTTTCAGACAACGGGTAGATTTAAATTGCCAAGGCATAAAACTATCACACATACTACTTTCAGACAAAAGGGAAAACTTTCTATACCCTTAGCACTGGATTGCTTCTCTACAGTTAAAAGATCAGGATAACTACATGCAGAGAGCTTGGCTGTTAGAAGACTGCCTATGAACCAAAGGAATGGCTGAATTTTAGAAGGCGACATAGCCATCCATGAATAATATCTACCAAGGCGTGGAGAGATGAGATCAATGTCAGTGGAGGGAGCATCCGCACCAATAAAATCACAGATATTTTGAAATATGGCACAATCCTGAGGACAAACTCAGGAGAGAGTTTGAACTAAGTCCTAGAGTCCAAGCTGGACTGAATGAGACTCCTAATCCTAGAAGGGTGAGAGAAGCTGATGAAGCTCCTTTGCCTAGAAAGTATTTGAATTTTGGTTCAGCAATAGCCGTCTATAGTGTTCATCCACATAAAATCATTAATTATTTTGCCATCGGATATTTATAGTAAAACGAGAGGCGATCAGTACAAGGCTCTGCCCTTAATCTCCACTACTGTCATTCTTTTCTTCCTCCAATTATTTTCTTGAGTCCATGAATTCACATGCACGAGTGACCTAAGAAATGTCTATTTAGTCCTATGACCAAGATTATTTTAGGATGCAAGGTCAGGCTCTCCCTTCTGCCTCTGGGGTGGTCACTGTGTCAATTGAACAAAGTCACTCTCAACTAGATCCAATAGGTCCACGCTGCTGTTTGATCAGTATCTAACAGATAGCATTAAACTGGCAAGCATAGCTAACCCACTGGATGACAAGAATCAAGGAAAAAAAATAAAAGATGTTAATTAATCCTCAAGGATGAGAATAGAATGTTAGGCTTAGTCTAACAGAATGAAATTTAAAAAAAGATAAATGTCAAGTCTTACATTTGGGTACAAAAAAAAATCAAATTCACAAGGGAGGGGAGACATGATCATACATTGGTTTGTCTGAGAAAGATCTGGGCGTTGTAGTGAGCAGCAAGGTTAGTTAAGAGTCAATAGTATGATGTGGCAGCCGAAAATGCTAATCTGGTCTTGGGCTCCATTAGGAGAGGCAGAGCCTCCGGAAACAAGGAGGTGAGAGTCCCTTTCTGTCTTCTGCCCATCTGGCGTCTCCTGTTTAGTTCTGGGCACCACCATTTAAGGAGGACACTGATAAACTGGAGACTATCTAGTTACCAGATGAGGGCAACTAGAATAATTAAAGGACTTGAGTCGGTATGAGGACTGAGTGAAGAGACAGACTGCAGAAGAGAAGAGTGAGGGAAGGTGAGGGGGTGGGAAGAGGGTTGGCTGGGGAGGAGGTGATGTTATGTTCATGTCTATGAAGGACTGTCCTGGAAGAGGCATTCTATTTGTCCTTTTTGTACTCAGGTCAACGAGGGCATAGAGTCAGGAGGGCCTGAATTCAAATTCGGCCTCAGACACTTACTAGCTGTGTGACCCTGGGCAAGTCACTTAAGTCCTATTGTCTCCAAAAAGAAAAAAAAGTAAAAAGAGAGAGCAATGAGTCTGAAGTTGCAAACACAAATTTAGGCCTGATATTAGGAAAAAACTTCCCTAACATTTAGAGTTTATCCCATATGGATGAGTTGGGAGGTGATGAGTTTCTCCCACCCTTGGAGGTCTTTAAGCAGAGAAAGAGAGAGAGAGTAGATCAATTCATCTCTAAATTTCTGATCCTCCGGAATATGAGAGCACATTGTGGGGAATCAAGTCCTTCTTTGGTCACTTATTTACCATTGCTGTGTTTACCAACAGACAGACTGACCAAAGGTTAAATAAACTCTATCTACTGAACATAGCATTCAATCTCATTTTTGTTTTTAATCCAAAATAGTCTATTGCCCTGTAGGTGTTTGGCAACTACTGAATTCTACACCTCCCCTCACTCCCAATGGTCACACTTTGATACACAAAAAAAAATGCTGTTGAATTAGAAAAACACACAGGAGGAGGAGTCCAGGTAGTTGATGGGGTGGGGTTGGGTGGGTAGGTGGACATATTACTAGATTCTAGTCCTTTGTATTAACCTCAGGACTAAACTGTCTGTTTACACAAACAGTCTAGACTTATTATCATGCCTTATCATGTCTCAGAAATGCAAGTGGCAGGCAACCAGTTTGGCAAGTTAGTAAGGGAACTAGATAATGGGTTTAAATGATGAAATAGGAAATCCGTTCCTGGGTGGTATTTGGAGGGTTAATGTTGCAAGGAGTTGGGCGTGGGGGATATGGGAGGGTGACAGAGGCGTACGCTATTTGCACACAGTTTGTGAGTGAGCTTGGAAATTCAGTATATATGCTTCATTTTAACCTTTGGGCCTCTGCCTAGCATAACACTGAAATAATGACCATTATTAGCAAGGAACTTTGAAAGATATGAAAGCAAAGTTCTATGATGGCATAAACAAGAAATGCTGAAAAGACAATAAGAATAATACAAAGCCATAGTAACAGACTGTTGCCTTTGCTTCCCTTAGAAAGATTAACTTCTTTTTCATCTGGTCATTGGTTAGTTGTTTCCATGATGCAGTTTCTGACCCAAGGAAATGGACTGTTTTCACTATGATTTTCCTTTTCTTTTCAGAGTTTTTCATTAGACCCTGAAGAGTTCACAGAAGAGGCTTCCTGTCTTTTTGAGGGTGTGTGGTCACTAGCTGATGGAACGTAGAAAGTGGCGGAGGGCAGGGAAGAGGGTGGGTTATTGTGCAATGAGAATTGTCTAATGAGATTGCTATCAACAACCTGGGGCAGGTTTTAGCAAAAGGCTACATGAAAAACTTGCTTTTTGGAACAAGTAGGATGAATAACCATGAAATATTATCAATTTTCATCTTCTATTTTTAAGAATGATAGACTTCTTAATATTCACATTCTTTAACCGTCTTCTCACCTTGGTCCAGACATAATATATTTGGTCCGAAACCCTTGCAATACAAGTCCTTGTTGGAAGCAAAAGGCATGAAGATTAAAGGTTCTAATGACTCCTCTTGGACCAGAGGTCCTGAATTGTGTGTGTGTGTGTGTGTGTGTGTGTGTGTGTGTGTGTGTGTGTGTGTGACAGAGAGAGAGAGAGAGAGAGAGAGAGAGAGAGAGAGAGAGAGAGAGAGATGGATCCCTTTGGCAATGTGATGAAACCTATGGACACCAGGGCCACAAAGGAAACCAATTCTATTGCAAGTTAAAAAGTCCTCAATTCTTTTGAATTTCATTCTATTGAAAGTTAAAAAAAAAAGTTCAAAGATCTCAGGTTAAGAATGTCTGTTCTAGATGTAAAAAGGGGCATCTGGGAAATGAAAACAGAGAAAATTACATAATAGTTATTATTCTTCAATTTAATTTAACTCAAAGTCTACCCTGATGCCTTTTCCAATGAATTCTAAATTCCAGTAGGTCCCACAAAATGGGAAAACCCTACGTAGGCTTAGCAACGGATTGTGTTATTTATTGTCAAAAGACTTGCCCTAGCTAAATGCAGAAAGCTTCATCATTGGAAGATTGGCTGCTAGCCAAGACATGACGAATGGCTGAACAACTCATCCACCAAAGCATGGAAGGGTGGAATCTGTGTCAGTGGAGGAGGTGCCCATGCCAGGGAAATCACAGATACTTGGAAATATTAGTCAGTGACTTAGAGCATCCTAATACTCCTAATCCCATAGAAGCTCAGCTCAAATGCCACCTCATCTGTCAATCCTTTGCTGATATAATCAAGTGGAAGAGATCTCACAGAACTTTATCTCCTCAGAGAGGCAACCTGATGGCATGGGAAAAGTACTGACCTTAGAGTCAGGAGGAACCTCAGCATTGATCCTGCTTCCAATCCTTACAAACTGTGCTGCACTGTGTAGGTCACCTAACATCTCTGAGCTCTGAAGCTGTCTCATCTATAATACCCTTAGTCATTATATTACATAAACGTCTTGAGAACAAAATAAGACTATGTATTTATATGTGTGTGTGTGTGTGTGTGTGTGTGTGTGTGTGTGTGTATACAGGGTATCCTAAAAGACTTTTAGGAACATGAATACATATACAGCATACATATATATGTATGTATATACAGCGTATCCTCAAAGTCTTTTAGGATTTTATCTACACACATGAGTACATATGTGTATACATATGTATGTGTGTGTGTGTGTATTACAGGGTATCCTAAAAGTAGTTTAGGAATGTATATATGTATAAATGTACAGGTATATGTACACACATTATATATATATGTATGTATATACAGGATGTCCTAAAAGTATTTTAGGAACATATATATGTACAACATACATATGTGTATATATGTATGTATATACAGAGTATCCTCAACATCTTTTAGGATTATACAGACATGTGATATATGTGTGTATGTCTATATGTGTATGTATGTATATATGTACAGGGTGTCCTAAAAGTCCTTTAGGATACTATCCATGCACATATGTGCATATATATATATGTATACATGTGTATGCATGTATGCAGGGTATCAAAAAACCTTTAGGAATATATATCCATATCCATATCCATGTATGTATGTGTGTATGTATATATGCATATGTAAAAAACTGTGTAACTTTAAGGCACTTAAATATGCATATTTTTCTGTCTACATGCTATCTTTTGTACTAAGCTTCCTGAGGACAGGACTCACAGCTTATTTATCTATCTATTTCTTCTAGTGCCTAAAACATAGTAAGCCCTTCATAAGCGTTTGTTGATAAAATGTTTACCACCCTACACAAATATGCAAATATTGAGTCCTACTCTAAGTATTTACAATTTATGTGATAATTAATATGAGCCTGAATTTATGCCACCTATTAGCCCCATGCTGGGAAAAAGACAAAATCAAATGAGAAAAATCTAACAAGTTTTGCCTTTTTACAATCTTGCATTCTTTTCCATAGCTTTTACTATGACTATATATTGATGACTCTATGTATGATGCCTACTAATATAACTATAGATAAAAGAAATTTGCAAGGCTGGATGTTTTGCCATACTAAAAAACCTAAGCTGTTTCACAAAATACCAATCTCATGACTCTAATCTGTGAGCTCAGGTCCTACACTTTCACTTTCCTGGATAACATGCCTACCAGGACGTCTTGAGAGTCTCCTAAGCAACATGTCCCAAACGGAAATCATCTCCCCTAAATGTTGCCCCTCCTCTCAATATCCTTATTTCTGTGGATGGCTCCACCAAGCCCAGCCCCATCAAACATTTAGCCTTAACATCTGAGTAACTCCTAGTCAGCCAATTCCTGTCCATTCTGCTTTCACATCCATCCTCCTCTCTTCCATCTCCTCCTTTCTGTCCCCACTGCCCTACTTCAGGACTTCAGTACCTCTCCCCTGGAGCATCCTCACTGGTTTACCTGCCTGCATTCTCTCCCATCTCCAGTCTATCAGTCACATCACTGACAAAATAATCTTCCTAATGCACAGATGGACCATTTCATTCCCTTGCTCAAAGACCTTTAGCAGCTCCCCACCACCTTTAGGATAAAATGTGAAAGTCTGACATTTAAACCCATTAATAATTCCAGTCTAGGTTATCTTTCCCATCTTATCTCTCTCTTTCACACTATGTTCCAACCAAACTGAACTACCAGCTATTCCCTGAATTCATCCTGCACTCTTCTCGTATTCATACAATGCCTGAAATCCTGTTGTCTCTGGCTACTGAAGTCCTTCTATTCCCCCAAGGCCCACCTTACATCCTCCATGAAGTCTAATTTGAGATGCCATATTTTAAAGAAAGAGAGGAAATGAAGAACAATGCCAACAATGAAGCAAATGGCTTAGTGTTGAGCAAGAGTTCTATTCATTCTGGATTAAAAGTCACGAGAAACAATTAGATGTTAGAAAATGCAACAGAACTGGGTCAAACAGATTGACATGTAGTCTCTTTTACCCAGAGAACCTTTTAACTAGAAGACCTTAGAATTTAGTGCTGAACCTTGCTGGGTCTCAGAAATCTCTTCCATAAAATGAGGGGGGTTGGACTTAATAATCTCTATGGTCCCTTCTGGCTCTGGATCTAAAATCCTATGATCGCTTTAACCATTTTCATTTTATGGATAAGTAAACTCGGGCTCAGAGAGGCTAAATGACTCACCCAAAGTCATACAGGTAATAAGGTAATCAACAGAACTGGGACCTGAACTCAGGGTCTTTGAAAGCAAGTCCATTGTTCTTTTGTTCACTACCCCATGCCATTTCCTGTTCCATGAATGTGTATATTTTACAAGATGAAACCACCATTACAGCATGTTCTATTCTCCAAAAAGAAAAAAAAAGTCAAACTTCATTTTGCCTACATTCTTTTTTTGCTGATACTTGAAAAAGTGTGTTGTACATACTCATAAAAGCACCCTATGAAATGTAAATGAACTCAACTTTGATAATTCAGCATTTCCTGAATCAATTTATGTCACTGAGGAGAATGAAATAATTTCTTTTGGTAATTCCACTAGTTTGAAATTCCTAATGGGTAACAGCTAGTAAGGGTATGGGAAAGGAAATACGTAAGATGGTAATGATCACCCAAAAGGTTGTCAATGTGTGCAGAACAATGGCTTTACCCAATTTCCTATTTATAGGATTATATAGCAATCTATGCTGTGATGAGTTTAGCAAGTCATTTTATCTGTCAAATCATGGAATTGGGCGAGATCATCTCTAAAGCCTCTTCCTGTGATTATTTTGTAATTATTATTATTTTTTGTTCCGTTGTTTCACTGGTGTCTGATTCGTTGTGACCCCATTTGAGGTTTTCTTAGCAAAGATAATGGAGTGGTTTGCCATTTCCTTTTCCAGCTCATTTTACAGATGAGGAATGGAGGCCAACAGGGTTGAGTGACTTGTCCAGTCACACAGTTAGTAAATGTCAGGGCAGTTTTGAACTCAAGTCTTCCTGACTTCAGGACTCCCACACTTTATCCGCTGTGCCACCTAGCCGCCCTTTATAGTATTTATTATTATATTATTAAGTATAACATTATTATGTTGGTAATAATATTATTGTTACATTAGTCCTGTAATCATTCCTATGATTCTCTCCAGAATATGGTGAGTTTTCAAAGCTTGGAAGTTTCTTCTTATTGAAAAAGGACCTGGCCCACTGTTTAAAAGATGGGTTTACATGCAGACTCTGGTTGGTGTTCCTTCTGTCTTCGGTCCAGTCTGCTTAGTTTTGTGTTCTCAGGCATGGCAGTTGAGTGCTTGGTTTTATTCTTTTCTTCTCTGTGTGTGTGTGTGTGTGTGTGTGTGTGTGTGTGTGTGTGTGTGTGTTTAAAGAAACTGGAGTAAACATTTCTCTTTAGAAATAAGGAGGAAATCCAACTCCCTGATAAAACCAAAGATGCCATCAGGATAAAAAGCAGAAGCAGTTGCAGACCAACTAAATTCAGTTGGCCAAGTCCTAACATTATATAAAGAAAGACTTTATCTAGACAAAGATTTCCACACCAGATTTCTACCACCACAGCTGAGCAACTCTTGATTTCAACTTCATTTTTTTCTCGGACTCACATTATTCTATTCTCAACACTTTGGCAGTCTTGCTGTTTTTAGGTACTTTTAAGCTGTTCAACACCTAATAGTGACCTACAGAAAGCAATTCATCATTCACTATAGGAAAAGAACAACTTGTTTCAAGAAATCGGCACTTGTAACAATTCATACTTATCTAGAGCACACTTGTGTGCCCAGGTTGTTGCTGCCGCTGCTATTGTTTTATTTCAATGGCTGCACCTATAAAGATTTTTGTACATAAAAAACCTTTTCCTTTTTCTTTGATCACTTTTGGGGCATGGCCCTAGTAGTGGTATGGCTGGGTCAAAGGGCACTGTTTAATAATTTGGGGTGGGGTATAATTCCAAATTGCTTTCTAGAATTGTTACAGCCGTCCAGATCTCCGCCAACAGTGCATCGATGTGCCTATTTTCCCACAGCCCTGCCAGCATTTGTCACCTTTTTTTTGTCATCTTTGCCACTTTGAAGGATGTGAGGTGGAATCTCAGAATTACTTTAATTTTCATTCTTCTAATTAGTAGTGATTTAGAGCAAGAGCTTGATTGCACTGGATCTAGTGAAAGAAAAAAAATCCCTACAAGTTTTGATCAACTCACCAGTGTCACCCATGCCGGTGTTCTGCAGGAAAGTGCGACATCGTTCCTTATGCTCCTCAAGGGAGCTTCTCTGCTTGTAACTCCTTCCGCAAAACTCACACTTGTAGGGCTTCTCAACTAGGAGAAGAGCAGAGGTGCACTCAGTAACCACCAGGGGCTCCAGGACAACCACCACCTGGTTAGTAGCTTTGGGCTCTAGGTTCACTGACCACGAGGAGGGAGGGGGGAGGGGGAAAATTTTTACATTTAGACATTGCAAATTATTACTGCACTTAATTTTTGTGGAATAAGATGGCAAATATCCTGTAACTAGCAGTCCCAGCAGAGATAGGCAGTGTAGAAAGCTACTTGATTCTTCCCAAGGGTAATATATCATGTCAGGAGGGGGAATTTGAATGTATTGATTGTAACTTAAGAGCTGTCATTGTCTTCAGGCCAAGTCTTCCTTCCCCATAATACATTATTATGATTGTGTTTATTCTTCCAGTTGGTCAGTGGGGTGTAGAGATAAGAGCAGAAGAGAAAGCCTCCTTTGGTGGTGGTGGTGGTGGTGGTGGTGGGGCAACCTGGCTAGAGGTAAGAAATGCTGTTGCCTAAGAGACTTCTGCCAATTAAAGCCTGATGGGTTGCCCAGGGGTCTAACATGGTTAGCTGTCCTTGCAAAATGGAAATGTTCTTCCTTATCCTGTGGCTGATTGGGAAAGTTCATGATTTTGTTGTGGCAATAGTAAAGATTGGGTCAAAGAAATGCTGGTTGGGCTAATCTCAATAGCAATTCCAATCCCAAACTAAATATTAAAACCCCATAGCCCTAACCTTTGAGATAAGCAAATAAACTGGTCCAATTGTTTGAATAAAAGGAATGGGAACAGGGAGTTTTCCCTTGAATTATCCTGATAAGTATCAAGAAGCACTCACTAAATGTTAGCTGAATAAATCAGAAAGCTTCCTCAAAAGGTTATCCATATAATTCAGGGGACCTCTACCTCTCCCATCCCTAATCTCCAAGTGACTCTCCTTGAATTATCCAAAAAACAGCTTTCACTTTCTGTGTTACTCAGGGTGTAGATCATGGTGGAACTTCCTGATGCTAATGAAACATATATCGTGAACATGATATTATGTATTAGCAGCTGGGATTTTTATTTTCCTTTTTTTCTTTACCTGAAACTTTTAAAAAATCAAATATTTTCCTTAAAATGTGTTTTCCATTTTAATTGTTTTATTGAGGGTTAAAAGGGGAAAAAATCCCATAATGAAACTACTTCAACTAGTATCATTTAAATTCAATGCAACCTTTAAGTTTACTGGTAACTAAAATTTTAAGTCTCTCCATTAAAGTCACTGGCAATCCCTAAGATCAATATTCAACATTTCCACTGCTCTTGGCTCTTACTATAAAAGACAACGGGAGAGAGTTCCAACTTTTCAACTAACCTTCTAGTCTTGACATATTTTAAGAGAATTCTTACTCTGTCACTTAAAACCTGTCTCAAGCATTCTAGTCTTTGGGGTGAACATGTTTTTGTTCCCTAAAAGTCTCAGTCTTAGTTGGAGCCAGGTACTTGATTACTAATGGGTTTTTAGTCAAAGCAATAGGAACAAATCTCAAAGAGGTTAAAGATTTGTTGTTTCAACGTAGTCTATTTCTGAGATAATCATCAAGAACATTAAGTTCCAAATTTTGTTCTGAGGGTTGGGCTCCCATTGCCCAGTCTCCCCATCCCCCATTATATTTACATCAACTCAGTCTTATTTTCCTGGGTATAAAACCCTGAACATGCAAAAAAAATTCATATTTGGGACCTTGATCGATCCAAATGAAGAGCAGAATCACCAACTGGGGAATGCAGGTTTTCGTGCACAATTGTTCTGCTGGTGTTCTAGAGAATTAGGAAGCCTGATGGTTAAAAGAGAAGTTAACTTTTGAGAATTTATCCCAGGAGGACCAAAAAGCAATCCCAAGGCACTGCTTTGTTACCAAAATGACTGAACTTCGATAGTACAGCATGAACGCTGGGAGCAGGGCTTGCTTACAGAAAAAGTCTCTTGAGTGAAAGATCTTTCTCAGGAAGCTAATCTTTCCATAAAACCTCTTTACAAGAAAATACTTGCTAGGCTATGGAATTTCTGTAAAATGTTTAAAAGCCTCTTTTAAAGGGCAAGCTCTTCCTGACTGACTATGCTGTTCTCTAGGGGAGCAAAGATGGTAGAGAGATGATCATTCCCAATGAGCCAGACGGAAGGCAATTAATGTCTTAATGAAAGTGTAATTAGCCCTAGAGGTCTCTGCTGTTGTTAACCCTTCAGAACATGAATGACAGATTAAACCTAAATATTTAACCCTTTAATTTTTCACAGTCAGGATAAGAATGCCTAGAGTCAGTTCTTCACAAGACATGGGATGCTCATTTCTCTCACTTACCAGAATGTGTCCTAAGGTGACCTGTGAGAGCATCTCTTCTCTGGCATGCGTAGTTGCAGAGATGACACTTAAAAGGTTTTTCCCCTGTGTGAAGTTTAATGTGGCGGAGGAGGTTACCTTTCTGAGTAAAAGATGCCCCACACTGATTACACTGGAATGGGCGTTCACCTTTAAAAAGGACAAAAATGGAAACTTCCTGGTCACCAGGCAAGTGTAGAAACACATGTATACACACACACTCCCTATGGCAAGATGTCCTCATGGAAGTTCCTTCTTAGGAGGGATTCTATCCATACTGGGGATCAGCTAGGAGTGAGATTTCATGGCAGGGGAAAGCCTCAGATTATAGGCTATAGCATTACCTTCCCTGGAGATATTTTAGAAGAGGATAAGCACCCTTTCCACTGGGGGCAGTTTAAGTATTATCTTTCTTTGATTCATCAGAATGAATTTGATGGTTTCTGGAAGTACCTTACAGAAGTAAGGTTTTATGATTTCTTCTCTTCTATTTAGAAGTCCTCCATGATAAAAATGTAAGCACAGTTCAAGTAAAACCAACGGACCCTGGTCATAACAATGGGCCAAACACGAGAAATGGATCTTTTTAAAAGTCCTATATTAGAAGTCCAGGAAAGAGAATCACATTTAACGAGAGGGATACTTTTCTATGTATTTCTACTGCTGCCCCTTTATTTTTTAAAAGCATATGTTTTTAAGTTTGCCTTTAAAAAGTACCCCCTTTTTCTTCAAGCCTGGGCCTAACACAAAGTGACGGGCTGTTACTAAAGTCAAAATACAAACAGACAAAGGATGAAGTAGAAGGTGAGTCACAGAACTTAACTCCTATTTCTTAACTGAAGGAGAAATGTTCATGGACTTCTGATCTCCTATGGCCGCTTTCATTCAGAAAGCCTGTAAAATGTTTACTAGGTTGTTTGAAATGCTATGGTGAAACAGAAAGAAATCAGTGGGGAAAACGATGCCCAGAGAGGACCAGAACCATCCAGCAAAAGTAAAGGAAGATACCAAGAATCCTGATGCTATTACTCATCACGTTGCTGTCCATGGCTGTAGCAGGACAGTTCTCGGGGGAATGGAAGAATATTTACCAGTATGGCTTCGCTTATGAACCATCAATACATTGAAGCTAATGCAGGCTAATCCGCACACATCACAGTTCATTTTTCCACTAGTTGGCCTGCCGCTGTCATAAGAGACAGCGTGTCTTTCCAACTTAATGCTTTCGTATTCATTATATTCTCTTGGATAGCTGTAAGGTATTTCGGGATCTTCCGCATTTTCCATGGGGTCTGGCTTTAAAGCATTCTCATCCCTTTCACTGTATTCATCTTTCACTTTCATTGAATCATCATCTGCAGGGAAGAAAATGTGAGAAATGAAAAATGATGACGTCTGGAGCTAGCAAAGCAGCTCAAAGAGGAGAGACCCGCAGCTGACAACGTGACACCAAACGAGGCAAGCAGAATGCTGAGGCTAACTTAACGCCACAAAAACAAGAAGGCATCATTAAGAAGATCACTCATTCCTTGGGTTTAGAGTCACTGACAAAAACAAGAATGCAAAGAATGGATAAGAGTGATTTCAGCCCTTTGGGATTTAGAGGGAATAGATTTCTAACGATCACTAACACATGAAGTATTCTCATATCACTAAGTATGACGGAGTGCTGCTATTTGCTCTCTTTTGGCATACAGGGTTTAAACCGCATTGGTTCTCAAAGTTGGTGCCTTTTTTAGGAGATGTGGAGAAAGGGCTAGAAGATATGCCCTCAGATATAGTGACATACTTTTTGAATCCTTCAAATCCCAGTTACACTGAATTTAAGCCTCCTTCAGACTGAAAGATGAACAATTAACATGGTCTTCCTGCTTCCAAGCCATGCTTTTGTCTCTTTTCCCTTCCATTAAAAGTCAAAACATGTCTCATCTGTCTATCTCTCTTGCATCTGATAAAGACACTACATTAAAAGCAGAGGAAGTAGTCAGTACTAGTGAAACACAGTTGAGGAGGCCAAAAGGAGCTATAATTTTACAATTTAAACTTCCAAGGACTCATTTTAATTTGAACAGCTGGGGGGAGGGGGAGTTAGGGCAAAGAATTCCTCAACTCTGTACAGGAGAGATATACGAATGCCTAGGCCATGGGGGTGCTAAGTCTCGGGCATCAGAACCACAAGACTGAGAGAAACCGAGATGGCCCAATGGAGTGAGTAGTAGGCTGTCCCATACACTGAGAGTCACCAAAAAGATCTCAATCAGAGATCAACCACTTAAGCTGAAGACTGGAAAAGGCAGAAAGGCAGATGTGTTCGGTGGCACTAACAAGTGTAAAGAATTGTGCATCAGCTGAACTCAGAGGGATGGCATTTTTCAGATATTTACTACTAATTGTTACTTGCAGGAGCCTCTTGAAACTTTGGCTCTTAGAAACACCAAGTTACCCTTTGACCAGAGGAATCATCGAATTTGAGTGCTTGAAGGAACCTTAAGAGATCATTTAGTTCAAAACTGATTTTACATTTGAGAAAAATGAAGCCAAGAGAGAAGAGGGGACATACCCAAGGTCATAGAGCTAATTAATGGCAGAACTGGGACTGGGAACCAGGAATGATCTTCCTGTCTCCAAATACAGAGTACCCCCAAAATCTTTGGACAGTTTAAAGCTGCACTGAGAGTTTGGAAACACCCTGAATATGGATCTGTCCTCCAGGCTTATAAAGTTCAGGTGGTTCCTTGGATTTTTATTTTAAACTAGATCTGTGACTTAATTGATGTAGGGAACTGCCAGGGAAGAAACTCCCTTTGCTTGTGTACACCAGAACCTGTTTTGCCACTTGTAGTCCTAGAGAGTTTTCTGGGGCACTGGGGGGTAAGGTGACTTGCCCAGGGTCACCCAGTCAATATGTATCAGAAGTATGACTCAAACCCAGGTCTCCCTAACTCCAAAGGCAGCTTTTTTTTTTTATCAACTCTATTTCTCCTTGTTAGGCAAGTATTTCCTCTTCTTCCCCCAAACTATCTTTGATGAAAGGCTTAAAAAAATTATATCCCCTCCAAAACACATCAGTACGTGCCACTCCTGCCGCCACACAGGAGGAAGTACAAACTGCAGCTGGGCT
Organism: Trichosurus vulpecula; assembly: GCF_011100635.1. Classification (NCBI taxonomy): domain Eukaryota; kingdom Metazoa; phylum Chordata; class Mammalia; order Diprotodontia; family Phalangeridae; genus Trichosurus; species Trichosurus vulpecula. The sequence continues at coordinate 185,356,365 of NC_050576.1, read as the reverse complement.
ACCTTCTACCCAAGTTTCAATTTTCACTTCTACCAAGGTCTTAACTTTCATCTATATTAGCTATGTTTGCTTAATAGAGCAAGACAGAAGCATAACCATGAGCAGAGAAGACATCTCTCAGCAACTCCATTCCATTGCTTCTCACCACAGGTCACGGTTCACAACCTTCTCCTCTATAGAGTATTACCAACGTCCCTTTGTGCTTGCTCAGTTGTATGTGTCTGGGTTACAGGTGAAAGATCATCTCCTAAGTAGGCATGTTCATTTCCCAGTTTTTTGCGGGGACAGAGGACAATCTTTACCTGTTCAGAGTTGGGGCTGTTTGATCTACCCAGACTTTGTTTTCTTCAATCTGGTGGGTTTTTTTTAAAGGATGCACCTGAGGGCTGTGCCCTCCACCCCCTTCCACTGTCCCTCCAGCTGTGGGTGACATCCCACCAAAGCTTGAGTGCTTTTCAGTTTGCATGTAGGCGTTAAAAAGAACCTCAACGGAAAACCTGAGCTCTGAAAACCAAAAACAGCACATAGCAAGGGCCAGCAGAAGAAAGCGCCTTTTCATTTTGGTTAGAAAAATGGCTGCAAAGACATTGGGCCAGTCTCGTGGTCAGTGAATGTAGCGAAGTGATGAAATGGGCTGGTCAGGTCATGTAGCATACACGGGATACACAAGAGGAAGAAGAGATCGAGGTCTTTGGTGCTACTCTCTAAGGAATTTGGCTCTGGAGAGGCTGGTACACCCAGTGCTATTCTGTCATATTGGCTTGACCCAAGACCAATTAATGGTCGTCTTAAATCCAGAGGAATATGATGCATAGTCAGGAGAACATTTTTTTCTCTTTGTCTCAAATGCTTAGGTCTCAAAGTCACAGAGAGAGAGAGAGAGAGAGAGAGAGAGAGAGAGAGAGAGAGAGGGAGGGAGAGAGGGAGAAAGACAGAGAGAGAGAGACAGAGACAGAAACAGAGAGAGACAGAGAGAGACAGAGACAAAGATAGAGACAGAGACAGAAAGACAGAGACAGAGAGACAGAGACAGAAAAAGAGAGACAGAGACAGAGAGAGATAGACACAGAGAGAGAGAGAGACACAGAGGGACAGAGAGACATAAAGGTCTTTCTGGATCAAAGGAACATGACTTGTCATTGCTGTTGGTTTAATACCGGGCTAGCCAATATAAGGGTGGACCTGAATGGTCAAGAACCAGGTGTGAAGCAAGCTGAAAGGAAACAACGTGCTGCTAGGATTAAAGCACAGCTTTTGTTAGCAGCAGCAGCATTCATAATTAAAGAACATCATGGATTAGAATACAAGGTCTGGAAAAGATCCCAGGAGGTTATTTAATTTAGGTTATACCTAAACCCAAAGAGACAGCTGTCTATTCTTCAAGGGGAAACTATTTCCAACCTTTTTATCATGATAAAGCTTGATTCAATTGTTTAAGAGTACAGAACACGGAAAATGGGGGAAAGGGGAGAATTCTTAAGGCCTCTGCAAGGAAGACAGACCCTTTACAACAAAAAAATGGGAATTAGATGGGGAAGGGATTGATTAAAAACCTACTGTGTGCCAAGTGCTTTGCAAATATTATCCCATGAATTAGATCTAGTTGCTATGGACCCAGTGCCCATAGAAAAAGAAATCTGTGCTTTTATCACTGAGGGTATGCCTCACTTTGTGCAGAGATGTTCCTGGTAAATCAAATTCTATTTTTCCCACTGATATTCCTCATAATTTTAGAGATGTTATCTTTAGTTTTTATTAATCTTCGGGTCACTGCTCATATTTCAGTTTTACCTGCTGAGGTTAAAACAAACAAACTACTGACCTGTTATCCAACACTTGACATACTAGGGAAATTTGCTACTGGAGCACCCTGAATTTTTGTAAAGCAAAGAACACCCCATAACTTATCTGTATTGTGAACGCATATTTTCCTATAGTGTTTCTCTAAAAGTAAGGTGTACCTGAATTATTATATCAATACTTAATCTGCTTCTTGACAATAGTTCCAATTTAGCTTAAGGAGAAAAACATGAAAACACACATACATACACACACACACACACACACACACACACACACACACACACACGTGGGCCAAACCACAAACTGCTGGTAAAGGCAATTGCTCTAAATTCCCAGAGGGAAAAAGATGTGCAAATTGAAGCTAACCCACAGGAAACTAGATTAAACTAAACTTCTTTCAAAAAGAGCTACTTGGGTACATATGCTCCCATTTTTCCATGTCGTGGAGTGCTTAGGAAGACTACATACACTAACACACACCCTGTCCCCCTTCTCCCCGCCTCCCCCCCGCCCAGGATTTTGTAGGCAGAAGAGAACAAAGGACTGGCTTGGCTCACTGGGGCTGATGCACATGGTTTCATTTCCTGGGGTGATGGTTATCACATGAAAAGCTTACACTCCAGAGTAGACATTTTTGGTTTCACCTGAGACGCTGCAAAAACAATGGGTTCTGGAAAGGATCCAACATCTAAATCCTGCAGGGGCAGTATCAGTCTCAGCCAACTGTGCCTCGGTTTGTTCTTACAGGCACCATAAAATGCACCGGTGGAGAGATGAACCTAGCAAGGATGGCAGAACAGCAAAGGCAACCTGGGTGTCCATCGCAGAGCATTAATAGAAATCTCCATGTGGAAAAAGGCGGGGGCGGGGGGATCCTGAACCTTCACTCTGAACGAGAGAGAGCTGGAATTGAGCGCTGGGAGACAGACATAAAGTTTGGAATTATGGCCTGAAGTTTGCTAATAGATACTATGAAGAAGGCAGAAAGCAGAAGACGGAGGTTGTTAAACATCGGAGGCACAAAAGGGTGATGCTGTTCAAGTGTTTTACAAGGATCGGGGGTCATAACCATGAAATCCTCAGCACATGCAAAAGTCAACTGGATAACAAAGAAACTTAATCATCTTAATGTGGCATTTTAATGATGCCACTGATTTGCTATGCCAATTCAGAGATAATGAGGCCCTAATGCTACAGATGTTCAGCCAGGCTAAAAAAAAAAGGGGGAAAGAAAAAAAAAAGCTTTTCTAGCATGCCATTTCCTAACTATCCAATTAAACAAATTGTGAAAGCATCTAAATAGTTTACCAGGTTTTGACAGCTGTTAATAGGATTTAGAAGCTTGAAGCACTAAAGAGCAGAAAAGGGAGATACATGTATTTGTGGGGCCTTAGTCTCTAGTCAAGTTTGTTGGTGGAGAACAAAGCATGTTTCTTAACAACTGAGACATCTCTACACTAGCCTGGTCAAGAAAATCTTGATTTGTAAGGACAAGTCTTGGCCACAGGGTCACTTAGAATACTTCTCCATCTCTCCAACATGCAGTTTTTGCCTATGCCTTTTGCAATGGCCTGTGAACAGTCAACAGAAGCTCTTGTTACTGCTTCCCAAATAGTTATATTTTCCAGGTGCCAGGATGAATGTGAAAACTTAAGTCTCAGTGCCAAGAGTCATTTTTGGTCAGCAATTTATGGGGTCTACTCTCCAGCATGATTTCGATGCTTGCACATAGCAGCTTCTTTTCTTTTCTTTTTTTTCCCCCTAATTTAAAATGACAATCCAATGGTTAAAAAAAAAGAAAATGTCTATTTAAAATCTGGGATAAACATATGATTCAGCCTACTGGGAGAAAAACAGTTATCATCTCAATGGCAGTGAGGCAGAAGGTGGCAGGTTAGGACCAAATCCAGGTTTTGAGTAAACTTGTGAAAGTTCTTGTTAAAACACATTCTCATCAGACATTTAAATTTGCTCTTAAATCTTCTAAATTAAGTAACCAGCTCACCATGTATCACTGCAATGTCTGAAGAATTAAGAATCAAGTTTCCTGAAATGTGGAAACAGTTCCAGATGCACAGGAACTAACCTGAAGTTTACCAGTGACATCACTTTGATCTTACTGACAACCTACTTATTGACACTAGCCTAAAAAAGAGATTTTACCTTACGAGAAAAAATCAGAAAATTATAAGCAACACAACTGCTTTCTTAAGTGTTTGTCCAAAATGGGCATTTGTTCAGTAAATTATTTTTGTCCTGATAATATTATTATTTTAATATTACTTTAAGCTTAAGCTATATATTATTATATCTCAGAAATAACAAACTATCATTTCAAAATAATGAATAAAAATACATTTGGAGATTCCTAAGCCTGATGGACTATAGTGCAGCTGGTGGAAATTTAACTTACAAAAATAGGAGACAAACTTTTATAGTTCTCCTGTATAGAATACATATTCTATACTAATTAGGCTTTTTATTGTTACAGAGATCAAAGATAGGGAGGTGGATTAGAATACAATTAAAAGAAAATTTTAGGAATGTTTGTTAATACAGTTAAATTGGCTACACATACTGTCTAATAAATTATTAGAACCCATATGAGGTCGAGACCCACAGTTTAAGAAGCACTGAAGGGGTCACGAATAGAAAAAGTTTAAGAAGTCCTGGACTGCCTTACTCTAAAATACTTTATCTCAGTACTGAGTTCAATTCTCTACCCAGGCCTATGGAAAAGGAAAAGGCTCTTGGTAGAGGAGAGAATGGTTTGCATAGCCAGGCATGGGAGAATTCATGGAATCCCAGGATTTCAGAGGTGGATGGGAACTCAGCCATCTAATCCAGTGCATACCTGAAAGGAATCCCAACCATAATACACCCAATAAGTGGTCTTCCAGCTTCTTCATGAAAACCTCCTAAGGAAGATAAGTCTAATTGGTAAGAAGTTTTTCTTGACATCAAGAACAAATTTGTCTCTTTACAATTTCTATGTATTCCACCCTGGAGAGAAACAAGTTTAATAATCCCTCTTCCACATGTCAGTCTTTCTATTACTTGAAGGCAGCTTTCATGCCCTTCTACTTCCTCCTGCCCCCAATTCAGAAGATTCTAATCTCTTCTCCATGCTGAATATTCCTAATGCCTCAAGCCAACATTCATATCATATGGATCTTAGGTCCTTCACTCTCTTGTGTGCTCTTCTGATAGATAAATGTTTTCTATCAGTTCTCTCTCTCTGTCTCTGTCTCTCTCTCTGTCTGTCTCTCTCTCTCCTTCTCTCAATACTCTCCAGTTTATTGATGTCTTTCATAAACTATGGCCCAAAGAACCCAATACTCCAGAGAAGGCCTAGACAGGGCAGAGCACAGAAGGACCATTGCTTCACTCCTGAAAGCTGTGTCTCTCTCTTCATACAGCTCAAGACAATTAGCTATTTTGGTAGCCACATAATACTGCTGACTCATATTAGGCTTGCAGTACACTGAAACCCTCAGCTCTTTTTCAGACAACCTGTCTAATCATATCTCCCCCATCCTGTACTTGTGATGCTGAATTTTTGAACCCACATGTAAAACTACATAAATCAATTGAATTTCATCTTTGATTCAGACTAATGCTCTCCTATGTCAAGATTATTTTTGATCCACTGTGTTATCTGTTCCTCCTAGTTTTGTGTCATCTGCATATTTGATGATAAAGAAATGGCTCTACAAGGCATTTTATGTATTCTTGGGGCAACCTAGAACGGTCAGCTTGGGCAAAGAAGGGACACAGCTGGGAGCTGTGGAACTGATAATGAATCTGCCACTACTCTCCCTGACTTACCCAATAAGGAGTAAACCTTTTTATAAGTATATAGTAAGGGCCTCTCTTCCCTGCCAAATGGCTGAGAGAAACCTCTATACCACTATCACACCTCTCACATCTCTCCTCTTTACTTCACTCACATCCTTTCCCTTACTTCGGAATCTCATTACTTCTCACCTAGACTATTATAACAGCCTCCAAACTGGTCTCCCTACTTTCAGTTTCTCTCTTCTCCAAATCAACCTTCATACAGTTTCCAAAGTGATAGTCTTAAAAAACAGATCTAACCACATCACTCTCTTACTCAAAAAAAAAATCTTAAGTAGCTCCCTACTGATTCTAGGATATAATACAAGTCCTTCATCTAGGCATTTAAAGCCCTCTACAATATGGCATTCACTTACCTTTCTAGTCTTTATTTCATATTACTCCCCTTCCCACACTCTCCTTTCCAGTCAAATGTTCCTCACATTCCAACACTCCCATTTATTGAGTTTAGATCTTTGCCCAGGTAGCGTGCTGTATCTGGAATTCATTCCCTCCCCACCACCACTTCTCGGAATTCAAAGTACAGCTCAGATGCACCTCCTATATAAATGAGGCTTTTCCCGATCCCCCTTCTCCCTCTTACAATTACTTTACATGGCTTTTTTTTTATTTCTTTGTTCGCATACTTGTTGCATTCCCTCAATAGAAAGGCAAGGAATGTTTACTTTACTTACCTTTCCCAGTCCTCCTTAATCTTAGTGCCTACTCTCTGAGACTCTCCCTAATTTATTCTGTTATAGCTTGTTTACAGATACTCATTTGCATGCTGTCTCCTCCATTTTGTTATTTGGGGGTTTTTTTGTGCTAGTTTTTGCCTTTGTACTTAGCCCAGTGCCTGGCATGCAGTAGGTATTTAATAAATGCTAATTGACTTTATGTTCTTGTAGCCTCAGATACTAGAACAGTAACCTGTACACAGTACATACTTAATACATGTTTGCTGGGTTGAATGGAAAGGCCAAGATAACAGTGGGAAAGGAAACTATCTAAATACATGCAATCAGGCAGGTAGCAGTGCCTGGGTAGGGCTAGCCTCTAAAATGAGTTGGTGACTCAAAGCCTAGGGCACCATGAAGTATATAACACAGCCTAACAGATTCTAGTTCCAGTTCAGGTGCTAACTCACTGTGTGAACCTGGGCAAGTAACTTTCCCTCTCTGGTCTGTTTCCTCCTCTGTCTCATCAGAAAATTGTATCTTTCTTTTCTGACATTCTGGGTTTCTATGATTATAAGGAGCATCAAAATCAGACGGGAGTCCAAAGTTATACTTCCCATAGATGTTTTGACTCCCTGAAGGACATTTTGGGAACCTCCAGGACAGTTCTGTGCTTGTAAGCAAGTAAGAAGAGAAAGAAGAAATGGCCCTGCCCCCTCTCAATCACAGAGTCAGGATTTGAGGTTTCAAAAACATATCACATTGAATGCAATTTTGGTGAAAACACAGCTTGGGACTTTAGAGCATTATAAGTGAAGCACAAATCAACTGTATTTCTCAGCTAGGGTATACTAACCAGAAACAATAAGATCTGGAAAGCATTTGTGAAACAAGCAGAGAACCCTAGAGGAGAAGGAGGAAGAGTTTGGGAAATTTCTGTGCATTCTGACAGTGAATTAATATTATTCAAAGGCACATACAAAAATAACATAAAAATTTGGACCTATTTTATTTAAGTCAACAGCCTTAGCATTGTTTTATAATGATCCATAGCAATGAGAAGTATGGTAGGAATATAACACTTTTTTTTCACATGTGCACCAAGTACAGGAAATAGACTGTCTTGTCACTGAAATATAGGAATCCCTGAGGGTGAAGTGTTAACAACTGCTAAACAGCTGCCCAGTAACACACTTTAAGGCTGCAAGCAAAGATGAATCCTGGCTCTATTTGCAACTGTGAAGACAATATTGGCCAGTGGGGTGGAACTAGGGTGGAACCTGGCCAATATTCTGGAGCACACTCCTCAATTCTCTCTCTGAGTCTCTGTCTCTCTCTCTCTGTCTGTCTCTCTCTGTCTGTCTGTCTCTGTCTGTCTCTCTCTGTCTCTGTCTCTGTCTCTCTGTCAAATCTAATGACTGCAAATAGAGAAACGACTACCTTCTAACAGTGCCTTCAACTCATGCCCCAACAGCCATCCATCAGGATGCTGCATTAAAACATGACAGTACTTTGTAAGTAATTAGGAAAAAAATGAGGTACTGAGCTTCCCTCATCACTTTGCTTGGCAAGAACACATTTGAGAGGTTTTTTTTTTTAAACCAAGAGTTCTAAAAAGTTCTTTAATGATATAAGGTTTGATATTTCATCATACATATGGCAGGGGAGCAAAGGGTTGCCAAGCATCTAATGTGCTCACAGCCTTCTCCCCACGGTGGGGCTGTCCAGGATTTGATGCCTGCTAGGAGTGGCTTTTCTGGTGACAACTGCAAACTGCTCCTTGACTCCTTCTTCTACTTCCCATTCCCTTCCCCATCATACTCCTGTAATGCTCTAGTTAGGGAAGAAGAAGGAAATATTTCTCTTTAATTGATTTCCCAGCAGTTAGGGCTCTTCTATGACCATTTTCCAAGTTCTGCCTTGCCTGCTCTGGTGGTGCTCCTGCTAGCGGGATCCTAGATCTTGTTTTCCCCCTTCTCACCCTGAGGATGCCCTTACGCCTGCCTAAGGACCCCAGCATTTTCACCTGGATCAGGGAAAAATCAACTGGATATGGTTTTCTCCCTGTGTCTTCTCTAGTCATTTTGTCTTCTGCTGCATATGGTCCTTGGGCTCTGGTTGGTGTGGTCCAGAAAAGCAAAAATGTCAAAATTTTAAAAGGCTATGTATATCTTTGTCCACCAAACCTTACACTCCACTGCTGGCCCTTCATGACAAAATGCAAGACTAGGGTAGCAAAATTCAGTTGGAAAGATCCTATTTAGCCAAGAAGATAAGACTGAAAAAGCTGATTGATGTAGGAGAGGGGTTTGATAGGATCTGGTTTGATGGGAACCTTCTACAAAGTTCATGTTTTAAAATTTAGTTATTAATTTAAAGAAAATTAAAATTGAGGTAAATTTAATTTCTTTTGTTTGATGAATACAAATAAAATCTTTCATATGTATAATAAATGTTTGTCTTCTAAAAAATTAAAAATCAAATTCCCTGAATACCCATCCTAATGAAATGTGCGGCACATCCCACCAGATTTCAACACTATCATGTATTGAGGGTAGAATGCTCTCCAAAATTTTTATCCACTGTAAAAAGGCAGCAGCAGATAGCATTTAAATAACCCACCTGAAGAGAGTTAGTGATATGACTCTTTAAAAGAGCTATTATATTCATTATTCTCTCTAGGTAATGAAAGAGAATACATTTTGTCATGAAAATAGTAGATAAATTTTTCAACATTTAAAACCTTCCTTAATTGTTCTCTAAATTCCACCTTTTGTCCTGGTTATCAGATGAAAGTTCTTACCTAAGAAAGGCATTTTCAGAAGGATACCTTTAGTCCTGATACTGATATGCTCCAAATTGTTCTGCACTTTCCACTAAAACTACTAGAACTTTTTTATAGGCTTGGCAAGAAAGCAAACATGCATCTATGTACTTCTGATCGAGAGTTGAGTTGACCTGGCAGTTCTTTTCCAGTATGAGCAATATTATATTGCCACTTCTCTAACACCTTGCTAAAATCCACAATAACCAGGTTCATCCAACCAAGACCACTTTATCCTTCCCTCCCCCCTCTTTTTTGTTGCCTTTATAGATTAGACCACTAACTCACCAGGAACAGGAGCTATGTTCTTCTATTATGCATAATATCTAACCTATTCATGCATCTTAGATGTGTCATGAAATGATAATGATAATGAGATGAAATTTCTAACTTATTGCTAGGTTAGGGGGAGAGGAATAAATCTAGAAAGAGTAATCTTCTGAATGCTTACGTGTGAATGGGAGATGCCAACCTCCTCACCTTCCCACTCTTTCTCCCTCCCTTGCCCAAGAAAGAACAACCAATGGAAAGTTGTCTTCCCCAAACAGTTCCAAGCACATGCAGATGCATCTCAAGAGCCAGAACTAAAGAATTGGGCTAAATAAGAATAGATGCTGAGGCTGTAAACACTCTGTATAAAAATGCTGGAAATAGTCCTGAGTCCCAGCCTATATAGATGGGGGAATGAAGGCCCAGAGATCAGTGTCCCATTTTCTGTGCCAAAGGAACTGGTGGATGTGAAGTGTGGCCATAAGCCTGGAAGATTGAAAGGAGGTTAATGAAGAGGTTTTCAGGCTCCTCTAGAGTTGCCATGGACTTCCTTTAGGGGGAACAAAAGCATGACTGGGATTTCTGCTTCTGTAGACGCAGGTGCAGAAAAGACTGGCTCTAACGAATCTCGTCAACGTCCTTAATGCCACCAGACTGACTAATATCATGAAATACCTATTACCATTCAATTTTTACTTATTCAGTTGACATAATTAACAAATCTATTAAGGGTAAGGTCACAAATTATTTTTAATTATTAAACCATAGGTTCCCATCTGTCACTATTTAGATAGCGCCGCTCACTGCAGAGTCTGGTTTCAAGATTGTCGTTCCTGCAACCCCAAATTCAAGTCCAACTGTAGCCATTTAGAGCAGATTTCAGCAAGGCAGCTGAATCAGAAAACATCTGGACCTACCAGTCAGACTGAGAAAGGTCACATGTTAAATCCTGATAATCTCATTTATTGGTGTTTGAAGGTTATACACCAAGGGCCGGATTACCACTGTCATCATTCAAGACCAGTTCTGACATCTTCATTCACATGCTGCAAGACACTTCAAAGTTGAAACATTTAAAGCACCATGTTGCTAGTTGCTAGTAATTTTTCAAGTCTCAGGCTAGATTCTTCAATTAACAATCGTAAAAATCCATATATTTAGACTACAAACAAAACTATCGTATATCGTAAAACTATATGATTTTCTTAATCTGTTTTTTCTAACTTCTGCCTCCATCCCTACACTTCCTTTCAAATTGGTGGTAGGAAAGATAAAGGAAGAGGATTCTTCTAGTTCCAGGTTAGCGCAGAAAGCAGAAGTGATGACCCCCACTCTAATTTTCCTCATTTAGTGGGCAGTTTGTAAACACAAACAACACTGAGTCAAACTTCTTTATACTAGAAACAAAACCTTCACAGACCATTAAACCTGGAACATTTGCTAACCATTTGTATCCTATACTACTAGGAAGCAGCAACACTAACAGTAATGAAGCAATTCTATATCACAGGTTGTATATGTTTAGCTTTTAACTAGTTAGTTGTAAATTGCCTCTGCCGGCGCCAGTGGTTCCCAATCTGGTCAAGCATGAAAGCATCAAATAGTTTTACAGACATCCTCCCATCCGCATCCCCACACACTTGTAAGAGTTTTGCGATCATGTATTATATCTTACTGTTGATTGGGGGAAAAGAAAACAAACATGATAACAAAAAGTTAGTGAATTCAGTAACACTGCAAAGAATTTTAGTTTTATCACAGCAGCATCTATATACATTTGAAAAATAGTAATAAATATATGTGAGATATTATTTAGTCACTTTGTAGCTGGTATGTTTGCTTATTTATTATACTGAGTTGGACTATATAGTTAATTGGAGAAAAATAAAGATTAAAATGAGTATGGATTCATGGACTCCTTATAATAACTCCAAAGTTTCACGGGCTGGGAGTCATTAATCTACATTTTAACCTCAGACCACAGAATGACCAGAATCCAATACACATAGACACCTAGCCTTTTCTCACTTCACAGTGCCTTGACTACAACAGACACTTTAAAAATGTTTGTTAAATTGAATTAAAAAGTATTTATTGAGTATCTACTATATATCCACAGAGTACAGTTGTTAGGCACTAGTGCAGGGATTGTAATAGGAAAAAAATTTCAGTTCCTTAGATCAAGGAGTTTACAATCTTTTTAGGAAATGAAACGTTATTCTGACAGCCTCAAACCATTAACAAATATTGTTGCCTGCATCTAGGGCCTCCTTCAAGAGTGGGTGGGGCTGTAGGGAGATTAATGGGTCATAGATTGCATCAGTAAATAATCTGAAATTCACATCTTATTCAGACTTGTTCCTTCACTTCCCTTTTCATTCCAGCATTTTCCTTTGAATAAAAAGCACACACATACCTCCTTAGGATCCATGATCATGTCTGATCATTTCAACTGTCCCACTGTAGTTGCCTGCTACCCTAATAACCTTACGTTAAACACCTCATTCCTGGTTCCTTTTGGCTGACTGGCACCCATGAGGCACAAACTAAAATAAAAGCTTTCTGTCAACAAGATTCAAGGAGCAGCATCTTTACTTTTTTCACCTCAAAAACTTATCCATTTGACACAGTAGAAGCAATATTGCCTCCCCTGCCCAGTTTTAACACTTACAGAAATCCCCTGTGAGTGAACTTCTGCAGCAGAGTACTGCTGATTTTGTGAGATAACCCCTGCATCCCATGAGCAGCAGATCTTGATCTGGGCTTGGGAGATGTAATATTCTGATAAAAAACGACACTTCCTTTTGAAGCACATACTTGCGTGTGCTGAACAGTACCACTGGAACCTCAGTGAGTGCCTAGGCGAGAGTAAGTCTGCCTCTCCAATCTCACTCCAGCCAGAGACCCCTTCACACATCTAAATGTGGTGGCAATTAGCATCCATGAGCCACAAATGTGGCTTGCTATTTTTTCCTTCAAAAGCATGAACATTTTTAGCACTTGTCTCACTGAGAATACTGTGTACCTCAGCTGGAATGAAGATGATCACAGGGAAAGTCTTTTAAATATTTGAGCTGTGTCTCCCAGGAGAAAGAAAACAGGCTTCTTAAGGTACTTTTAAGTTTAGGTTCTTACAGAAGTTAAGGACCTCCTCCATATATGGTGATTAGAAGGAAAAAAAGCTTCTAAGTCTTCTCTTATGAGCTACCTTCCTGTCAATTGCAGAAAGCATTATCACATTGGATGTGGAATCAAGCCAGGATCTGTCAAAAGTAGGACCAGAGTTTGGGGATTTTTCTTTGGGCTATTTTGTTAACAAATATGGTTACAGCTCATTTTCTCTGGTTAACTGCATCACGGCGTGAGCTCCTGTTTTGTAGGGAACGTCAAGAGTACTTGACACTCAATACTTAGAGCTCCAGGGAAATACAGGCAGACTTGCGAGACAAGCAGAGTAAAGAAGACTATTTACTCTAGTAGCATTATTTGGTTTCAAGGGTATCAATGGTGTACCCATAATTTTTGGTAGCTATAGTGGCTTCAGGGCAGGCCACGTGGATAACTAGGAGGAAGACATAAGATAGTTGTGGGGTGGCTGAGAGATCTGGGCATACAGAGTGCTGGATCGAAGGAGGATGGATATTAAGTGTCAAATAAGCTTTACGTTCCTCACAGTTCAGAACCAAAGAAGTAATACCAAAAAACACAAATCATAGCCATATGATGTGTATGAACATGGCAGAATCCCTATTTACTACTTCAATCTGTGGAAGGGGAAGGGAGGTGGGTAGGAGTAGCAATGAGGACTGGCTTTCAAAAGAACAACAGAGGCCTAGAGAAAGGGAGTGGGGGGTGGGGAAGTACCTCTCAACCCCACCGCCTCACACCTATACTTCCCCTCCTCTTTCAGAATTGCACCAGGAGTGGCTGTTCTTTCCTTCCTCCTCAAGCTGGTTATGTTATTAACTATACTAAATGGAAACACCCCCAGAGGTTCTCATTTTTCTGCATTCCACTAAAATCAGGCCAAGTAGGAGTAATTGGGGAATCCTGTTCTCATGCAATATCATGACATTACTTCAATCTTTATTACTGCTATCATAATATTTCCTAAGTTTTCAGGCAGCCAGGGCAGGTCCCAGTTCCTATATGTTCCCTAAACTAAGTGCCTATGATACAGCTAGCACTCAACACATAATAAATGAAAATATTAAAAGACTCAGTGATCTCTTAATCCTTTGTTCCTGGTAAACTTCAAACGATTCCAATGACATAGGTAGAAAGTGCCATTTTGCAGAGTCAAAGAAAAATGGTACAACCTGAGCATTTAATGAGTCAAAGGCTGAGCAATAAAGCAAGTATCTTCATTCCTTATCCTTTACCCAATCTGGCCTGGAAATCACCACTTCACAAAGCTAAAAGTTTTTTAGAAGTCAAAGGAATATAACTGACCATTGATATTTGTTGAATTTTTGAGTATTTATTATATGCTCAAAATTTTTGCCTTTCTTTGTATCCCCACTACTCAATATGGTGTCTAGCATATAGCAAACTCTTTAATAAATGCTTCTGGAATGATTCCATGAAACAGAAGCATAAAACAAAGGGCTTTCCCCTCAAGAAACTTTTAGCCTCATTGGGAAGATGTTATGCATGTAATTAAGAGTTAAATTATTTGGTACAGACTATAAGAGCTGTAGGGGTTCAAAGGAGAAGGGAGATCAATGAGGGATTGAATAATCTTGACATGGGTCTTGAGCTAGCTAGCCACTGAATCTATCACTGGATCTAGAATTTTTGTTTGGAGACTTTTTGCCAATCAAAATGGAAAATATAAAGCCACAGAACCAAGAGAACATTGTATATAGTAACAGCAATATTGTCCAAAGAACAACTGTGAAAGAGCAAGTTTTTCTGAGTATTACACTCAGGTCAACTACAAAGTACCTACAAGGGAAGATACTATTCACCTCTAGAGAAAGAACTGATAAATAGAAGTATGCACAGTCTGGTTGTGTGTGTGTGTGTATATATATATGTGTGTGTGTATATACATATATATACATATATATAATATATATTTACATTTATACATCATACACACACACACACACACATATATACACATAATCTGTGTCAAATGGTGGCCTTCTCCAGTATGGAGTGGGAAGGGAGGGAGGGAGACAGTTTGGAACTTAATATGTAACAAAAATAAACTAAATTTTAAAAAGGCTATGAAAATATTGAGGGGAATTACCATTGATAAGTCTTAACGCTTTGTCATTTAAAAAATTTGTAAATATTTGTTCCTAGTTGACCTGTGCAGGTGGGTAGGAGTGGCCTAGAAAGGTTTTGAAGGTTAACTAAGTGATGCTTATGATAGGAATTTATTTTTCTAAGTATCTTCTATTTTTGTTTTAAAAATGGAATCAATCTAATGTTTATCAACCACAAAAAAGTCTAAAGTTAAAATAGCCCTTTTCATTCAACAACTGAAAGTAAGAAGACAAATTTTATAGGGAATTTACAGATAAATGGTAACAAATTCAAATAGAAATGAATCCCTGCATGCCATCTATTAACTTAGAAAACCACAAATTGATATTATCTATGTTTTATTGTAGTTTTGCTTATCCTGTTAAATATTTCCCAATTACATTTTAGTCTGGTTCAGTTCTGCAGGGGCAAGTTCAACATTGTCATAGCTCACCTGGTCCAACCCTTTCACTTTCCAGATGGGGAAAACGAGGCCTCCAGGGATTCAATGACTTGCCCAAGGCACACAGTTCAGAAGTGGCAGGGCTAAGATTGCAGTTATTCACTGAGGAAGTATTGATTAAGTGCCTACTACTCGATGGGGACAAAAAGACAAGAACAAAACAGTTCTTGCCTTCAAGGAGCTTACATTGTATTGAGTGGAAACAACATGGGCGTAGGAAATATATACAAATAATTCCTAGGGTCTGTGGATAGATTTTAGGGGTCTGAGAAGCTGGATAGGAAAATGATGCATTTTTATCCCAACAGAATCAGTTTCCTTTGTAATCCTCTGTATTTTATGCGCTTAAAAGCACCATTCTGAGTGGAGTCCATAGGCTTCGCCAGATTAGGCCCAACGCACAACAAAAGGTTTAAGAACTCTTGTTTTAGGGGAGGGGTCCTGTCGGGTGGAAGTGAGGCTCAGCACTGGATTGAACTGAGCTTTGAGGAAAGCTAGGGAATCTAAGGGTGAAGGTAAAAAGAGAGTACATTCTAGGCATGGAGGATAGCCTTACAAAGGTTGAGAGACGATTGAGAGATGAAATGTTATACAAAGGGAACAGAAGCAGGTTGGTGTGGCTAGACTTGTAGCATGCATGGAGGGATATAACACACAATAAACCTGAAAAGGTAGGCTGCAGCCAGATTGGAAAGGGCTTTGAAAGCCAAACACAGGAGGCTTAATTTCATCCCAGAGAAAAGAAACCAGTAGAGCTTCTCGAGGAGAGTGACATAGTCAGCCTTGAACTTAAGGAATGTGTTAACTGTGGGGAGGATGGACTAAAGAAAGGAGAGCCTGGGGCCCAGGAAGCCAATAAGACTATTGCAATAGTCCAGGGGAGAGATGCAGAAGGCCTAAATTAGGATAATGGCTGCATGAATGGAGAGATGGGGTTGGATGTGAGATATATTGTGGAGGTAAAATCAACAAACTAGCAACTAGATGTAAGGTATGAGGGAGAAGGGAGAGCTGAAAATGACTCTGAGGCTGGGAGGAATGTGGGTGAGATGGTGGTGCCCTCAAGAGAAATAGGGACATTAGGAAGAAGAGAGTCTGAAGGATGAGAATATTTGGACCTGGTCCTCTGGTTCTTGTTCCAGCATTCTTTCTGCTATACTGCTTCATGGTAAGGAGAATGCAGAAGGAACTCTAGGGAAGTCACTGGCTCCCTACTGCCCACCTGACTGGCCCATGCCCCCACTATCTGTCTTCACTTCTATAGTTCCATAAAATACATGCAAGCACATTGGGGTGTGTGGGGTGTTTCTACAAAAAATGACCAAAATATCTACTGGATGTGATGAATAAAGGAATTTATGCCAAATCATGTTGGGTTTTAAATTCTGCTTCCACCACCACCACCTCTCTACAATGCTAATGATACTAAGCTACACTCCTTTAAGGAGGTAAAGGCTATGGTCGAGGGCTTAGCCCAATAGTTATTTTTGCAAAAATCACCCTGCTTTCTTCTAGACCACAAGAAAAAATGTGAGTGTCTCCACTGGTTGCCTGAAGTTTTCTACAAAGCAAACTTTTAACTGCTGGAAATCTGCACAGAGAGATCTACTTCATTAAAAAAAAAACCCACACACTTTACCTCTCTTAGAACCTAAAATAAAACACAATCAGCACTGACTCAGGATAAAGGTAGATCTTTGTCACTAAAAACTCTAGAACTCCTCTAGGTGACCTTTTAAAAATGTAATGATTACAATTAAACTGGGATTCCTAAGTACTTGACAATTTATGTGGTCATTTTTATTACAATTAACATCAAATTTTCCCTCTCTAAGGCTGGACAAGGATTTGCTGAAAGATGCATCCTGGTACCACGGGTACAGCTCCCAGTGCTGCAGAATTAGATGTACCACATTATACAACGTATCCACTTCTGAATATCAATGTGGGTTTGTGTCTGTGACAGGATTTAGATATCTCCCAGGCAGTGCTGCTCAGGCTACATTAGGCAAGCATTATTTGCATTGTCAAATGCTTATGATGAATGTCCAGTGATCATTATTATCCCACATTAAAGAGCAGAGATCCTGGTCCCTGTCCTTATCAAGTCTATGACCCAGACTGAGTGCCACTATTAACCTAGGTGTGACTGGTGTACAAGTGAACTGGGACACAGAGAATTAATTCTAAGAAACAGAATTAGTCCACTCAATTCTTTTTTTTTTAAGGGAATGTAACAGTATGGGGCGAGGAAGGAAGAAAATTCTCCATCCTAGATTATTTAGGATTACTGGCCTCATGCCTGGTCGCCCAGGAGAACTGCACAGCAGTCCTAGCCATAAGGCACCTGGGAAAAGTAGTTTCCATCCACAGATGTCCCTTGCTTCTATAAAACCGTAGTTGAGGGGGTGAGGGTGACACCACAACAGGAGAAGTATATTGATGAAGTGGAATAAGCATTAGACTAGGAGTCAGGAGACCTGGATTTGAGTTCCAACTCTGCCACTAAATACCATATGACCTTGGACAAGTCACTTAACCTCTTAAAGCCCCAGTTTCCTTGTCTATTAATTAACCAATCCACAAGTGTTTATTAAGTGCATAGTCTGTGGCAGAGAGGCCACAGTGGCATAATGGATAGAAAGCTGGCTTCCTGGCCTCTGACATACGTAAGCTCAGACAAGGCATTAAAACCCTCAGGCAACTCTCTTGGTATATAAACTGCAAAAAAGATGCCTATCTGCATTGGCAGAGGGAGTTTCTTCACCTGGGAAGGAGTTCCCTATATGGAATAAAATCACAGGTTCAATCCCTACCCCCGTCCCTATGGGACAGACACTGCCAAATTATGGCAATACAAAGAAAAAAACAAAACCATTTACTCTCAAGGAGCATATGATCAAGGGCAACAACATTGTAGGCAGATATAGTAAAGGAAAATAAAAGGATTTATAAAATACAGTTGGATATAATTGTCCTACTCACCTGCTTAGTAAACTTTGTGGTACAATAGAAATAGAAGTTCTGTTTCTGACGCTCTGGACTCAGCTATTTTCTCATGCAAGAAGTTTACTTAGTACCTGTGATCTCACTCTGGAACATCTCTCCACCTTGTGGCCCATGCTCCCCTTGGCGGGTCCTCCCAGAACCTCCACTGTGTGGCAGGGCTCAGGCCAGACATGCTTCATTACTCCCCCAGGTCTGCTTCTGACTCTCTGGGTTTAGCCACTATCTCTAGAACCCTCCCTTTACTACCCACTGCACCCTCCAGCAACCACCACCACCTTTCAGCTCCGTTAGAATGGAAGCTTCTTGAGGGCAAAGGCTATCTTTCTTTTTGCTTGTATTTGTATCCCCAGCACTTAGCATTGTGTCTGGAACATAGTAAACACTTCAAGTCTGTTGACTCAGAGCACTGCTCTTATAGTCAGGAAGGCTTGAGTTCAAATCCTGTCTCAAACACTGGCTGTATGATCCTGGTTAAGTCACTTAACCTCTGAGTCTCAATTACCTCAGCTGTAAAATAAAGGAGTTGGCTTCAATGGACTCTAAGGTACCTTCTAGTTCTAAATCTATGATTCTAAAATCCTCAAACCTGAGTCTGAATCCTGCCTTAGACACTGTGTGTGGTCTTATGCAAGTCACTTAACTGCTCTCAGATTCAAGTTTCTTTATTTGTAAAATGTTGTTGTTGTTCAGTTGTTCGGTGTTGTCCCACTCTTTGTGACCCTTCTCTCCTCCACTATCTCCCAAAGCCTGTCCAAGTTCATGTTCATTGTTTCCATGATACTCTCTCCATCTCATCTTCTGCCACCCCCTTTTCCTTTTGCCTTCAATCTTTCCAACATCAGGGTCTTTTCCAATGAGTCCTGTCTTCTCATTATGTGGCCAAAGTATTTAATCTTCGGCTTCAGTATCTGACCTTCAAGTGAATAGGCTGAATTAATTTCTTTAAAATAGGGAGGGATAATAATA
Organism: Trichosurus vulpecula; assembly: GCF_011100635.1. Classification (NCBI taxonomy): domain Eukaryota; kingdom Metazoa; phylum Chordata; class Mammalia; order Diprotodontia; family Phalangeridae; genus Trichosurus; species Trichosurus vulpecula. Next base: position 185,337,260 of record NC_050576.1, on the reverse strand, counting down.
GCACCCACCTCACAGGGGTATTGTGAAGAACAAATGAAATAAAATATATAAAGCACTAATTAACAATTATTTATTAAGCATCTGTGTGTCAGGTGCTCAGTGCTGAAATATATAAATATTGTATATAAATGTTAGTTAGCTCTTGTTATTATCTATATATATATATATATATATATCTAGATTATCTATAACAATCAACTATGTCCCAAGATGCATGAGCTCCAGAGATTGAGTCTCCCTCTTGCCACTTGGGTCAATTCCTCTAGAATACAGTCACTGACAATGATGGCATATTGCTATCTAGGTTGCATTTGTTACCTACCACACCGTATTCCTTCACAATAGTTTTCAAAAATTGACATGAATAAAAAGAATGGTTCTGGCTTCTTGTCTTAGGTTGGGGGTTCGGGAGGGGTGGGGTGAAGGGGTTGTCAGTTTTAATTGTTACTAAACAGGATAATCATACGCCATGTTTCAAGTCTAAAAGAATTTTTGACAAACAATTCTAAACCCCCTACACCCAATGGTTTCCAAATTCAAACACTATGATATGTGCAAGTCCTTACTAAAAAAAAACTTCATGCCAGGCTGGAGCCACTCTCTGCCTTGATGAGAGTGCAATGCCATGGATAAGTCACCTTCAAGAAGTCTCATGGAGCTGGTAGAGCACCATATGCCTTCCTCAGCACAAATGACCACATCCTGTGCCAAGCAGCACTTTTCAGTCTCTGTGGTTTAAAACTGGCACAAACTAATGTACAGCTCGGCATAGCTGGAATGTTAGCTGATGCTGTGATTTCAGTCTCAGAGGTTCTAGACACACAGCTCTACTTCATGACCTCTTTAAATATTTACTATAGAGACTTCAATGAAAGACAGAGATCCTAGGAAAGTGTCTTTGCAATACGCCACACATTTAGACACACATTATATATAATGATCCTAGGGCTGACTCCAAAAAGCAATATAGACTGTTTATGTTATATGTCTGTGCCAACATAAACATTAATGTAAAAGATAAGTGCAAATTCAGTGTAAGCTGTGCATTTATTTAGGAGACTGGTGAGACATCCTATGTTCTAAAAATGTGATGAAATTTTGGGATGAATTTAAAGAAGGCACAGTAATTGAACCAAACTGTTTTATCCTTCCCCAAATAATTTGTTTTCCATTATCCTCAGACAGCTCCTTATTTTCCTTAAAAGTTGAACATTAATCAAATCTTTAATCATTAGTTTCTGGCAAGTAAATTCCAACTTACCTCCTATATCCTCATCTTCATTGGGTGGGACCTGGTCTTTATTGTCTTCTCCACTGTCCATATTTTCTACCTCCTGAGGTTTGGCTGAACTGTAGTCCTTCAAAATCACCTGGCCTTCTAAATGAAAGAAAGTATAAATAATAACAATCTTAATTATTTACCTACAATTCAACTCTTAAACATGTCATAAGACATTTATTAATAAGACAATCAATGACCTGCTTCATACAAACCCTTGGTAGTAGGTGGCATATTAAGCTTTTTTGGTAAAATACATGAAATCTTCAGAAGCTAAACAATGCCCTCAAGCTCATGCAGTTTTCCTTCATACATGGTCAGTTAAATCTTAGTAGGTATTTCATTTGTTTGGCCAGAACTAAAATGTGAAAGAGAGTTTGTTTTTTATTTAGTTTGGTACTTCCTACTCTCATAATATTTAGTAGGATGCTGTTACTGTTTGTGTTCAATAAATGTTAATGGATAACAAACAGAACTAAGTATTGAACTTAAAACCAAAATATTTCTGAAAGATATATGGAAATAAAATTTTTGCATATCAAGTTCTATTTTCCCATGGCTTATTAGGAACACAAAGGTGTATTCCTTGTCTAGAAAATATAACTGCCTCAAGATGTAATTAAATCCTACCTAAGGCTATAGCAAGAAGTTGGCAAAGAATACAAAAGATGGGAATAGTCAATGTTGCAGGAGTTGGGAGTTGGAGGAAGATAGGGACACTAGTGCATTGTTGGTGGAGCTGTGAATCAATAGAACCATTCTGGAAAACAAATTGGAATGATGCAAACCAAGTGAGTAAAATGTCCATACTCAATACCCTTTGCAGATATTACATTGCTAGCCTTAAATACCAAGGAGCTTGTTGATAAGAAGTCCTCAGAGATGCTAAAATACTCGTAGCAGTATTTTTTGTAATAGCAAGAACTGGAAACAAAGTAAATATCCATTGATTGAGGAATGGCTACGCAAATTGGGTATTGAAATATTACTGTGCTTTAAGAAATGATAAATATGACGAATGCAGAGAAGTATGGAAAGATCTCTTTGAACTGATGCAGAGTAAAGTAAGCAGAGCCAAGAAAACAAAATACAAAATGACTACAACAATGAAAATGGAAAGAACAACCACAAAAAAACTCAGAGTGAATGTTACAAAATTATGCAGAACAAGCATGACACAAAAGAAAAGATATGAAAAGATACCCCCACCCCATTCCTTTGTAGAGATGAGAGGTGCACAAATGTTGTACACCGCACATTTTTTCAAACTTTTTCAATGTATTGATCAGTTATGCTGATTTTTTTCCTCTTCTTTTTACTTGTTATAACATACGGCTATATGGGAGGAAGTAGGAGAAGGATACTGGGGGAAATTATGATGACATGAAAAGAACAAATACATCAACAAAAACTTATTTTAAAAATATACTGTAGTAAGCCTTTAAAAATCACATGTAACTATGAATAAAGGGATGGGGAAGTGTTCATGACCAAACAAGAGATAAAAGGGTTCACAGGAAGTAAACTGTAGAACTTTGATCACATAAAATTAAAAAGTTTTTGTACAAACAAAACCAGTGCAGCTAAAATTAAAAGAGAAGCAGGTAAATGATGGGGGGGAGGGGAGATCTTTCCAGCAAATTTCTCCGATAAACATTACATTTACAAGTTATATAGGAAGCTGGTTCAAATTTATAAGAATAAGTCATTCCCCCATTGCCAAATGGTCAAAGGCAATTTCTAGAGGAAGAATTCTAAGCTATCAATAGCCATATGAAAAAATAATTAGAGAAATATAAATTAAAACAACTCTATGACTCTGCATCACACCCAAAATATTGGCTAAATTGGGAAAAAAAGGAAAATGAGTAATACTAGAGCGGACGGGGGAAACAGGTACATTAATACATTGTTGGTGGGGCTGTAAACTGGTCCAATCATTCTAGAAAGCAATTTAGAACTGTACCCTCCTCCCAAAAAAGAGGCTAGTAAGAGTCTTTGACCTAGCAATACTGTCTATACTCCAAACAGACCAACAAAAAGAGTAAGAGGACTCATAGACAAAAATACTTATAGCAGCTTTTTGCGGTATCAAAGAATTGTAAACTAATGTAGCAGTCATCTGGTGGGGAATGGCTGAACAAGTATGGTATATGAATATGATGACATTCTATTGCGTTGCAGGAGATGATGAAGGGCATGTTTTCGGAGAAACTTGGTAAGTCTTGTGTAAACTGATGCAGAATGAAATGAGCAGAATCAGGAGAATAATTTATACAATAATAACAATACTGTAAAGGCAAACACCTTTTAAAGATTTGGGAATTCTGATCAGCAGTGTCCAATCACAATTCTAGAGGACTCATGATGAAATATGCTGCCCTCCTTCTCATAGATAAGTGATGGACTTAGAGTGTGTTTGAGAAAGAATTTTTTGAACATGGTCTATGTGGGAATTTCTTTTGCTTGACTATACTTGTTTATGATAGGGTTTTTGAGCAGGAGGTGTCAGTACATAGAATAAAATTGAATTTTAAAATGTAATAGGGTTTTTTCTTTTCAATTGGGGGTCAAGGGAGGTGGAAGTGACAGTAGGCAGATATTTATTTGAAAATAAAATTTAATTTTAAAAATACATCTAAAAGAAAATTATACTTCTTTGACCAATTAATGATGAGATTCCTACAAGGAAGCACGATGAACCATTAAGTATACTAGACAGAGTCAAGAGAGACCAGGGTTCAAATTATGCCTCCATCACTGACCAACCAAGAGACCTTGACCTTGGCCAAATAATTTTTCTTTCTCTGAGCTTCGGTTTCCTCATTTGTAAAATTAATAACACTTGTAGTACCAACCTGAGACTTGTTCTGAAGAGCAAATGAGAAAATATTTGCAATGCCCTCTGTAAAGCCTTAAGGCGCTATGTAATAACAAAAGCTAACATTTATATAGCACTAAAGGTTTGAAAAGCATTTTACACAGGTTTACATAGACATAAAGGTCATCTACTATCATTATAAAGCATCTAGAATTACATTTATATTTAAGCATGATTAAATAATTAAGCAGAGCACAAAAAACGAAAAATTACTCAGCTTCTGTCAATAAATAAAATCTACTGATCACCCTCCCATTTTGAAAGCACCAGAATTGACATTATATCCTCAAGCAGGATAACATATGCGATTCCCTTTAGCTTCTCAAGTCTTATGGCCTAACACTTACTGAATTTTGCAGTTTTTACAAATTAAAAAGTTAACCTGGAACCAAAGGCATAGGAAAGTAGAACACAGCAAAGGCAGCAACCCAAGAAATAGACAACGAAACTAATGTTTGGGCCAGCATATTTACTAGAATACATATGACAGTAAATGAGGTTATGGAAAAAACATATCTACTAAAGTATATTCTGTAAAGAAAGTCAGTATATGGTAAATATTGAATGAAATCCTTGATGCGTAAAAACTCTAAGTTCCAAATTCTATATATCATGTATCTGCATGGTAAGGCACGGGAGTTTTAAGACATCAGTTCTAAAAAGTGGACTGCCCTCCTTGTTCCTGAAATAATTAAATATGCAACGTACACTTAAAATGTATAGGAATAAATGACAATACAAATCCAAGATGATAGAATGTAAGTGCCATTTTATGTAGGATGTAACTGGTTCATAAATTAAGAAGGCACACAAATTACAATATTTAATTCAATAAACATTTATCAAGTATTTACTATGTTCAAGACACTGCCCAAGGAGCTAGGACTACAAAGACAAACACAAAACAGTCCCTGCCTTCAAGGGGTTTATACTCTTCTACAGAGGATATGAGATGTATATAAGCAAGCAAATGCCAAGTATACACAAAGCAATTTCAGAAGAGTAAAAGCACTAATAACTGGGAGAGGTCTGAGTCAAAGCTTCATGTAGAAGGTGGCACCTGAGCCATGCTATGAAGGAGACTAGAGATTCCAAAAGGCTGAGGCAAGAAAGAAGGGTATTTCAGGCATGGCACAGAGATAAGAGACGTAATGTTATGCATGGTGAAACAGAGAGCAGGTCAATTTGTACAGACAAATGAGCATGGCAAGGGCAGTAATATGAAATAAGACTAGAAAGATCAGAGGAAGCTTGATTGTTTATGTTATGTTAAATGACAGACCAAGGATTTTAGTTTCTATCTAGAAGAGGTAGCCATTCAAGAATATGAGTAGGAAGGATGCATGACACAGTCACTGTGTTTTAGGAATATCTATATGCTACTTGCAGCCAAGATGGTGGAGCAGAGGCAGTAATCTAGCCAAATTTTCACAGTATTTCTCTCTAAACAACTTTAAAATTAACACCTCAAATAGAATTCTGGAGCAGCATAGTCAACAAAAGGTTAGGGTAAGACATTTTCTAGACCAAGACAACTTGGATGGTGGGCAAGAAAGGTCTATGACACCAGGGTGGGTGCAAGTCTGGAGTGCAACTGGTTGTTGACAATGGTAGTGATGGGCTACAGAAGCAGCTGCAACAGTCACAGTGGCAGCCTTGGGACCTCTTAGTCCAGAGACAATAAGGGAGTTGCACAACTGGTCAGAAAGATTACAGAGAACCCAGAGGTGAAATTGGGCACAGGACTGAACACTGTTTGGCAACTCTATTGTTCATATGCAGTTCTGGGTTGCAGTTCCAGAACAGAGAGGTGCGCTTATGGTAGGTCACAAGAGAGCAGGGTACCTAGTCAGTTTCAGGGCCAACAGGAGTGCTAGAGTTTGCAGCTGCAAGGGAGCAAGGCGATGGCCCTTCCTGAGTAAAGACCAGAGCACAGACCAGGACAACAGTGTCCACAACTCTCCCTGGATCACACTACCTTGGAAGCACCAAAAACTTGCAGACCTCCCAGAACTAGCTCTGAAAACAGCAGTGCGGAAAAAGGCTGAAACTTGGGAAAGTGCTTCTCTACCCCCAGGTGAGCAGAGCCCAACTTTGTAACATAAAGTTCAAAAGCAAGAAATAGGCTGGAAAATAAGCAAACAACAACAACAAAAGAACAGACCACAGAAAGTTACTATGGTGGCAAGCAAGACCAAGACACAAACTCAGAAGAAGACAACAACATGAAAACAGCTGTAAGCAAAGCCTAAAAGAAAAAATGGATAATGGAAGGGTTAAAGAAAGAGATTAGAGTGGTAGAAGAAAAATTGGGAAAAGGACTATCTTTATGCTACTTAAGTAAGACAAGCTTAGATTTAAATATAAAGGGGGTTTCTTGTTGCCAGGGAAAACATTCACGTAGCCATTTATTCATTTATCGGTCAACTATTAAAATATTTTTTCAAAGACTTATAGTTTGCTATGACACAAGAAACATGGTATTCTTTTAGTAATTTACCAAATGCTTCTTTGGTATTAAGAGAATGACTAATGGTTAATTTGACAATATGAGGAAAAAATTCACCTCACCTGGATTTAAATGTATAGCATAATGAACATATTCACTCTTCAGAAAGCAATGGTCGCTATTAACCTTTTATAAATAAATTTCCAATGTATAAAAACCCTCAATATTTGACCATGCATCCTCATCCTATTCAATATTTCAAGGTGTTATTTTTTTTAAGATTTTGGACCCTACTAGAAAATCAAGTTAATATTAATGATTCATTCTTCTAAATTAAATTAAATTAAATCAAATTAAAATTTAACTCTTCATTACCTTCCAGATAACAGATAACTCCTGAATGGATAATAAAGATCTACTGGAAGCAAAACAACCAATTAAAAAAATGAAAAATTCAGTCCTAGACCAGAAGTGGTAGGAGGGAGCAGGATTGGCTGCCATGATGATTAAAAAAAACAAAACAAAACTCATGCAACTTATTTGGGGATTTAATTCAATAGTTATCTTGGTATCATAAAGACATGACCAATTTCTCAACTGATGAGTTCCAAGCACTTTCACTAGACTGACAAGATACCAAAATCTGAAAGAGAACATTTTTCCGTCCTTTCATGGCTTAAGGACAATGTTTTTAATGACGGAAAACCTGATGATACCTGTGAACACAGGCTGCTCCTGTGAATTTCTCAGCTCCACAGTTGATTGGGTATCTAAAAAGACAGCAGAGATTGTATATATTAGCAACATAGATCTAAACTGTTTTCAAGCAGTATTTTGGTAATCCAAATCTAGCAAGGACAAGGATGAAGTACTTTTTTGGAAAGCACCTTTTCCATCTGCAAAATGGATATATAACTTCTACTCAAAAGAGCTCCTCATCCTCTCTACCATTCCCTAAGAGGAACATTCCGATGCCAGGATCCCCGAAAAATGAAGCTTCTCCCAAGAATTACAAAGAGAAGGCTCAGTGGTATCAGGTATAATGTGGAAACAACATTCTACAAGAACAGAATTTTCAGGATGCTCCTGTGGCTTAAATCTGATTCTCAATTTTGGAGTTGTTTCATGTTAGCTTTCAGACACTGTCTACAAAACACAGAGGCAAGGGAAATTAATTTATGAAAGATGAAAGGTCAATTATAAAACTTTAGCCTTATACCAAAGTGATGCCTAGTAGCAAACAAGAAAAATGCTCAAAAGAACATCTAAGTAGCATTTATGGGAAGCATTTTTTGGTAACTACAGAACAATATGGAGCCTGACTGGTGATCTATCTTGAGACAAAATGCCCTGGTCTCTGAACCATAGTCGCACTAACACTGACATCAAAAAAAATATTTTAATTCAAAGTTTTGAGTACCAAATTCCATCCTTCTCTCCCTCCCCTCCCTCAACAATGACATTTAAACAACTTAAAACACATTTCTTTTCCCCAAGTATCAAGTACCAAGTTAGAGTTGTCTTTGTGCACTACGATCAACACAGAAACAAATAAGTACGATTTTCAAAAGAAACTGGAGATTCTGACCACTTAGCATTTATAGTTTAATAAAAGGACATAAATCCAACTAGGAGAAGCCTTTCTAGGCAATGTAAAATACTTAATGCTTCAGTTTAGATAATTTATTTGAAGAAAATAAAATTAAAACACTACATTCTAGGTTCTTGTTTCCTTCCGCTTTCCCTCTCCTTGCCAACTCCTGAATCAGTAGTATATGTAAGGGAGGGATTACTACCTTGTTAAGATCTCCGAATGCAGAACTATTTTGGTTTTTATTTAACTATCTTAGTCCTTCTAAAATGTACCCCAAAGCAGCTCCTAAAGAGTCTCCATCTGGTGTTATCTACTGAGCTGCCCAGGTGATGTACCTGGCACCAAAATGTTTTCTAGAAGAAAAGTGTTCTAGAGAACTGAGCAGGAATATTTCCTGGTATCTGACAGCAATCTTTTTCTAATGAAATCTCAATTTATCTGACAACAGATGGAAAAACTCTGGATTTTATTGGTCTTGTCAGAATCTTAATCATACCACTTTCACCAGCCTTAAATTATCAAAAGCATCCAAGGTGATACCAATATCAATGAACCATCTAGTATCTAAATTTCTCTACTGATCTGTATTGACAACACTGGAGAGCTATTTTGACACAAGAGATCTCTGGATCAGGGCCAAAGAAAAAAAGAAGCGAATAATCCTTCAAGCTTGCATTAAAATTAAGATGAAAAAATGTTGAGTAGCAGCAAACATTTGAATAATGGCTAATTTCTAATATTAACTTCCAAACTCCCACAATGTGATCTCAGAATAGTCATGTAGAATTATCAATATTTTTCATAATTTAATCATTCAAAAAGTTTTGTTGAGGGCCAAAAATGTTTAAGGTACTATACTAGTCAACTATTGAACAATATGGCATTTGGGAAGGACTAAAGCACTCTACAAAGTTATTTTATTTGAATAAATTGTCATGACTTTGCAGCAGGTGAGGGACATGACGTGAGAAAGTTGCTAAAATGATGCTAAAAATCCTGATGAAATATGGATAACTGAGTCATATGCACATTTCCAAATATACATCTGTATATATGTGTGTGTGTATCTACATCAGAAAGCTATTGTGACTTACTAAAGAAATATTCTAATGCTATTTTTCTATGAGTTTAATTAAATTATTATAGGTTTTCCATGAAGACTTCACCCCTTGATGCTTACCTTTTAAGAAAATATTAAAATTATTCTGAACTTTACTAAAGTTCAAATTATTTATCTTGCAGCTTCTAATAATAGCCTATTAATTGTTTGATTATGAATTCCAAACTGTGTCCTACTAATATTTCCAAACATCAATGTAAAAATCAATGTAAATCCTGGGAATTTTAACAAGTTATCACTGAGCAATACAAGTCTTAAGCTTGTTTTAATCCCATTAGAGTCTACTTTTAATCAACAAAAGATGTCCTAGGAAGCATTTCTCCAACTAGAATTTTTGGAGAGGAGCCAGAGTTTTTTCCTCAGAGATCCTAACTTCAAAATGAAAGAGCATAGCTTATAATTAAATCTAAAAACTTTTGATGGCAGATGTATATAGTTCATTGTGATCTCTGCAAAGTTCCTGTGTAAATGTTCATTCTTTAGTGCTTCCTCCCTTAAATTACCTTGTTTTCAAAATGGTACTCATTTCCACTGATTTAACTTCCTAAAATTTTTAAGTTTAGTCACAATTCAGATGGATGACAGCATTATTTCTGAATTCTCAAATCATTCTTTAAGTCAGGACAGTGTTTAAAAAATTCTGCTCTCAACTTCACAGAATAGATCTCTACTCAGTCTTCTGCTTTCCCAGTAGGAAATGTGGGCACTAATGGAGAACAAAATATCAAATCCTAGAATAGAATCCTGTTCTGAATTTGCCAGCTGCCAACAAGGTTGGTGGCTGCCAGCTGCCAGCAAGGTCTATCTGTTGATATTTCTTTTCATCTTTATAAAAGCAAAATTATCGAATTATCATGCTCTTTTGCTTCTTGGTTGTTTATTTTATCCCAAATTGCTATGGTTAAAAGAAAAGAAAGAGGAATCAAAAATGAAGGCAAAGGCTTAATGAAGAAGAAATGCTCTCCTATCAGTTGTCTAATACCATGGACAACCAATGTTGCTATGGCCATGGACTATTAACCACTATTGCTGAGAATATATAAGCGGTGGTCTTTTTTGATGACACATATTCATCACACTTTTAATGCTCTAGCACCACAGGTAATGCCATATGAAATGGAAAGCTATATATGTAGCCTACATGAAGTATCAACGAAGGTGTTCCTCTAAACCAAGGGTTCTTGCCCTTTTTCTTACCTGTTTTTTCATGGAACTTGTGGACAGTCGGCTGAAACCTAGGAACTTCTTCTCAGAATAATATTTTAAAGTACAACACATGGGATTACAAAGAAACCAATAATACTGAAATACAGTTAGCAAAATATATTTTTTAAAAACCAAGTTCACAGACTCCAGATTAAGAATGCCTGGTTAAAATGCTTGAAGAGTAAGAATAGAATACTTTCCCACAAATAATTCAATCATTCATTTAAGATGAATGACTGCAGTTGTTCTGAGAATACTCCCAGAAAGAAATTCTATATGGGAGATAGGAAATGCACTATTTGTTCTCCCTTTTCACAGAAAGTAAAACTGAGGTACAGAATATGACTTTATTATCTGGCTTTATAGGAGCATTCATTCAAAGCTGCCTCTCAAAACTACAGCACTTCTAAGATCCCAAACTTTGAAGATTTGACTCTCCAACCACAACCTCCTATTCCTTTTGCCTCTCCCACTCTCTTCCTCATCTGTCACCACACCCCAAGTCCCTTGGCTCATCCTCTGACCCATCTCTAGTTTCCTAGTCCAGTGTCTCTACTGTTCAGTTCAGTCATTTTTCAGTTATGTCTGACCTTCATGACCCATTTTGGGGGTTTTCTTGGCAAAGATAGTGGATGATTTGCCATTTTCTTCCCCAGCCCATTTTACAGATGAGAAAACTGAGGCAAACAGAGTTCAGTGACTTGCCCAGGGTCACACAACTTGTAAGTGTATGAGGCCAAATTTGAACTCAGGTCTTTCTGACTCCAGGCCTGGCGCTCTATCTTCTGCACTACTTAGTGGTCTCTACTATAGCTTTCCTTTTATTTATACACAGGAGCTCCATCTACAGGGGAGTGACCCCATGGACTGCTGCTAAATTATTCCCCTAGAGTTCTTTGCACTCCTGACCTTCCACTATTCCAGACCTGGATAATCCTCACCATACGATTACTCTGTTCCCACTTGAGTAGTGCCAAGTGTCCAAGACATCATTAAGTGAAGCTGGTTTCACCCAATACACCCTTCTGATAAAGAATTTCATTTGGGTCCTTTTGACTGCTGTATAATATTTCTACTCTATAATGACTGACTTGCTGTATCTCAATCACCATGGAATCTATTCCAGACCTTTTCTTAGCTATTCAAACTCTCATTTGCACCCTCTCCCTCCACACTTAGAGTATTTAGCTTCAAAAGCACAAACCTTCTTAGCATCAGCATCTAGTTTTTCTCTAATCCTTTCTGATGTTTACACCTTTGACCTTTATTTTTACCCTAGATCTAATTTCCCTCCTATCCTCCCCAGGATCTTACTGTAGGCATCTGCACCTCCTTTGTTTCTGCATTTACTAACTCTCCCTCTCCAGTGGTGCCTTTCCATTTGCCTACCAGCTTACATAAATCTCCTTAATCCTAAAAAAAAGAATGAAAAAAGAAAGTTTTTCCTTGAACTTTCTACCCCATCTGTTATCCCATTCTTCTCCACCTAACATTAAACTTCTTCTAAAAGCTATACATACTCCATGCCTCCACTTCCTTACTCTTCACTTAACCCCTTGCAATCTAGCTTTAGTCCTGATCTCTCAAAAAGCACCAATAACTTCCACAGTCTTTTTCAGTCTTCTCCCTCACTAGTCTATTTACAGCTTCTGACACAGGCAGCCACCCCCTACCCTTACTCCCCATCCTCTCCTCTCATTAAACATCACACTTTCCAGATTCTTCTCCCACCAATATAATGTCTTCTTCTCTTCTTTCTTTGTTCTCTTTCAAACCCCTTAACATGGGCAGGCCCCAAGGATCTGTCCTTGGTCCTCCTCTCTTTACCCTCTATATTCTATCCCTTGGCAATCTCATTCACTTTCAGGTGGTTTCAACTACCACCTTCTATGCAAATGACTCCCAGATATATCGTTCTAGTCCCTGACTCTGCTTCTGAGTTCTAGCCCAGAATCTCCAACTGTTTTTGGAACATCTCCACTTAAATGTCCCACTGGCATCTTAAACTCAATGTGTATGAAACTAAGGTTATTATCTTCTCCATGAAACCTGTTCTTCTTTCTGACTTGACTATTTCTGTCTGTGGCACCATTGTTCAACCCAGTCTCCCGTGGTCAAAAACCCCGAGTTATCCTTGACTCTTCCCTCATCTCTCATATCCAGTCAGCAGCCAAGGCCTATCAATTCAACCTCCACTACATCTTTCCCATCTGTACTGAAGCAGCAGGGTACAAAAGGAAGAATGTTGGATTTAAAGGGAGAGGATCTCAGTGCAAATCTTAGCTCTGCTACTTATTACTTATTTGAATTTGTTCGAGTTACCACACTTGTCTGGGTCTTCATTGTCTTATGTAATATGAGGTTAGAGTAGAAGACTTCCAAGGCTCCTTCAATAATCACATGAATAATCTTTTAACAGGTTTTTCTGTCTCCCCTCCCCTTTCTCTTCAATCCATCCTTCATTTCCCTGCCAGAATCATCTTTATTATAGTTAGGTCATTCTTTCATGCCTACAAGAAATGGCATAAAAGCTATTATCCAGGAGCTTATGATCCTCTCAGCTTCTTTTCGGAGGCAGGAAAGTCATATAACAAGGAGAGGTTAACAGATGAACAACCCAAGTGGCAATGTTAAAAGAGCCAGGAGAAGGTCTGCATGGCTCCTTTATGCAGGATTTAGAAGAGAATGTGGACAAGAGTCAAAATCTGGTAGAAAGTGTCAAAGGGTTGGAATGTACTGTTGGAAGCAAGACTCAGCAATGCAGCCACCAACTCACTGAAATATTCATTTATTAAGTATGTTTGGATCTACTCACACTAATCCTCTCCTCAAAGATCTTCCCTTGGGTCCCTCTGCATATGAAGTTAAAATGCTTTGACTTCCAATCTGACACCACCCTACCGCCTTTCCAGCCTTATTCTTATTCTCCTTTGCTGTCTCCCCTAAAACTGACTATTGAATTCCTTCCTTTCCTTTGAAGTCCAACTCAAGTCACTTTCTCCAATCCCAGACTTGTGATCTCACAGAATAGTTTGTTTTGCAACCTTCTAATATCCTTATTATACAATACTGTGCATTATAGTTATCTGTGTTTGTATCTTGTCTCCCAACTAGACTGTAAGCATCACAAAGGCAGGAACCCCATTTATCTAAACTTTATATCTTCCTCCTCGCTCTGCACATAATAAGTGTTCACTGAATTAAGTGATTTATCAAGGTCACAATGTTACTGTCACAATTGGGAAATAAAAAGTTCTCTTGCATTTATTTCAATGTATGTTTTCCCTGCCACTGTAACATAATTTTTTTAGATATTTAAATGATATTTAAAGTTCTCTCTAAACATTAGGATAATCATTATGACAGCAAGCACCATTAAGTGTCATTAAATTTCTCCCCCCAAAAATTATATAACTAATCTTTATTTGGGGGCTAGAAGACATTAGTCAAGATACAACAGATCTACTTCCTCAAGGACATTATTCAGACTATAGGATCATAAATTTAGAGATGAAAGGAACCTTAGAGGTCATCCAGTCCAATCTCTTCATTTTATGAGCAAGCACAACACCAGAAGAATGATGTGACTGGCCTAAAGTCACACAGATAGCAAATGTCAGAGGTTGGATTCAAACCCGGGTCTCTGACTCTAAATGCAGAACTCTTTCCACTTTACCCCTACTGTTTCTTACATAGCCCAAGTAATTCTGGTCCTTTTTAAATAACATTTTCTAGTATTTTTCTCTGCAGGAAGTCTCTAGAGCAATGGTGCTGAACCCTTTTTTGTTCACAAGAGCCCTCTGGTCATCTAGTAAAGCCTATTGATCCCATTTCATAATAACTTTTTTTTAAAGCATAAGAGAAAATACATAAGATTAAAAAGGGAACCAAAAGGGAGTGAAAATAGAGACGTAATTTTTTTCCTATCAAAGCTGACAGATCCCCCTGAAACCCATCTACAGACCCCTTGAAGGCCTATGGACCTCGAGCCAAGAAACCCTGCTCTAGAGGAAACTATGGATTGTGGGAGACAATGGCAAAAAAGTCCAATTCTAGGGTGGCTTGGCAACTTCACAAATGCCTACCCTATCCTACCTTTCCCTACCCTAAAATTTTAGGAAAATAAAGGTACTACTTTCATGCATACATGTGTGTATGTATACATGTACATATGTCCACATATGTCCATATGTCCACATATAAAAGTTCTTCAGCTTCAAGATAAGTTGCATGTGTGTATATGCATACACACATGTGCACATACATGTATACACAGTATAACAAAAGTCTTAGTGAAGTTTTAAGATATTAAAAAGCTTATATACCTTATCTATATGATATATAACATATGTATTATATAGAATATGTACATATATATACACACATATATATAAAACAGTGTTATATAATATATGTGTGTATACATATTATTGGAGGGGCAGTTTAGCTTAGTGAATAGAAAACTGGCCTCAGAACAAAGGAGGCCTGGGTTCAAATCCTGCATAAGACACATATTAGCAGTGTTACCTTGGACTAGTTAATCTCTTACTTTTCTAGGCAGCTACCTAAGTTGCAGAGAAAATGCCAACCTGCATTGGTAGAGGGGACTTCTTTATCCAGGAGCTCCCTATATTAATGAAATGATTGGCCCACTTTTTACCAATTATCTCTGTATATTTATCCCTAAATAAAGAAGTTAAGGAGTCTCAATGATATTCAACACATACTTGTTGAGTACCTACTATGTGCAAGGAACTATACCAGGTAGTAAGCAGGAAGAGAATAAGCATTTCACATGTCAGAGCTTTGTTTCAAAATGTCTGAGCTAAAATAATTTCAATGGTGGAAATGCTAGATGGCAGGGACACGTTTTTAATACATTTTTATAACTTTCTTTCAACAAGTTCTCCAGTTTTCTCTCTTTGTCAAGTGAGAGTAAATGAAAGTATCTTTTGAAAAAAAATATCAGCAATAATCTTTTAAAAACTCCAATGAAGACTATATTTCCAAATATATAGAAATTTGTAGAACATTAATGTTGTGATTAGTGCATGCAGTCAATTTTCCCACATTTAAAAAAGTTTCATATTCAAAGTTACTTTATCATTTCTATGCTGCACTAATTTAGGCAATTATAGGAAATTGCTGAGGACTTATACAAGGAACTGTGCCAGACAGAGGGAAGGGAAAAGTTATATCTGTATCAGTCACAAATTGAACAGGCATTACCTTGAGATTTTTCTCACCCAACTAAATAAAGAAATTATTCTCAATGATATTTTAACCAAACCAACCAAAACTTATATTCAAGCTGACATTTTAAGCTCTGTCTCAAATCTTAACTTTTTTTTTTACAAACTTGGACCTACTATTTTAAAAAATATTTTATTTTTTCCAATTTCATGTAAAAAACAATTCTGACATTTTTTTATGTTTCAAATTCTATCGATCCCTTCCCCATCCCCTCATTGAGAAGTCAAGCAATTTTACATAGGTTATACATGTGCAGTCATGCAAAACATATTTCCATATTAGTCATGTTGGACCTGCAGCTTATTGGACATAGATGTTGTCGTTTTTCCAGAAAAGGAATGGGTTTCTCCAGACCATCAAGTGTGGTCCGAAGGCTTCAGATGATTTTCCAAGTGGTCTGTGGTTGTAGCATCTCCTATATTAGAATACATTTTTGCTTCTCCTGTATGATTGAACAATGAGATACTTGTATATGATCTACTATTCTAGTTAAGAGGAAAAAACCAGAAACTCACAATTTTAAAATAATTTTAATATAAAGCATCTTCAAAGCCGGGAAGACCTGGGTCCAAAGTCCTGTCTCTAACACATACTGCGTTTATGACCCAGAAAGAGTCACTTAACATCTCAGTATTCTAGGCAACTCTCTAAGACTAGGGTGCAGAAAAGGTACCCCAACCTGCACTGGTAAAAGGAGTTTCCTCACCTTGGAGTTCTCCATAGTAATAAAATCACAGGTCCCATTCCTATCCCTATCCCGATCCCTATCCCTATAATAAAGTGGACTTAACACACACAGAATGAAAATAATCAGTCTATTTTTGATGATTCCAAAGTTACCTTACTGGTTACTATGAACATACTAAATGCATATTAAATGTAGGAACTGAGGTAGGTGCCATGTTATATAGTTATAAAGTTATGCAAAATCTGATCCCTGCTCTCAAGAGACTCACAATTCAGTGAGGGAAATCAGGTGTACGTAAATCTCTACTATAATAATGCAGTAAATATCTATGAAAAGTACTAAATGCTATAGTACTGTGGCTGGGGAGGGGGGAAGAGTAATTTCTGGCTCGGAGGGTTGGGGTCAGAAAAGACATTGCAGATAAAACAGTATTTGTGTTGGACTTTGAAAGGTGGATAAGATTTTGATTGACAAATGTGGAAGAAAGGTCTGAACCTTCCAAGTAGAGGAAATGATACAGATATGAGGAAGAACAATGCCCGGGAATGCAAATAACCCTAAGAAGCTGAAGAGGGATAGAATCTGAAACTTTGAAAGAAAAAAAAAAACTAATGTAGGAAGGTATAGAAAGATGAGGCTCTAAAGGTATCTTGGGGCCCATCTGTAGAAGAATGATGACATCTATACTTCTGGATCTAGAATAATTTTTACACCAAACCAAAGAACTGAGGAGCCACTGGAGGTTTTTGAGCAGGGGAAGGCAGAATCACAGCAGCCTTTTCAAAAGACAACAAGAACCTATTAAAGCTTTAAGGTCTACAAAGTGCTCCCTTCCCAGGAACTCTGTGAAATAGGCAGGGTAAATATTAGTAACCCATTTTTCTGATGAGAGAATAAACTGAAAAGTTAAGAGGCTTAACCAGAGTCACATAGCTGTGAGAGCTGAGATTTGAACCCAAATCTCTTTACTAGGAGTCCTACACTCAGCTCTATGATGCTACCTTACCGCATACTAAGAGCAGGATACCAAATGCTTCAGAAGGGATGGAGTAGGTGATGTTAAATCTAGGCATAGGATGACTAGGTCCTTAAATAGAATGATGAACCTAAGAATGCTTCAGGGTCATCCTTATGGATATCAGTTATTACTGGTCAGTACTATAGGTGGCAAAGTAGATAGAGTGCTAGGCCTCGAGACAAGAAGACCTGAGCTCAAGTTTGGCCTCAAACACTTATAAGCGGTGTGACCCTGGGCAAGTCACTAAACCCTGTTTGCCACAGTTTCCTCATCTGTAAAATGAACTGGAGAAGGAGATGGCAAACTGATCCAGCATCTTTGCCAAGAAAATCCGACGTGTGAGACGCGACTGAAATGACAGAACAACAAAAAAACTACTGTTGTAAAGGTGCGAAAGGATGCCTCAGCAGACTCAATGCACCCTGAAAATTACCTAGTTGAAGTAATTCCTCATATTAGCTTTTTTATTCATCCTTTGCCTCTTTGTGTGAAAGACTGAAGAATAACTGATTATTTGAGTTTCTGAATGTGTAGGCTATGACATCTATACTTCTGGATCTAAAATAATTAATAACACACGTATATAGCACTTTAAGATTTACAAAGTGTTTGAAACACTTTGAAGCAATTTTAATTTTATTGATATTTTTATTTTCATATAGTTTTCATTCACAGATATATTGTTACCCTATACAGCCTTCCCTTGTAACAAAAAAGGAAAAAAAATCAGTTCTGTATAACTACGCAACACATCAACCTAGTTGGGTTGTATGTGCCATGTTCTACATCCACAGTTCCCTGCTTCTTCAAAGAATGGAAGGAGGTATATTTTCACATCTTTTCTTTAGGGCCAAGCTTTATCATTATAATTACACAGCTTTCAGTCTCAGGTTTTTTGTTTTTCAATTAACATTGTTATAGTCATTGTCCACATAATTTCCAGGTTCTGCTTACTTCATTTTGTATCAGTTCATATAAGTCTTATCTGCTTCTCTGTATTCTTCATATTCATTGATTCTTAGGCACAATAATATTATATTCATGTACTACAACATTCCACAACTGATGGACATCTACGTTGTTTCTAGTTGTTTGCTACTATAAAAAGTGCTGCTAGAGATGTTTTGGTGCAAATGGGATCTTTTTTTCTATTTTTAACCTCCGTGGGGTATATGACTAACAGTAGAATCTCTGGGTCAAAGGGTATGAATATTTCAGTAACTTTCTTAGCAAAATTAAAAATTGCTTTCCAGAACTGTTAGACCAATTCACAGCTCCACCAACACTGTATTAGTATGTCTGTCTTCCCACCGCCCCTACAAAACCTACTATGTCTCTTTTTGGTCATCTACATCAAAACCTCCCAGTTAATTTTGCTGTTCAATTCTCTTGTTATTAGTGAATTGAGATCAATCTTTTATGTGGTTGTGGTTTGCATTTATTTTTCTCATAATAAGTTTGTAAAGTATTATCATTTTTATTTTACAAATGAGGGAAAATGAATTCTGAGATATTAAGGAGTTTGCTTAGGGAGGGCAGAACAGATAAAGGGCTGGACCCAGAGTTAGAAAATGTAGATTCAAATCCTGCTCTAGACACACTGACTAGCTCTTCTGACGACAAGTAAGTCACTTAACACCTCAGGGCCCTGGGCTCCTACGCTGTAAAATACGGTAGTACAGTGAAAAGGGCATTGTCCTGAAGTCACAGGACCTGGGTTCAAATTCCACCTGTGATACTAATCATGTGACTGTGGGCAAACCACTTAACCCCTCAGGGCCCCTATCTTCTCATGTGCATGATAAAGAGGTTGTCCTCTGAGGTCCCTTCAATGTTAGAGCTATGAGCCCATGATGATAAAACTAGTAATGTCTTGGGATTGTGGTGAGGAAAGTCCTTTGTAAATCACCATGTAAATGTGAGTAACTATTAATACTGCTGTCATCAGGCTTTGAACCCAATTCTATTGATTCCCACGCCCAGTTCTCTCTTTCTATTACACTTTCTTTTTTTTTTTTTTTACATTTTTATTTAAAGTTTTGAGTTCCGAATTCTATCCTTCCCTCCCTAAGACAGTAAGCAACCAGATATAGGTTATACATGTGCAATTATGTAAAACATTTCCATGTTGGTCATTTTGTGTAAGAAGACTCGAATAAAAGAAAAAAAGAAAGAAAGAAAGAAAGTGAAAAACAGCATGCTTCATTCTGTATTCAATCAGTATCAGTTCTTTCTCTGGAGGTAGATAGCATGCTTCATCATTAATCCTTTGGGATTGCCTTGAATCATTGTATTCCTGAGAATAGTTAAGTCGTTCACAATTCTTTATCGAACAATATTGCTGTTACTGTATACAACATTCTCCTGGTTCTGTTAATTTCACAATGCATCAGTTCATGTAAGTCTTTCTAGGCTTTTCTGAAATCATCCTGCTTGTCATTTCTTATCCATTACAATCATATACTACAGCTTGTTTAGCCATTCCCCAATTGATGGATATTCCTTTGATTTCCAATTCTTAGCCACCACAAAAAGAGCTGCTATAAATATTTTTATACAAATAGGTCCTTTTCCCTTTTTTAGATGTCTTTGGGATATGGACCTAGCAGTGGTATTGCTGGATCAAAGGGTATGCACAGTTTTATAGCCCTTTGGACATATCTACTGCACTTTCTACTACATGCCCCTCACACCAGGGTTGGGCAGGCCTAAGGGGACAGGAGATATCCTTCTCAACTATAACTGTCCTCAAGGTGTTTATAATTTAGAGTTTTTCATAACTTTATATTTCACACAGCACCTGTTACAATCCCTAATATATAGTAGGCACTCATTTGTTGAATTAAGAGAACGTTATAATCATCAATGACAATTTATGTTCACATTTCAATTGTTTTAGCTTGCATACACATAGTGCTTTAAGGTTTGCAAAGTGCTTATTTGATCCTCACAAGGTAGGTGCTATTGTTATCCCTACTTTCCAAATGAGGAAACTGAGGCTGACAGAAATTAAATGACTTGTTCAGGGTCATAAGGCTAGTAAGTGGCTGAGATGGGATTTGAACTCAAGTCTTCATGACTCCAACTTCAGTTGTCTGCTAACCATTAATTGGGTATATAAATATGAGCTAGAATGACAAATAGCAATTTTTACCCAAATGATGTGATAAATAAATGTTCTTTTTAAAAGTTAAGACTATAAAACCAAATATAGTCTCCTTTGAGCACTCTCTAACCAATAGCATGCAAATGGGAGACAAACGGATGGAATTTGGAATTTGGTCTGTGGCTGTGGAAGAGGGTAGATTTTTCATTTGGAGCTAAAAGTTTGGTGTGGGAATCAGAACCGAAATTTCAGTGCTATCAACATGTATTGTGACAGCATAAAACGTTCCTTAAATTCAATCTCCATCTTTATTCAGAAGTTAAATTGTCTTACAAAATGATAATTCCAGTACCAGTCCTACAAATTGTTTTAAAGAGGATATGCATAATTTAGAGGTTTTTTTTTCTTTTATTCTACTAAATGAGTCTGTAAATCTACCTTTAAGGTAAGAGAGTTGTTTCCTGGAATGAATCATAGAATATAAGATTCATTTAACCAAAATGCTATTTGAGAGCACTATGAGGTACAGAATCTTAGCCTGCCTGTTAGGATGCTGGAGTTCTACCCTTGTCTTTCACTCTAATCAGCTGTGACTTTAGACAAGACAAATAACCTCGAGCAGCCTCACTGAACTCAATGACCTCTAAGCAGATATACCAGGAAGAGTACTGAATTTGGAGTTAGAAAAGACGTGCGTCACCCTGATTATTATGGTTCAGTTGTTTTTCCATCCTGTCCAACTCTCCATGACCCCATTTGGGGTTTTCTTGGCAAAGAGGCTGGAGTGGGTTTGCCATTTTCTTCTCCAGATCATTTTACAGATGAGGAAACTGAGACAAACAGGGTTAAGTGACTTGCCCAGGGTCACACAGCTAGGAAGTGTCTGAGTTCAGAGTTGAACTCCAGTAGATGAGTCTTCCTGACTCTAGGCCCAGCGCTTTATCCACTGCAACACCTAACTCTGCCCATGTCACCCTGGAAAAGTCCCTCAGTCATGCTAGATTTCAGTTTTTCACTGATAAAGTAAAGAGATCATAAGATCATATATTTAGGGCTAGGATGACCCTTAAAGGCTAGCAAGTGCAAATTCCTAATTTTTACATTTGAGGAAAGTGAGGCACAGAGAGATTAAGTGCCCAGGGTCACACAGCTAGTAAATTTATGAGGCTGGATTCAAACCCAGGCCTTCTTGACTCTAAGGTTAGCTCTCTTTATACACTATCCCACGCTCCCTCTCACTAGCTATATAATATAGAAAAACTTAGAGAAAAAAATATATAGCTTAATAGAATGACTTACATATTTACTGTTCTCTACAAATGATACATCCCATAGTGGTTCACACAATGACAGTTACAGGAAACTGTTCTGATAGGTCAAATATCCTGATAAGAGTTAATAATCACTATTTGTTACAAAGAATCAGGTCAAACATATAGCAAGCAGGAAATGAACAGATTCTGCAGTAACAGAGAACTCTGAAATAAAGCAAAAAACATTCCTTTTTATCAACTGTAAGAATGAAACATGGTTTTCATAAGGTGGAGAATGGAGAATGGCTGGGTTGCTCTGGGATAACAAAGAGAACAGAACTTTTTTTTTTAAACACATAACCAAATAATCAAGAGATGTATATTTTTGCAAAAAGAACAGCCAATTTGGGATGTGATAGGGGACTCTATGAATAAAGTAAACCTAGACAATTCAAAACTCCTTTTTAGCCAACATTTTGTTGTCTTCCTTCATCAAAACTTTGACTAAAGCTTTTAAAAGATCAACAAATTAATATGTATCTTCTTGCTCAAATTTTTTCAGTAGAGAACTTATAAAATGAGTTTGCTTTTCCTTATTGCATAGATTGCCTGAAATATGATAAAGAAAAGTCAAACTATAGCAATTACTTCACAGAGCTGTTCCGAGTTTCAAATAAAATCATACATGTTAAGTATTTAGTTGAATTTTAAAACCTACATAAAACAGATGTTGTTAGCAATCCTAAAGAGTAACCATGAGCAAATACACATTTGGCTGCTTTATAATAATTCCCAACTGGTATCAAGAGTCAGAAGACATACTAATTGTCAATTAATTAAAATAAGTAAACAATATCGCTCCATAAAAGTTAGCTAATCATTTCTCATATCTTATATAAGGATGAGATTCATATACAATATTTTATAACATTAATTCCTCACACAAAGTTAACCACCTCAGATTCTCTAATAATTTTGTTCAGTTAGAGAAATAAGGCATCAACTTAGACTTTTAAAAAATATAGTAAACTCTCTTAGCCAATATTACTAGGAAATGAGGTGTACTGACAAATCAAATATTAACAAAAAAGTTACCATTATGTGTCAAATGTAAACTACCAATTTTCAGATAATTAAAATACAATAAAAATTAAGATCATTTAAAAATGATTTTCTCTTTATTATTCAAAGGGCACTTATGGATATCTTTATAATACCCACAAAACATAGAATCCTAAACCACCTACGAAACGGTTTGCTAACTCTTTAAAAACAGGTAGCTAGTGATTATCAGTGGGCAGAGCATAGGGCCTGGAGTTAGGAAGATGTGAGTTTAAATTAGCCTCAGACACTTACTGCTGGGATGCTGGGCAAATCAGTTAACGACTCTCAGACTCAGTTTCCTCATCTGTGAAATGGGATAGTAACACCATCTACCTCCCAAGCTTCCCGTGAGAGTTAAATGTGATGATGTTTGTAAAATGCTTATCAGAGTACCTGTAGTAGGCACTACATAAATACTAGCTATGAGATAACAATTTAACAGATGAGACACGAAAAGAATATGTACTTAATTGAAGATCTGACAATGACCACTTGTTTCTAAATAAGTGATGATGTACACAATTGTATTTTCAATAGAAAGGTTATAATGGAACAAGCTTTATTCAGATATTCAACAGAAGAAGCATATGTCATTTGTATCGAACCATCCAAACCAAATTTATGGGCAGGTCAACATCTGATCAATATTTGATCCATGCTTTTCAGGAGTAACATTTTCTTTAGTCTTTACGGATGTGAAGAAAATGGGTGTTTTGTCATAGAATAGTATTCTAGCCAAATAATGGAACAAAATGTTTAGTGTTAATGGTGGCACTTTTTCCATACCATTTAATGTTTCTAAATCATCTAAGTATTCGTTGAATGATTATATTCTATGAAATGATGGTTCTAATGCCTATCAATAAAAATCTCTACTAAAAAACATTATCCTCTGAAATAAACTGAAGTCCCACTAGAACTTCCCTGGAACTATTTGTGGCTTGTTTTAAAGCTCCTTAGACCTAGTTCCTGATCTTACTTCATTTTAGCCTTCATTCAGTCTCTATGTGGTATGAGGGAAGAGGAAATCTCCCTCAATAATCTCAATCTCTCTCTCTCTCTCTCTCTCTCTCCATACATATATACACATATATGTATATATGTACACATATGTATGTATATATAGGTGTTTATATACATGTACATACATATATCAAAATTCCAAATAACTAAAGATTAATCTTCTATCAACTACAACTATTTAGAAGAGAGGGGAATCCAGATATTAAAAACACTTCTTAGTGTTTCTGAAGATAGCTGTTATAGATTATGCTGAAAGGACTTTGTAATTATAATAGCTAGCATTTATATAGCATTTACTATGTGCCAGGCACTATGCTAAGTGCTTTACAAATATTATTACCTCATTTGATCCTCACAACAATCCCATTTGACAGATAAGAAAACTGAAGCAAACAGAGGTTAAGTGACTTGCCCAGAGTTACACAGTCAGTAAGTGTCTACGGCTGGATTTGAACTTAAATCTTCCTGACTCCAAGCTTAAGAGAAGGCCCTTAGGTACTCATCCAGGTAGATGCGGAAAATAAATCAGTATATTAGAAACCAGAGAACACACCAACATCAACCAAATGTGACAACTGACAGCAGAAGGAGGAGAAAGAAGAACTATAAAATGCAGACAGAAGAACTAATACTAATAAAGCACAAACTGGGTCCATTTAGTGAAGGAGCAAACACTGTTTTATGGCTCAACAAACCCTAAATGGGATCAATACTATATCCCAAAATGCTAACACAAGCTAGCAAAACTGTTATCTTTATGATTCTTTGTCACTAAGAAATGATTAAATTATTTTCAACATACGCTAAAAGAGATGTCTCAAGTGTTTTAGATGCAAAATCTAAAAAAAGGTTTAGCATTAAAAGGGTGGACTTCAGTTAATACAGTAAAATTACTTAAATGGAATGCTTTATTTAGATTGAAATCAGATAACTGATGTAAAAAAAATCCAAAAATTGATTATGTAAAAAATAACTATAAAAGGCACTCCTAATTCAGTAAAATATAAAATGGCCTTTGGAGGAAGATATTTAGGGCCACAAATTTTGATTAAGGATAAATAAAGGATTGATTTATAATATGCATTAATATCCCTATATTAGTGTGTCAACATTTGCACTTATCATAGGATCATAGATTTAGAACTGGAAGAGCCTTTCAAGACCATCAAGTCTAACACCTCTCCCCACCCCCACCCAATTTGCTGATGAGGAAAATGACACCCAAGAGTATTTAAGTGATTTGTCTAGGGTCGTGCAGCTAGTAAGCGTCTAAGACAAGATTTAAAGTCAGGTCTTCCTGACTTCAGGTCCAGAGTACTATTTGTTCAACCTCTTAGCTGCCTTCAAAAATCCTCTTTCATCTGATTCCTCCAGTACAGAAAGAAAACAAATAACTATGCATATTTCTAAATTTCAAGTATCTTATCTGCACTCTTCAGGCACAAGTTCATAATAGGAAAGAGATATTAAATTTGCCATCATGCCAAAGAATGGACAGGAAAAACGTAATTCAATGCCATTCTTTTAAGTGTCTCACATTAGAAAGAGGTCAAATCCCAATACATAGAAGTAGGATTAAAATGTCAGCATACATTATTTTACCTATTAAAAAAACTGAGAGCCACATCAATCAGTGGTGAGTGCCCACAGTGAACTAGGTGGCACTTACTCAACTCTGCCCTGCCCGCAACAAGCTTGCACTTGACCAAGTCAAATATATCCCATCTTCTTTTCTTGTGGTGTTTTTGGTTTAAGTTTTTGGTATTCATTTGTTACAACGGGGTTTTTGTACAATTAATGTTGTACCTAACCCTTGACATTTCTAAACTCAAAACTCAACACAAGGTCATTTATTTCCTACTTCATTATTCTACTTAATAAAATGGGTACATCATTAATTTAAATCTTCATATAGCTTTTCATACAGCAACTTTGACTCTTTACTTCTTCCTTGTTTATTCACTAAAAATCCCTTTTAGGAGATAAGTATCCTAAATTCCATCATTCAGACAAATCTGTTTCTTCTCTTCATACATAATAAATCCACTGTTATCAAAATGTAGGAAGCCAACAAACCACCTCAGTCATATGGACTTTTCAGGTTTCCACAAGTAATGAATGAGAAGCAACACTGTTAAGGCTGGGAAAAATCCAATTTCAGTCTGATAAATCCATAGGAACAAATTCTTAAAGTGACAAAGTCCTTCCATCTGAAAAGCACCTAGTCGCTGATTTTAAATATTTTAAATAGACTTTTTAAAAAATAATTTTTCTCACAGTCTAGATTTATTCCTTTGTGTTTCTAACCACTGCAGTTTTCACATGGTAAAAATTTGTGAAAATGTCTCCAGATTTTCTTATAGTTATTTTAACCCTACATCTTGATCATTTAACCCTACATTCTGATATGTTAGCAAATAAGGAGGCTATTTCACATGAAAAGACATGTATGTCCCATACTGTGATGGTCAGACATTTTAAATCTTCTATTCAACAAATCATTATCTTGGCTCACCTTCCATCATTATTGTGTTGGTTAACCTGGGAAGATATATTTACTTGGACAGAAATGTTTTCATGGATCAGGACAGCCAAGAAAAGTATTAAAAAAGATTAGGAAGAAAACTGAAAGAACCTAAGATTATGATGATTGATACTGCACCCAACTCTGCTAGGAAACAATCAATACAAGTTAGTTACATTGCAGTAACTTTCATATGTCTGAACTTGAATGCTGCTTCTAATACCATATGTATCCACATTTGACCCTCTCATTCTTAACCACCAAAAAGTTTTCATTCATACTAATAGAAATCCTTCAACTGCAAAAGAAAAATAAATTCATGAAATCCGGTATTTCATCAACTCGAGGTTTCAACTTACCTTCTTGTAAATGGAAGATATTTTGTCTTACAAATCTAGATGCTTCAAAAACCCAACCCCTCAAACGAACAGTTTCAGCTTCAGCGACACAGGCCATTTTCAAATTTTCTGAAACTTAGCTTGCTCATTTTCTCAAAGCTGAAAATGCCCATTTGAGTGGGATTTTACGAGTATCAGAGTTCAGATCTTTATAATTTCAAAGAAACACACACTAAAAAATTTTTACCAGAAAGAAAGATAGCATGTAGTTTTCTAACGTAGTACAAAATGAAAATTTCCCATAAAGTGAGCCTAACTTATTGGCAGATGCTTTGGACAATCTTGATGGGAAGAGAAAGAGAAGCTGATTCCAAGACCTATACATGCCAACAAAAATAACCCGCTTACTTTTTTTCCTAACTAAATTGCTATTGAAACAAACAAACAAAAAGAATATCTACTTTCCTTCACAGCTAGTGCTTCAAATTCGCCCAATCCAAATGGGCACTTGATACTCAAAAGGGAGTCTGCTTTGTTTCCTAGTTTTGTAACAATGGGGCACCCCACAACTTAGGGATTATTTGATGTCTAACGGGGTGCTATTTAATTTCTGACAACCTCCGTGTAAAATCAGCTTTAAGAAGACAAAAGGTCTTTGCGCCAAAGGGGTGAAAACCTTCAAATCTTTGCCCTCTGAAATAGATCATATTTACTTTCTGCAAAATAAACAGAAGTAAAACCGAGAGAAGGGACTCCCTTAACCGACGGAGTTTTTCAAAGACTCCTCAAAAGAATGAGGTTCGCCTCTCACCTTCCATCCTCCTGCTGCTTCTGGGGCTGCTACTGCTGCTGGGGCTGCTGCTGCTCCACGTGCTCCTCCAGAGTCGCTGGGATCCTGCACTGCAGCTGGCGGGAGATTCCCTGAGCAGGGACTTCCCCTCTGGATACATTCGAGTGGCGTCAGCGAGCTTTAAAGTGACAGGAACTAAGTACGACTTCTGTGTATGAGGTTAGAGCGGCGCTGGCTGGTGGTGGCCTTTTTAAAGGACTTTTATTACAAAGGGGTGCCTGAGAATCGTATATTCCTTTTAGTTTTCCCTCTTAAATGTCAAGCTTGTGAACCAAAACGTGAGCTTCTTTTTTGGAAAGAGAAGGGGTGGTGGAAGAGTGAATGCTTCTTTTTTACTTCGTAAAGGAAACAATGCATTAATGATTGAGTTGAAATAGTTGGAAAAACTCATGTAAGAAGAACTCGTGTGAATGCATAATACTGTTTTAGGAAGAGGTTTGTTTTTTTTTTGTCGATGTTGATTTGGTTTGTTTTCTTGTAACTCTTCATTCAAAGCATTTAGCTGGATATGTTTAAATAAAGTCTCCCACAGATTTCTAATATATCGCTCATTCTGGACTCCTCCTAGAATTTGTATTCCAACTTGTATTATAGTTATTTGCATAATTATCTCCACCTATCCTCTCTCCATTCCCATCTAGAAGCTACTTGAGGGCAGACATAGTGCCTAATTACCATCTTTATTCCTTAAGACCTAGCTCATAATAGGATAATGATTTATGTTTGTTAAATTTGGGTTGAATATGTCTTGGACTTTAAAATGGACTAGGAACAGATAGTCATTAGAACTCATTTGGTTCAAAATACTAAGTAATTTTTTAACCTTTCCATTTCATATATTTTATTTCTTTGTGTTCTTAACCACTGCAGTCTTCACATGTTAAAAACTGCATTAAAAAAAAACAACTAAGTACAAATTCTCCAAATGATCTATATGTAAGCAAAGTGTTGTTTTGAAAAAAGTTTAGAGGGTTGGAAATCAAGATGGTTCCTCCTGGGGCTGGCGTTGCCACTGTGTCTGGGCCTCATTCAGGCAAGCCCTTAGGAGTTACACTTGGATTTGTTGAATATTTTATACTCAAAACTATCAAAATGAGAAACCTCCAACAACAAGATGTTGGGTCTTTTTTTTTTTTAACCTAACTTTCTCTTTTATTTCAGAACTAGAAAGGCATGAAGAATTAATTTGTAGGGAGGAGGAAAGGGAGGAACTATTCTTCATATATATTAACCAAATTAATGGAGTAAACAAAATGGCAGAAAACCTATTTAACCTATTTAAAGGAACAAACTACTTAAAAATACTTTAAAAGTATTCACTTACATATATTCAATATACTAATTTAAATTGTTTTTATATGTTCATTAAAGTAGGTCTCTAAACGCTATCTGCCAACTCTTGACAAGATGTTTTAGAAAAGCAAGCTGCACGTGAGAGAGTTATAGTTTCATGTACAATCTTCTCCTTACTGTGCATATGGAAAGATCCATTTGTATTAAGTTCCAAATAAAAATGATTCGTGTTCAAAAGATGTTTTAGATCAGGGGTTCTTAACTTTTTTGTGGATATTATAGATACCTTTGGCAGTCTGGGAAAACCTATAGAACTCTTTTCAGAATATTTTTAAATGCACAAAATAAAATACATAGGATTACAAAGGAAACCAGTTATGTTAAAATAAAGATGTAATATTTTCCAAATTTATGGACTCCTTGAAATACATCAACGGACCAAGGGGTACATGGACCCTTGGTTAAGAACCCCAGTTTTAAAGTATAAGAGCTTTCTCTTATGAAATGGACTAAAACAAAATATTTGTGCCTACTTAATCACTAATTTTGAGCTCTAGAAGAGAAAGACAGATTTGCTGATCCATTAATATCTCAAGAAAAAAACCAGTATCTAATAATAATAGCTTACAATATAGTGCTTTGGGGGGTAGCTAGGTGGTACATCAGATAATGTGCCAAGCCTGGAGTCAGGAAAATTCATATTCATGAGTTCAAATCTGCCCTCAGACACTTCCTAGTTTTGTGACCCTGAGCAAGTCACTTAACCGCTTGCCTCAGTTTCCTCATCTGTAAAATGGGGAGAATGAAATGGCAAACTTCTCCAGTATCTTTGCCAAGAAAGCCCCAAATAGGGGTCACAAAGAGTTGGACATGACTCAACAACCACATATAGTGTATTAAGGTTTCCAAAGAACTTTACACACATTCTTACTTTTTCCTCACAAATAGGCCTCTGATATAAGTTTTATTATTATCCCTATTTTATAAATGAGGTGAGTAGGAGCCAGAGAAGTTAAGTGACTTGCCCAGGTGACACATGAGGTAGAATTTGAAACCAAATCTTCCTAATTTCAAGCCCTGCACTCTAAGCACTATATGACCCTGCATCTACATATTATGTCAGCATTTTTGTTTAGCATCATGAGATGCACAAACTAAAGTACACCTGAGGGAGTATGGAGTGGGAGAGAAAAGAGTAATAGATTTGGAATCAAAGGACCTGATCTGAATTCCAGCCATCTTATATGTCAACTAGGACAAGTCACTTAAGTTGTCTGGGCCTCAGTTTATTTATTTGTAAAATGATAAGATGGGACTAGGTAATCTCTAAATTCCCTTCCAGATTCTATGTGTCCCTGATTCTTATTAGGATTTTCTGAAGGGCTCTAAATGGCTTTGCCATGGCACCATCTCAGAAACAACTGTTTTCATTTATGGAGTTAAATAATTCACTTTTCTCCCCCTTCTGGGACCTCTTTGTTCATTCCATAGGCATTTATTAAAATTGACTACTATGTGCCAAACACTGTGCTAGATATATAAAGGTAAAAAAAGTCCCTGCTGTTAAGGAGCTTATATTCTTTTTGGTAAATACTATATAAATTCAGATGAGTTAATACAAATTACATACAAAGTAAGTCAAAAACAATTTGGCCTGTCATCTATTGGTCACCAAAATATTACAGAGATGAATGATTCTAAAATAAGCTACTGCAAGCCTTTATTAGACATGTGCTTTGTTTTCTTGCATGTGTAGGTGTCCTATATTTGGGACTGAAAGTTGTTAATATTAATGAGGTTACTACATTAGCAGGCCATGTCAGAACATATTCACATTTGCAGCTAAAGAATATATGTTTTGGTTTTGTGTTTATTTTCCTTTGCTCCTAAATTGTACCCAGCAGACACTCAATAATAATGAACAAATGAATAAACTTGCATTTTCTTTTAAGGTTATGACAAAATAGTAGCATCTCAATGCCTTGTTTTGGCCAGAATTTCAAAGGATAATGCCGATTTCACAGCACTGCTGTAAAATGCTCTAATTTTAGTGTGGAAAGGGGAAATTTGTTATTTGTTAGTTTCTAAAGGCAAAAATAGCACATAGAAAAGTAGAAGAGGAACTGTAAAACTTTACAGGGATGGTGTGAGGATGAATGGTTGTTTTTTTTTTTTAAATACCTTTACATTTCTTCTGCAACTGTATTTTATGCATATGTTTTAATCACACAACTCAAAGTCTATTTCTTAAAGTCTGCATTAAACTTAAAGTCTGGATTTCAAACTCTGGAGAGAGTACTACTGTATAATTAAATTGGAAGATGGGTGGGAAAAATCCAGTTTCAATGACTAGTTATTATTTTGTTCATCTCTTTCCTAGGATTTTATTCTTTTCTCCCACAAACCTAACAAAACCTATGTAATTAAAATGTTTATAATCATTTGGGAGATACTGAAAGACTGGGTATTATGGTAATAATGAGTAAAACTGGAATAACACGTTTCTGAGCAACAGAATATAAATCAGGCTAAATTTGCTTCCATCTCCTCTAGAAAAAGGGGACAGTTGAGACTGAGACTCGAATCTTGAGACATGGGGTAACCGACAAAGGGTGGGTCTGACTCACCGAATCACTTTTCACACTAACGCCACATATGCAAAATTACCACTGACTAAAATTGAAAATCACTGACAAAGGCTCCTCTTGGACTATCTGAAAGAGTCCTAGGACTGACTCGGCTCAAAGGAACTAAAACTGAAAACCCTCAATCTCACCCCAAATAATCATTCTGCACCCTGTCTGAACCTTGGGCTCTCTCCCACCCACAAACATGCCAAAAATCAGAAACAGGCGGGGGCTGTCCCTGTACGGTGAAGGATAGACTACAAAAACGGAAGAGGCCATTCGCTCATCACTCCCTCCCCCCTTCTCCATCTCCATCTCCATCCCTACCCCCATCACCACTGCGCCATAACCCAGGGGTCTGAAGAAGCCTCTGAGGCTTAGCCTTGGTTTTTGGGATTTGTAGTTATTTGGGACTGTTTACGTGCTCTCTAATAGCTTCCTATGAGGGAATTCGCAGTTTTTGGTTAGTCCAGGCATGAGGGAAGGGGAAATGGAAAGAGGAGGGAGTAGCAAGCTTTAGTTGCCATGGTAACTGATGACAGCGCCTTCCCTTCGAAGCGCGCGCGTCTCCCGCGCCAAGCCACGACTGAGAGGAGGAAGGCGGGGAGCCTCCTTCACACCTTCCCCCTTTTCCAGGCCACGCTTTGCGCTCTCCCCGCAGCACATCTGGACGAACTTCGGCTTGGGGTGGGGGTGGAAGAATGACGGGTGCACGCTTTCAGAAAAGATTTCGTGAGAATAAATGGGGAGGGCGTTCCCACGCGAGGCTGGCTCTTCGAGCTGTTCTAGGAGAAAATTCTCACAGGTTGGCGACCATAGACAGCGGGGCGGGGGTGGGGGTAGGGGGTCCAGTGTCCTCGCTCCCTCCCAGACTCGACCACTTCCCTCCTTCCTCAACCCCAGGGCTAGAAGAGCCAGCGCTCCTTTCCTTCTCTCGTCTCTTCTTCCCTTCGCACTCTCCTTCTGCCTGCAATTTAACGGACTTTCCCGCCGGGGCGAGAGAGGCCGCCTTTTGCTCGCGCGCGGACCGACGTCCAGTGCATGGTCCAGTTCTTCCCTTGAGACGCCACTCCCAGCTCGCGACCCAGCTCCCAGCGCGCGATGCAGCCCCTCGTGGGAGACGCAGTCCCTCGTGGGAGACGCTGCCTCTAGCGCGAGCCCTAAGTCCAGCGCGCGGTTCAGTCCCTAGTAATACTGCCTAAGCTCGACGCAAGCCCCTAGCGCGCGATGCAACCCCCAGCTTGTGACCCGAGTCCAGCACGAGATACAGCCCCTAGCGCGCGGCCCAGCCCCGAGCACCAGCCATGGCCCCTAGCGCGAGGCCCAGGCCCAGCACGAGATGCTGCAGCTTGCGCTAGGCCAGAAGACCCGGGCGCGGGCGGAAGGCCGGGAGCGGTTTCCAGGGAACCCTTAGCGGGGAGGGAGTTGGGGGAGGGCTGGCTGAAGCCCAGGTGAGGAGGCCATCACGTCTTCCCCACGCCTCCCTCCCACCCTCACCTTCCCTTGAAGGAAAGTCTCTAGGCCATGAAGCAAGGCTGGGCCCTGCTCCTTGCGGTGTTCCTGTACTTTGCAGGAGGTAGGCCAGGACAACAACCCATCCCTCAAAGGAGGAGACCACACCTCTTACACCCCTCTGGGATCCCAGACCTCATCCACCCTGGAGTTTCTTTTGCTCATTGTTCCTCGATGGGGTTTTCTTAAAGAGCCAAGTCTTCTCTCCCCCATTTGACGAGACTGACTGAGGCACAAGAGAGGGGAATTGATTCGACCAAGGTAACACAGCCGACTAATGGCAGACCTGGGATTAGATTCCTCTGATACTAAATCCCTTACTCATACAGTACTGGGGATTAAAATATTAGTATCCCCCTCCTTCAGTGTGTTGGCTTCCTCACCTTCCCCAGATCCTAAATCTCACTAAAGAGATCTTGTTGGCTTCTTTCCTCAGGAGTAGGAGAGCAGCTTTCTGTCCCAGAAATCAAAAACTACATTTATGGCAACATAGGACACCCAGGTAATATGTGAGACCTTTCCCACTACAAGGTGCTAAGTCCCACAAAATCCAGCTCTATATTTTGATAATCTTTCTTACAGTGTTGCCTTGAAAGGGGGAGAAATTGTCCTTATTTTTTGACAGAGGGGGAAGCTGAGACTCAGTGAACTTGACAGTAACTTTCCTATCTGTGTGATAACCCAAAGTATCACAGCATGGTAGTGTGGTCCTCTTGCTAAATGTGAAACAAAGTGGTTCTTAGTAGACAGTGGCTATCATCCCAGACCTTCCTACATTCCTATTTATTACTCTAAACAAACAATGTGGATATGATGTATACTTGAACACAGAATTGTTTTGGGGTCCAACCATGAAAATCTTGCTCAGACTTCACAATTAGTTAACTCCCTTAATAAACCTCAACTCCATTGACCCATCCAGTCTGTGATACTGTAGGGCTCTGAAGTGGGCCCTGAATCTGTACAAGAAAAGTTGCATTACATGTCTTTTCTGATTAAAAAAAATTTTTTTTTTAAAGTTCAAAATCCAGAGTGTCAGAAAAGAAGGGAAGAATACTTTAATGTGAACACTGTCTAGAGCAGCAAAAGGATATCTTTATGGGAGACAGAAGGGATTTGCCAGATACTGTAAGGTCTGGGGACACATGACAGTTATCATCCCTGTTCTTAAGGAACTTACAGTGGGGGATGGGGTGGAAGAAGAATATCGCCAGCTTAGTAATTGCAAAATATATACAAAATTAATTCAAAGTAGTCAAGGTGAGGTCGTACCAAGATGGGGGAGGGGGAATCAGGCTTCCAATAGCACTAGAGCTGAGCTTTGGGGGAGCTGGGAGTTACAAGAGGAAGTGTTTTCTGGTGGGGGCGGGGATGGGGGAAGGGTGTAGCATTTGCAAAAAGGCCCAGAGTTTGGAGATAGAATGTTTTTTAAAGGGGAACAGTAAGTGGGTTAGTTTGGTTGAATTGTAGAAAGGGAAAGGAATATAAAGTTTATTTGGAAAGATAGGATGGAGATAGACTTTAGGCTTTAAATGCCAGACAGAAGAGTTTTTATTTTATCCTATGGACGATAGGGACTTGCTGTTGTTCACTGAACAGGTGAGTAATAGGATCTAACCTGTTCTTTAGGCATGTCAAGTTAGCAGATGCATGGCAGATGGGTTATAGAGGGGAGAAGCTGCATTCAAGCAGACCCATCTCGATTGGCTTAGATGTTGAAAGGAGTTCATTTTTCTTTGGAAACATTTGATTTTTAATACCAAAGCACTAATAATTTACTATAGTAATTTAAAGATAGAAAAGCACTATGTAGTTTTATGTCATTTTACTATAATACTAAATGCTATTTACCTTTTTTTTCTCCATTAGTGAAAATCTATGTAAAAATGCACCAAAATAGTCCATTTCTTGTCTGCATGGATATGGAGCTTTCTCAAACAGAAATAGTAGACCCCATATCTTTGTGGATGGGACCAAATGGAAAGCATTTAAAAGGTAAATTACTTGAGTACATCTAACCCAAGCCAGTCCATTTATTAAATGACTGCCATATCCAAGTCATCGTATCAGGCATGAGGGAAACAGAGATAAAACTAAAAACAACTTGCCTTCATCTTTAATAATGTTAGCATTTTTGAGTGCATTAGATAGAGCAATACATGGGTAGTGGGATTTTTTTGAGGGGGGAAGGCAAGGCAGTTGGGGTTAAGTGACTTGCCCAAGGTCACACAGCTAGTAAGTGGGTCAAGCATCTGAGTTCTGATTTGAACTCAGGTCCTCCTGACTCCAGGGCCAGTACTCTGCTCACTGGGCCACCTAGCTGCCCCGTGTAGATGGCTTTTTCAAGGAATTTAGCTGAAAAAGACAGAGGACACAATATTTGTCTTACCTTTTTAGGGAGGGAGGGAAAAATTTTGGAACTCAAACTTTTTCAAAAATGAATGTTCAAAATTGTCTGCTCGCTGCACCACCTAGCTGCCCCGGGTAATGGGATTTTAACCTCAGTTTCACTTGCTCTTCCTGGCCTTACCACTTGTGTGAATGTGGGCAAAATCAGGTTCCTCATCTATTAAATGAAGAGCATAGACCAAGTGACCTCTTAGGTCGCTTCCAAATCTAAATTCATAAGTCTGCGATCCTCTGTCCTTGGAGAAGTTATCTTATGTTTTGGTTGGTCGCTGCTTTCTGCAAACCCTTGGGTAGTGGGAATACTGGTTACCTACCTCTGCAGACTGTAAGGGATTGATGCTTGTAGTATTAGATATGTAAGTAACACTTTACCCTCAAAGTTTAAATCTTCTTACCAAACCTGAAATTTATCCTCGGAAAGCTCCTGGTGTGCAGGCGTTGTAAGTTTTGGTCAAAGTTTTGATGAAGGAAGAGAACAAAATGTTGACTAAAGGGGAATTTTGAATTGTCTAGGTTTACTTTATCCATGGAGTCCCCCATCACATCCCAAATTAGCTGTTCTTTTTGCAAAAATATGCTGTACATCCCTTGATTATTTGGTCACAAATTCAAAAATCCTATTCTCTCTATTATCCCAGAGAAACCCAGACATTTGCCATAGAATACCTTATAAAAACCATGTTCCATTCTTACAGTTGATAAAAAGGAATGTTTTTCGCTTTATTTCAGAGTTCTTTGTTATTGCAGAATCTGTTCATTTCCTGCTTGCTGTATATTTGACCTGGTTCTTTGTAACAAATAGTGATTATTAACTCTTATCAGGATATTTGACCTATCAGAACAGTTTCCTGTAACTGTTATTGTGTGAACCACTATGGGATGGATCATTTGTAGAGAACAGTAAATATGTGAAGCCATTCTTGTTAACCTTCATATTTTTTTCTCTAGGTTTCTTTTATATTATGTAGCTAGTGAGCAGGACCATGGGATAGTATATAAAGAGAGTTAATCTCAGAGTGAGGAAGGCCTGGATTTGAATCCAGCCTCATAAATTTACTAGCTGTGTGACTGTGGGCAAGTCACTTAACCGGTCTGTGCCTTAGTTTCCTCATCTGTAAAAAAATTTAGGGATTTGCACTTGCTAGCCTTTAAGGTCCATTCTAGCCCTAAAATATGCTCTTGGGATTCTTTTTACATTATCAGCGAAGAAACTGAAATCTAGCATGATTAAGGGACTTGTCTGGGGTGACATGGGCTATGTGGCACAGTGGATAAAGTGCTGGGCAATGATTATAACAAAAATGAAACAAGACACAACACCTGCCTTTAAGGAGCTTGTAATCTAAGGGATGGGAAGGGAATAAGATAAATAAGACATTATAAAACAACAACAAAAATATGCTATAATATGACATCGTACAGCAGAGATTTGATCCTAAAGGATGTGAAAAGGCAGAGATGATTTCAGGAAGGGTGAATCAGAGGAGGTTTCATGGAGGAGCTGGCATCTAAGCTGGTCCCCATAGGAAGGGATTTAGATAGAGAAGAAGGAAAGAGACAATTTCAGGTATGAAGAAGAATGTATGCAAAGGCCCAGGTGCAGGAAAGAACAGGATAAGATCAAGAACGTTGAATTTGCCTTTTGGTGGTGGTGAGTTTGATGCCTTTTGTTGTTGGCTTTTTTTTTTCCACTAAAGTTGCCAACGCCCAGAACTCTCCCTGTAACAGAGTGTTAATTAACATTGACCGACATAACATTTGTCTAATAACAATAATGATAGCTAGCATTTATTTAGCCCTTTAAAATATGCAAAGCACTTTACCAACACTATCTCATTTTATCCTCACAATTTTAGGAGGGAGGTGCTATTATTAGCTGAGGAAACTGAGGCAGACAAGGGCTAAGTGATTTCCCTGGGCCACACAGCTAGTGTCTGAAGCTGGATTTGAATATGGATCTTCCTAACTCCAGGTCCAGCACCCTATCCACTATGTCACCTAGCTGCAGTATTCCATAACCATAGTCACCCATCTCTGAGGGGAAGGAGATACTTCATCATCTTTTCCTTGGGACCAAGAAAGCATTTATTTTGACATCACTTTTGTTTTTGTTTAAATTATCATGGCCATTGTGTATATTGTTCT
Organism: Trichosurus vulpecula; assembly: GCF_011100635.1. NCBI lineage: Eukaryota > Metazoa > Chordata > Mammalia > Diprotodontia > Phalangeridae > Trichosurus > Trichosurus vulpecula. The sequence goes on along the minus strand of NC_050576.1, from coordinate 185,299,588 downwards.
CCAAGTTACAGATCTTACCATGTTTCCTCAAATTATTCATATTTATGTCTTACAGAGTAATACAATTCCATTATATCATATACCACAGTTTGTTCAGCTGTTCTCCAATCAGTGGGTCCCATTTTGTTTCCAGTTTTTTGTTTTGTTTGGGGCTGTAAGAAAAGTACTACTATGAATATTTTTATATTTATATTTCTATATATTATATATAATATTCATATCTATAATTTATATATTATATTTGTTTATGTTTTATTTTTAAAATATATTTTATGTATTTATTATGTATAACATATATATTATATATGTAACTTAACTCCCTTGAAACATATGCCCATTAGTGGGAACATTAAGTAAAAAGGTAAAAAAAAAATTAAATGACTTTTCTTGTGTAATTTTAAAATACAAATAGTGAATGTTAGCTGTATAAACCTATGAAGATTAGATTGTGGTCCTGAATTCCAGGCAAAGGAATAGGTATATTATTCAGTAGGCAGGACATAAAAACTAAAGTTTGGGTTTTTTTTATCAGGGAGTGATGAGGAAGAGAAATAAGAGCAATACAGATTGGAAAAAATAGAGACTGGGGGCAGGGAGACAAGTTAGGAAGCTTATAGTCGTCCTTGCGAGAGGTAACGAAAGTCTAAGTCTTTGGAGTTGAAATTCATAGAGACTGTAGAGGTCAAAAGGACAGAATTTGGAAACTGATTGGCTATGGGCATGAGGAAGAAAGAAAAGTCTTGAGCTTGAGTGACTGGGAGAATTTGTGATATTAGCAGCAAGGGAGAAGTTAGAAGAAGCAGATTTCTCAAAGATTTATGGTACTCCAGAAAAGTGTAATTCCTATCTAAATTAAGTTGTTGTGGTGGTGGTGGTTCAGTTGTTTTCAGTCATGTCCAACTCTTTGTGACCCCATTTGGGGTTTTCTTGGTAAAGATACTGGAGTGGTTTGCTATTTCCTTTTCCAACTCATTTTACAGTTAAGGGAACTGAGGCTAGCAGAGTTAAATGACTTGCCCAAGGTCACGCAGCTAGTATTCTGAGGGCAGATTTGATCAAGAAGATGGGTCTTCCTGACTCCAGGCCTGGTACTGTATCCACTGTAGCACCTACCTGCCCCATCTGAATTATTGTCATAGATAAATTAAGCAGGCAGAATTAGCTTTTTTCAGGAAAAGATTCAGTATCAAAGAAATCTAAAATATAAAAACTTACGAAATAAAAATGTCCCTAGGTACAATTTCATTTAGTAAAACTGATTTTCGATACTGTATTTACATGTATCATTAAGTTTTGAATCAATTATGTGCTTAATAACTCTCAAATCTGGTCTTTTTATTTAGAGGGAAATCATATAAACCTAACTTCAGTAGGAAAACTAATGATTACAAATTTTCAAGAATCTTTGTCTGGATCTTATATATGTACTCTTACTTATAAAATCATCAGTGAAGAAACCCAAAAAGAACAAGAGCTATTTAACATATATATATTTATGGTATTTGGTAAGTATATAGAAGCATTTCAATCAGCATATGATTTGAAGCTAAGTTTGTGATTTCAATATTTAGTGGAGTCTATTAAACTATAATTATAATGTAGAGAATGGGCAGCTAGGTGGCACAGTGGATGTAGTGCTATGTTTAGAGTCAGGAAGATTCATCCTCCTGAGTGTAAATCTGTCCTTAGACACTTACTAGCTGCGTGACCCTGGGCAAATAACTTAACCTGGTTTGCCTCCATCTCCTCATCTGTAAGATGAGCTAGAAAAGGAAAAGGCAAACCACTCCAGTATCGTTGCCAAGAACACACCAGATGGGATTAAGAAGAGTCAGAGATGCTTCAAACAACAGAACAACAAAAATCTACACATTTAGGTGTATTTACCCAGTCAAAATCTTAATTTTTTTAATTAAATGTTTTTATTGCTGAAACCTTCCCTTCACATTGACTGAGTGGACAGAAAATTTGGTGCTATTAGAACAGAAAATCTGTCTCCAAAAATTTCTAAAAATGTTAAGATGTTAACCCCAGAATCTCTCCTGACTTTAGAACTCTGGAGCCAAGTCATTGCCAAGGATGGAAACATCCATTTTTCAGGTTTC